>NC_141903.1:7575757-7878787 GCF_057802395.1 Ceratotherium simum simum
TATGTGCCAGTTCCTGGGGTCGGTCCTGCAGGAGACAGCACAAGTGTGACCTTGCCATGGCCTGGAGCCCTGCGAGTGAGACAGAAGGGAGGCACGGGGCAAGAGCCAGATGGAGACAGGAGGGACTGGTGCAGTCAGGGAGGGCTGCAGGAAAGCACAGTGCAGTGGGAAGGGCAGCCCCACTCAGGAAGAACTGGGAGGGTTTCTCGGAGGAGATGGTGCTTGAGGCTGGCTGCGGAGGGCGGGTGAGATTTCAGCTGGCAGAGATGGGTGGGGAGATGCTGTCTCACCTACAGCCAACAGCACCTCCTGGACCCATAGGAATTAGCACGGGACAGGCCCACCACCCCATGTACCATAAGGGGCCTAAAAAGCTATGGGACAAGACTCACGCTCACTCCTTAAAACACTTCCCTACGCTGGGTGAAATACTCCTAGTCCTTTCAAGGGTTCTCCTGTGGGCCGCGCTGTCAGCTCTTCTTTCAAAGGGCATGGGGTGTAGTGGAAAGATTGGGGGAGTGGGGGGTGAAGCCACTCCACGCCGTAACGATACCTCCTACCCCTCAGAAGTGATTCGCACCCCACTGCGGTGGGTCCTGCACCCAGGGAGCAGAAAGAGGCAACGTTGAGTCACGTGAGACAGCACAAGGGATTTTAGAAGCTGGTGGTCCACTTCCCTACAGGAGGGCCAGTTTACAGCGAGCGGGTGGGGAGAAAGACGGCCGACCAATGAGGAGCAATACGGGGGGCAGCCTGGCAAATGCCACCTGAACCAGGTGCTAAAGGTCAAGGCCACTGGTGATGTCACGAGGACGTCAGGTACCCCCGACAGGATGCACTGAGAAGGGCACTCCACCCCTGACCCAGTCCAATCATGAGGAAACACGGGACAAACCCAGACTGGGGCCCATTCTACAGGATACCTGGACAGTGCTCCTCAAGACTGCCAGGGTCATGAAGAACAAGCAAGACTGAGGAACTGTCCCCAACCAGAGAGACGGGGAGACATGACCACGAATGCAGTGCGGGACCTTGGAGTGGACCCTGGAGCAGGAAAAGGACATCCGTGGAAAACAGGTGAAATCCAAATTAAGTCTGGAGTTTAGTTAATGAGCACGTACCAGTGTCAGTTGCTCAGCTGTGACAAATGTGGTAATGTATGGTGTGACCCATGGAGAAAACTGGATGGGGGTATCTGTACTATCTTTACAACTCTTCTGTAAATCTAAATTATTCCAAAATAAAAACTGTATTTAATTTAAGAAAAAAAGAGAGAGAGAAAAGCAAAATCCCAGAACTAAAACATCAGTCCCATGAGGTTGGGGGCAGCAGGTGTGTGATGGCTCAGTGCTCTATCCCAGCTGCTAGAACACTGCCTGGCACACAGTAGCCCTCAATAAATACGTTCAATGAACCGATGACTTCACCCCCACAGCCCACTCCTGGCCTGCTGAAGGGGGCTCCAAAGACCGGCTGGAGAAAGGCCGGGATGGTCAGCCCCACCCACCCCACAGGAAGGGCTGCACCCTCTGCCCGGCTCCCCAGCAGGGCTCAGTGGTCACCTGCCCACAGATGCGCACGGTGACAGAAAATGGTCACCAGGCCCGGCCTCCTCTCAGTGACCTCGAGGCCCCCCAAGGCTTCCATGGCTACAAACTGTAAACACAACTAAGTAGACGGCAGCTGACTTGGGGGTGTCCATGGAGCAGCCCCAAGAAGATCAAGGCGATAACACTCCCCTCCAGGGCACTATTCCTCCAGGAAAGTGTGGTGAAGAAAGCCAGCTCTGACATCACAGACAGAGCACTGGAGTCTCAACTGTGTCACCTACGGTTTGTGTGACCTTGGCCAGGTCCTATCCCCGCTCTGTGCCCAGCATCCTTATCAGGCAAATGGGAACAATGCCCAGCTGCTACCTGGCATGGGGATGAACTAAGGGAATCCAAGAAAGGCCACTGGTCTGGCACTTGATAAACAGGGACTACTGTGGGCACTGTTGTCATCACAGCACAGGCCTGGGAGGTCACCTGAAGAGACACCCTGGGGGCTGAAGGTATTCAAGGATCTGGAGCAACAGAGCGTCACTCAGACTGAGCTCTGGCCAGCCCTGGGACTGCCGAGGAGGAAGGTCAGGTCCAGTTGCAGAGCTGGCAGTGCCATCCCAGAGCCCTCCAGAGGGAAGCCCTGCTGCGGGGCCTGGAGGGATCACGCCCCGAGGGGCCTCTGCCCAGCCTGTGGGTCCCGCACTCCTCTGCCTCCGCCTCCAAGTCTGCGCCCACCAGACCACCTCCCAAGAGTCCCAGGGCTCTGCCCCAAGTCCTGTCCAGCTGGCCAGCATGTGCTGGTCACACTGGTGTGTGTGATACACAAGCTGCATGCTGTGTGCAGCTGTGCAGCCACAGACCATCGTCAGCCCTCAGAAGCCTCTGGTTTGGCTTAGCATGAACCATTTTCACACAATTTATAACATTTTCATCATTTCCTTAAAAATTGGGGAATCTGTGGGGCAACAAGCCACAGAGCTGCCCCTTCCTGATGGACTATCACTGTCTGGTGGGCCAGAGCCCACACCAAATCACCCACTGAGGCACCTGCCTGGGCGCTGGGGGCATCTGGGGCATGACTGACCATCTTCTGTCTCACCACAGATTAATGCCTTGGTGAATGGGGTCACCGTGTGGATGCCACGTAGAGAGAGGAGTCTGGCTCCAGATGTAATGGCCCCAGGCGTTCTCATGTGAGTGTGACACCGGCCCTGCAAACCCAAGGGTCCCTGGTCTTACCATGTCCACCCACCAGATGACCCTCTGCTGAGGTCGACTAGGGCTCCACAAGGAGTGCCAGGATGGCGCTGCCACGCTAGGCCAGGAGGAGGGAAACGTACTCCATTTCTAAGCACACCTGTCTCGCATTCCACGTGAGCTCATCTCATCCTCACAGAAACCCTGCAAGGAAAGAGTGAGCACCCCAATTTGCAGATGAGGAAAACCGAGATTCAGAGAGGCAAAGCGTCACGTCCAGGGTCCCATGGCTAGTAAACACAGGGAAGGGATTCAAATCCAGAGATCTGCCGAATGAGCACAACGTGAGGGCCTGTTCCGAGAGTGGCCTGACTGCGGGGCGGCACCCTGCAGGCAGCCCTTGGAGGGACTCGCAGTGTAGGAGGACATTCTGCAAGGGTGGCCAGGGTCAGCCCTCACCTAGCACTTTCCCCTGAAGATTTGGAGACATTTTCTCCATACTCTTGGAGGCAGCAAAACATCAAAAGAGGCCAAATGTCACCAGGAGTCCCCCAAAGTTCTCAAGGAACATTTTGGTTAAATTTAAATTCTATGTGTCAGTGGCTCCTGGTGTGAAAGCAAGAAAGAAGACCTAGAGAGGAATCATAAAAATCGACAATGGCAGGGTATCAGTGAGGTGGGATCGCCCCGGGGTGAAGCACCCTGCCTCTGGAACCACAGACCCAAGTTCAAGTCCCAGTCCTGCACCTCCTCTGCTATGTGCCCTGGGACAGTCACCTCCCAGCTTTGAACTCAGCTTCCTGTTTTAAAAGTAAATAAAGGGAACAATTAACAGGGTGAAAAGGCAACCTTTTCACTGGGAGAAAATATTTGTGAACTATATATTTGAAAAGGGGTTAATGTCCAAAATATATATGAAACTCCTTCAACTCCACAGCAAGAACAAAAACAAAAAAACCCACCAAATAACCCAATTAAAAACTGGGCCAAGGACTGGAACAGACGTTTCTCCAAAGAAGAACAGCCAACAGGTATATAAAAAGATGCTCAATATCACTAATCATCAGGGAAATGGAAATCAAAACCCCACTAAGATATCACCTCACATCTGTTAGGATGGCCTAATGGCCAAAATAAACAAAGGATAACAAGTGTTGGCGAGGACCTTGCACACTGTTGGTGGAAACGTAGAATGATGCAGCTACTACGGGAAACAGTGTGCAGGGTCCTCAGAAAATTAGAACCAGGAATCCCACAACTGGGTATTTATCCAAAAGAACTGAAATCAGGATCTTGAAGAGATATCTGCACTCCCATGTTCACTGCAGCATTATTCATGATAGCCAAGATATGGAAACAAACTAAATGTCCATGAATGGATGAATGGATAAAGAAAATGTGGTATATACATACAACGGAATATTATTTAGCCTTAAAAATGGAAATCCTGTCACGTGCAACAACATGGATGAACCTAGAGGATGTTATGGTAAGTGAAATAAGCCAGTCACAGAAGGGCAAATACCACATGATATTACTTATATCAGGTATCTAAAATAGTCAAACTTATAGAAAGTAGAATGGCAGTTCCAGAGGCTTCGGGGAGGGAGAAATGGGGAGTGGCTATTCAACAGGTGTAAAGTTTCAGTTATGCAAGATGATTAACTTCCAGACATCTGCTGTACAACAGTGTGCCTCTAGTCAACAACACTGTACCGTACACTTGAAAATTTATCGAGAGGGTAGACCTCATCTTAAGTGTTCTTACCACAATTTTTAAAAAATTGAATGGTGTGACTATAAAATGATAGCATGAGCGCTTCTTGGTGTGGTGGAATTGTTCTGTATCTAGATCGGAGGGTGAAAGTAACGATGTAATGTCTTAAATTTCGTAGAAGAGTACGCCAAAAAAAGGTCAATTTTACTGCATGTTAATTAAAAAAATAAAATAAATTACGAATAATCACATCTATCTCCTGGGGCCAGTGTGACTCAAGTCCAGGGACGTGTGCAGCACAGCGCTCCACACGTCACAGCTGAGGGCTGGTCAGGCATGCCTAATAAGATTAGCACTGCCTCCTTTCCTCCTTCAGAGATTCCAGCCCCGGACCGGAACTCGAGAGGGAAAAGCTAATGCCCCAGAGGGGCTGCTGCAATGCCAGTACCCAACGTTTTGGGGACCTGTGACTATACTTAAGTTGAATAACAGCCAGGCCTCTCATCTTGAATAGGGTTTCTACCTTTTGGATAAACAGAACATTCAGTCCATTTCAACTGGATCTTGCTTCCTGTCCAGCTGGGCCACCCAGCAGGTTCCAGGAGGAAGGCGTTCGGGGAGGGGGGGGAGGATTACACTGTCAGGGGTGCGCCGGTCCCCAGGGGGCCCCTTGATGCACCAGCTGTGTGACCCAGCATCTCAGAGGGTTGATTTCCCTGGACTTAAAACAGGAATAAGGCCCACTCAGAGGGTGAGGAGATTTGCAAAGCTACCTACATGTCCCCTAGCCCTCAGCAGTGCAGGGAACCCCCAGTTCCTCCTGCCTCTCCCAAGGGACACGACTTTTAAAAACAAATACACGGTAGTGTTGGAGGTTTTTTTCGTGTCCTGTATTTTTCCTGCATATAAAACCAATGTAATTAAGTTAACAAACCTAAATGTTAAAGTTGACAACAAACAATTAGGCTAATTACAATTTCTTTAAAGGATCAATTAGGCCTGTGTTTCCCAAACTGTATTCTGAGAAATGGTACTGGGCGTCCTACAAACAACAAGGTCGCTTAGACAACGAGTTTGGCAAAACTTGGCTGAACCAAGTGACTCGGGTTCCTTTCGTGTAGGACTTCTCAGAGCCTTTAGTAAGTTGTGAACCTCCAAGCGGGAGACGCGGCATGAAGGAGCACAGATGGCAGATGCTGAGTCAGATCAATCACACAGAGCAGGGCTTCGTCAACCTTACTGTGCATCCAAATCACCTGCAGATCCTGCTAAACTACAGATTAGATTCAGGGTGGGCGCCGGGAGTCTGCATTTCCAACAAGCTCCCAGGTGAGGCTGAAGCTGCTGTCTGGGGACCACACATTGAAGAGCAAGGGCGTCAATGGAAAGGCAAGACACTCTCCCTCCCCCTACTGACCATTTTACTGGTGAGGAACAGGCCCAGAATAGGGAATGGGCTTGCCAAAGGTCATGCAGGAGTGACAAGTGGGACCAGACTCGGCTCCCCAGCCCCTCCTCCAAGGACCACCTCCCCCATCCTGCGGCCCCGGCTATCTCGGCCTTGCTTGCTGTTGGTTCTCCCCATTTAGAGCAATCCTTCTCAGTCCCGGCTGTGCACCGGAGTCATGTGTGGGCCTTTAAAATTACTGATGCCTGGGCCCCCACCCTCAGAACCTGATTACTGGGTCTGGACTGCAGCCTGAATTTGGGGATTTTTAAAACTCCTCCCGGGGCGGGCCCGGTGGCTTAGCAGTTGAGTGCACGCGCTCTGCTGCTGGTGGCCCGGGTTCGGATCCCGGGCGTGCACCGACGCACCGCTTGTCCGGCCATGCTGAGGCTGCGTCCCACATACAGCAACTAGAAGGATGTGCAGCTATGACATACAACTATCTACTGGGGATTTGGGGGGGAAAAAAAAAAACAGGGAGGATTGGCAATAGATGTTAGCTCAGAGCCGGTCTTCCTCAGCAAAAACAGGAGGATTAGCAAGGATGTTAGCTCGGGGCTGATCTTCCTCACAAAAAAATAAAATAAAAAATAAAAAAAATAAAACTCCTCCAGTGATTCTAGTGCAGAGCCAGAGTTGAGGTTCTCTGACGTAGAGGCAGCGGGTAAACTTCACCCCAAATGCCCTCCTCACACCTGCCCACCCCTCCAATGCCGGATGAAAACCGCCTAGCAGCAAGTCCAAAATAAAACATGAAAGGATTACCAGATGCGAAATGGAACATAACAAGGCCCCAGCTGGCTAAGGCCCCGTCTCAAGATATTACAGGACCACAGTCAGGAATCCAAACCGCCTTGGGAGGAGAGATTGTCCATCTCATTCCAAGTCCAGATGAGCAGGTAAATATGCTCTACGAGCTAAAGCCCTAGTGGCCGAAGTGGGAAAATCTGGACCCTCCAGAGTGAGAGGCTCTAAGCTGGCGTGAGACTGTAGTGGGAGTCTTTAAAGACCATTTCAGAAGCAGGTGTCAGACCACGTGAGGCTAGTAAAAAAAAAAAAAAAATGTTGGTAACTTTAAGCTTTGTAATGAGCACTGTTGGGAAAGGATTAGAGGTGAGAAAGCCAATGAACGCAATGAGAGGAGGTTTCAGTTCTCTCTGAACTTAGTGAACGGAAGGGAAAGCCTGAGCAAGGAGGCTGCAGGATCCAGTGGGCTCTGGAGCCAGACGGTGAGTTCCAACCCCAGCGCCTTCTGCTGATCCGCCACGTTCCTTCATGCCCCTCCGTGGCCCACCTGTAAAGTGGGACAACAACAGGGCCTGTCCTGCAGGGCTGTAGAGGGATTACACGGGCCGATGTGAGATCCTTACAACAGCGTCAGGCACTAGGGAGTGCTCAATAAAGGTGAAATACTGGCTTGATTTTCACACGTTTCCTCTGGCCTAATCTTTATTTCCCTTTTGCCCTGATTTTTAAGTCTATATATTTTTAAACTCTTTAAAACATAGAAGTATGTGTTTCTGTCAGCGTCCCAACTTCTTTCCGGAATGAGGCAGGGCAGAAGTACAGGCACTTATGTTAGCAACTACGTGCTGAGTGTTAACGATGTGCTCAGAGCCCCCCTTGGTGGCTGGGGCTTACCTTGGTGTAGGGAGTGAGGGGCCCCTTGGGTGAGGCTGCGTGGGGAGCTAAGGACTTCATATTTGACCTTCAGAGCAATGGGCCCTGCTTGAAGGTCGAAGCCAGGACATGAGACAATCAGGTCAGCTTTGGAAAGCTCACTCAGGGCTCCTGAGGAAGGCAGAGCCAGAGGCACCGCAGCAGGGCCGGCATCATGGGTGTGCGACCTGTGTGATCACACAGGGTCCCACACTCTGAGGGGTCCACGCTTAGCTTAATGCTCTGCTGTCGCTGCCCTGAAATTCTTAATACTTTTCCAACAAGGAGTTCTGTATTTTCTTTTTTTGTGTGTGAGGAAGATTAGCCCTGAGCTAACATCCGTTGCCAATCCTCTTTTTTTGCTGAGGAAGACTGGCCCTGGGCTAACATCCGTGTCCATCTTTCTCTACTTTATATGGGACACCGCCACAGCATGGCTTGGTAAGTGGTGTGCAGGTCCGCGCCTGGGATCCAAACCTATGAACCCAGGGCCACCGAAGCGGAGCATGCAAACTTAACCGCTATGCCACTGAGCCGGCCCCTGCATTTTCATTTTGCACTGGGCCCCACAAATTATGTGGCTGGCCCTACCTTGCAGGGACACCTCACTTGCCCCTACATCTATCCTAACAGGTGAGGCAGGAAGGTTACCATTCCCTCTTTAAGATGAAAAAACTGAGGCCCCAAGAAGGTAAGTCAACTGTCCCAGGGCGCAGTTGGTCAGTGGCAGAGCAGCAGCACACCCCAGGTCTTGGGGTTTCAACTTGGGGACCACCATTGTGGGGGAGCTGGCCACCTCTGCCTCCCTGAGAGCAGTGCTCAGGCTCCCCTGGGCCTGGGCTGCAGGAACTTCCCCCCCTCGCCTACCCTAGGCTGAAAGAGGCAACAGGTGCTTGTTACCCCCTGCCAGCCGGAACTGGGTACCGTCAGGGCCAACGCCCACGGATCTGGGTCACAAGGCCAGTGCCACATCAGCAGTGTGCAGCGATTAACGAAGCAATGCAACAGGAGCACAGCAAACACCAGTCATCCTTGAAGGCCCAGGAGCCCTCCTCTGCGCTCTGCCTCCTCCCCCACCCCAACAAGTCAGAAAGAGCCAATTTAAGAAGGGAGGGGGAAAATTCCCCACCAACAGCTGCCAATCTGCCCAGTAAAGGAAGAGCTGGCATATCCTATCACTCCATGCCCTTGGCTTCCCTGACAGGCGCTGAGGAGCATTTCTAAGGGGGAGCTTGGCCCAGACACTGTTCTGGGAGCTGGAGTTACAACAGAGAATATAACAGATAACCATCTCTGCCCGAGGGAGCTCAGGTTTTAACCGGAGGGAGAAAGGGAACAAGCTTAACAATTAAATGGGGCCGGCCCTGTGGCTTGGTGGTTAAGTGCGCGCGCTGCGATGCTGGTGGCCCGGGTTCGGATCCCGGGTGCGCATCGAGGCACCACTTCTCCGTTCATCCTGAGGCCGAGTCCCACATACAGCAACTAGAAGGATGTGCAGCTACGACACACAACTATCCACTGGGGCTTTGGGGGGAAAAATAAAATCTTTAAAAAAAAAAAAAAACAATTAAATGAATTATGTAGTGTCAGGAAATACAGGTGCTTAAACGAAATAACACAAATGATGAAAATAACGGTCGAAATTTATTGGGTGCTTCCTCTGTGTCTAAATGCTTTACACACACGACTCTTAATCCTCTCCACGACGGGTCCCGTTCTCATCCCCATTTCACAGACAGGAAAACTCACAGGAGGCAAGATGCACAAGGTCCCAGAGGCAGTAACAAGACAAGGAGCATTGATGAGAACGGGCGAGAGGTAGCTCTTTTCCCCCTCTCCTGATTTTGTTGTTTTAATGAGCAAAACAAGCAGGAAGCCTGGTTTTCTCTCTGGCCTCAAACTGCGGGAGGGGGTCCAATCAGAGGATGCCCCTCTACTCTCCCCTTAAGACACCTGACAGGGTGGTGGGCCCCTCCAAGCCCTCCCTTTTCTCCCGGAGCTAAGGCTTCCAAGCTGACAGCCCTGAGTTCAAATCCCAGCCCACCAGCACACGGCCCTGGGCAATATGGGCCCTTCCCTTTGATTCAAAATCCCTTCCCTTTGATTTAAAATGAGGACTAAAACTCCCTCTCACAGGCGACAAGGGAACGGATGTCAAGTCTGCACTCTGCAGTGCCCGCACAGTGGTGGGTGCCCCACACATGCCCCACTCCTAGGGACCCCGGATGCCCTCCTCCCTTCTCTCCAGTGCTGAGAGGGCAGGGCCACATGGCATCCAGCTCCACACTGTGGGGCACGAGGCAAAGGGCTGAGCACGGTAAAGATTTGATGAATTAAAACTGAAGAGAGGAAGTCGCGGGGGACGGTGGAAACTTCCTTAGAACCTGCGCCCTGGAATTAACAGACTTTCAAAAGTGCAGGTCACTAGGCACAGATGCTCACCCTCCAGTGTGCACGGGCGAAGTGGTGGATCTATTCTCCCCGTTCTGTGCTGAGCCCAAGCCCTCGAGACAACCGATGAAAACACCTCATGAAGCTGGGGCCGCGATGGCACCTGGCTGCTCCAAACCTCCAACTCAAGGCGCACCAGGTCAGGAGCTGTGCGGGACCCGCGACCCCGGCCCACCCTTCAATCTAGCTCCCGTGAGGGGCAGGGCAAAACCCAGAGTCCTAGGGACTCGACTTTCTCCTCTTAAAATGGGGGATTAGGTGCAAAGTGAAAGGATTAAACGACCAAAGCAGTGATTTCCCCAACAAGGTCAAAATCAGCGGGACCTAGTGAATCACCTGGAGATGGAGGAGGAGGGGACAGGAATTATCAGCCTGGGTAAGGGGCAGCTTTGTGGAACCAGGAACCACAGGCCAACCTCAGCTCGCATGGTCCAGGCGTTAAGTGGCGGTACGAGGACTGCCCCTGACTTCCATCAGAGGGGCTTTCCTTGTTCAGATCTGCCCTTCGTCTGCAAGCACTTGTCTGAGACCTTGGGGCCGGCCTCAGGGCTGCACGGAATGGGCAGCAAGCCGGCAGACATCTGCTGGAGTATGTCAGCCAGGGAAAGAGGTGCAAGGCCAACGTCCTTTCCAAGCCTGAACCCCAACGTGCCCACAGGCTGTGGGGGTCACTGCCAGGCTCTTCTTCCCAGAAAGGCTGTCACCTTACCCTGACTTCAGTCACACCTGTATGGAGGGAAGGAGCAGGCAGGAGGGAGAGCTCCCCGGGGCAATGAACCCCTATTTTGCGGATGAGGAAACGGCCACGTGGAGAAGCTCCTCACCCAAGGACGCCCCACTCCTGAGCTCCACGCCCTCCCAGGTGGAGTTCACACTTCTCCGCACTCAGTCGTCACAGGTGGGACCTTATTTTTAGCTCCAGGCTGCAGGTGGTGAAATGGAGATGCTGAGAGGGCTCTGACACTTGCCCAGATCATCCAGCTGAGCGCTATAGGAAGCTCTGAACCCAGAGCCTTTGCCCCTAACTTCTAGAATATACTGAGCTGCTCAGCAGAGGGGGCAGAGCCAGGATTCTAATTCAGCTCCTCTCCAGCTAAAGCCCTGCTCTTCTCCTGGCCAGATACCCACAGCACAGCTGCCTCAGGCCAGCGCGTCCCCTGGGGCTGCACACCTCAAGCAAAAGTCTCGTGGAGACCCCTTCCCAGGCAGGCTTGCAGAAGGCCTAGCCCAGCACAACGTGGACTATGAGGCAGCTGGATCCCACAAAGGACCCATTGTGGTGACTGTAGAAAGCCAAGGCCAGCCAGGGCTAGGCCCTCTGCAGAGCCCTGCCCATGGTTCCCCCGGCCTCCTCCCCTCCACGTGGTGCCCCCATACCCAGAGCACAGGACCAGGATTGGCGAGGGGACAGCCCTCCTGTTCTGCCCAGCCTGGGGCAGCCTCAGCCTACGGAAACCTAAAACCCTCCAGCTGCTGCCAGGCGGGATGGGGCTGCAGACCCCTGCGGAGCCCTGGGGGCTCAGTCAAGGTGCCCTGGACGCACCTGTCAGCTGGGGTGGGGTCCACGGAATGAAGCTCTGTAGAGGGGAGGAGGGGGATGGCTTGTTTGCTCCCATCTCGGGGAGCGAGGAAATCTGTTACCCAGTATGGGGGGGGAGGATGAGGGTGTGCAAAGGGTCGGGGCAGGCTGGGGAGGGGGCTCGGCGGAGGGAGGGGGTGGGACGGTCCCGGGAGGTGAGGGGCTTTCCCTGCCGCTGCACCAGGGCGCCCTCGGCGGCTCCCGCTGTCTTTGTGTGCTGCAGGGGGACCGCCCGGGGTCCCCGAGAGTCTGCCGAGGCGTGCACAGGGCGGGGGGCCCCTTTTGCAAGCCCGGCGGGAGGGGTCCGCGGCGTGCCCGGGCACCCCCTGTGCCCGCGGAGGGGGCTCCCCGGTGGCCGGGGTCGCCACACTCACCTCCTGAAGTCAAAGGGCATGGTGCCGCCGCCGCCAGGGGTGGGAACGCTGCAGGCCAGGCGGGCCGCGCGCCGCGTGGGTCCCTGCCCGCTGCCAACGCCTCCTCAGCCGCCCCGCCCCCGCCGCCGCCCCCCGCCCGCGACACCCGCCACCGGGAAGTGACGCTCCGCGCAGCCCATTGGGCGCCGCCCGCCGCCCCCGGCCGCCCCTTCCGCCGCGCGGTTAAAGGGCCCCGCGGGCCAGGGTGGGTGGAGGCTCCCTTGGGGGTCGAGGCTCTCGGAGGGGAAGGGACCCCGCAAAAACTCACGCATCCGTTCCTTCCAAGCCCCCCTGAGTTTTCCTTCATTTTATCTCTATGTAGCCTCGGGCAAATCCCTCTGCCTCTCAGAGCCTCTGAGTTTTGCAGTTGTGAAACAGTTTCATTGAGTTGTGAAGATTAGATGTAATGATCCAGATTTGGGCCGTGCACGCGTCTAGCTCTGAGTAAGGGCCTAATACTGTGTGAGAAGGGAGGTCAGGCAGTCCTAGATCTGTAAAGTGGACCTGCCACTCCCCTGCTGTGCCTTTCTGGGAAAGACGCTTGGCTTCTCTGAACCCCCATCCCTTTCTAATCACAGAAAGGACGATGGCACTTACTCGAGGGGCTGTTTCCTGGGGATCCAATGAGAAACTTGGAAGACTGGCTTAGTGCAGAGCCTGGCACCTAGGAAGGGCTCAGTCACCTGCAGCTGCTGTGGTTGGCCTGGTAGCTGTCTCTGCTTCCCTCTTCCATTTACGGTCATTCTGGTGGTACTCGCTGAGCACCCCCTCCAAGCCGGGTCTGTTCAGGATGTGCAGGTTGTTCCAGAGGCAGGCTGAGGCCTGCTCTGTGACTTGGCCCAGGGCAGACCTCTCTGAGCCTCAGTTTCCCTCTGTGAAATTCACAGGCAGTCAGCCTCTCCCTCCAGGATTGCTGGATTAGAGGAGATGGTAGTTGAGGTAACATAGGACCCATGTAAAGGAAACTCATTCGGAGCTTCCCCTGGTTCTGTCATTGGTCCCACCTCCAAGGTTGTGGTGACACAGGGCTTGAGAAATCCCAGGGGAGGAAAGTGGGGGCTCCTGTTCAAAGAGCAGGGCCAGTGGGCAGTTTCCTCCGCTATCAATAGAGGACAATGGTGGCGGGTACCTGTTCCTGGAAAGGATTTGGAACGCACAGTGCCTGCAGAGAGTCTGGCACAGGTGGGGGCGTTGAACCAGACTCCTCCTCTGGAACTCACTTCATGGCCTGACCCGTTGCCTCTCCTTCCTTCTGACCTCCAGCATTCCCTTTGCTTTCTCTCTTTCATTGATTCATTCATTGATTCATTCATTCATTGATTCATTCATTCAACAAAGGGCTGGCACATTTGGAAGAGAGAAGGAAATCTCAGCCTGAACTGGAAACCTGGGGACAACAGGAAGGGTAAAGGGGCCTTGAGCAGCCTCTGGGCCCAAAGGACTGTTCGCTGGGCCTGTGCAGGAGGTGGGTCATGCAGTGATGGGCATTTGACCACAAGTCCTCCCTCCTCAAAATGTGGTCCACAGTCTGGTGGTGGTCCACAGGCCAGCTGCTGGGGCATCGTGGGGCAGATTCTCAGCCCCAGCCCAGACCTCTTGAATCAAGTGTGCATTTCGTGTAATCTCCAAGAGATTGGCTGGCACGGTTAAGTTTGAGAGGCCCTGTGGTGAAGGACCTTGCAGGGAGGAGTGGGGGTGGGGGTGGACCTTTTGCATTTGCTGTTCCTTTTGCCTTGAGCACTTTCCTCTCTCTGTCTTCCACCCTGCTGTGTGGGCAGAGAGTGTGCAAGTCTCTCCAATAGGATTCTCCCTTTCTTCATAACTGTTAACTATGTTAAAAGAGCCCATACTCTGGAGCCAAACTACATGGGTTCGTGTTCCAGCTTATCCTCTTACCAACTTATTTTACCTCTGTACCTCAATTTCCTCATCTGTAAAATGGGGGCAATAATAGTACCTTCTTCGTAGATCTGTTTTGAGGATGAAATGTGTTGACAGATGTCAAAGACTTAGGACAGTGCTTGGCACAATCAGTACAAGGTAAGGTTGACTGTTGTTGCTGGTTTTTTTCATGATGATGGAGCTCCCGATTTTTGGCTGGGCATATGGGTGCTCAGAATGAAAGTTGCCATTTCTCAGTTTCCCTTGCAGCTAGGTGTGGCCATGTGACTAAGTTCTGGCCATTGAGATGTAAGGGGAAGCATCTTGTGGCAGCTTCACGGCTAGTTGGTGCATATTACCCTCTGTGTCCCTGTCTCCATCTGGCTGCCCAGAACATGGATGTCACCATCCAGGACCACGTGGTGGAGGCTATGCAAAGCAGAGCAACAAGATAGGAGCCTGGGTCGTTGTCACTGAGTGGCACAGTACTTGTCCTCAAACACCTACCCAGACTTCTAGGCAAGAGGAAAATAAACATCTAACTTGTTTAAGCTACTGTTATTTTAGATTTTCAGTCACTTACACCTGAACCTAATGCCCAGCCTAGTTAATTACTTGACTTGGCTCAAATACTACATGCAGAATAGGCCAGGTTGCCCATTATGTGCTTGCATGGTACCCTGTAGTTTTTTTGTTTTGTTTTGTTTTTTTGAGGAAGATTGGCCCTGAGCTATCATCTGTTGCCAATCTTCCTCTTTTTTATTTTCTTTTTTCTTCCCAAAGCTCCAGTACATAGTTGTATATCCTAGTTATAGGTCTTTCTGGTTCTTCTATGTGGGACGCTGCCTCAGCCTGGCTTGATGAGCAGTGAATAGGTCGGTGCCCAGGATCTGAACTGGTGAACGCCGGGCCACCGAAGTGGAGCGTGTGAACTTAACTGCTACGCCACCAGGCTGGCCCCTGTAGTTCTCCTTGGGTGAACTCGTCACAACTTGTGATTAGATTATTACAGATTGGCCAGTGTCTGCCTCCCCATCTTGCCTGGAAGCACTCCAGGGAGGATGGACCTCTGTTTGCTCACCGTCGGATCCCAGCATCCAACCAGGGCCTGCACGTGGTGAACGTGCAGTAACTACGTGTGGAAGGCTGAATGGAGGCTTCCCCGGAGGTGGGCCTTCCCACAGAACAGAGAGGATGGGGAGGGGGACACATCAGCAAGGATCTCTGTGGGGACACTTGAGGTCTGTCACTCGGACCAAGCTGCCAATTCCAGATAATCCACACGCCCAAAAGACCATGGGAGATGGAGCTAAGGAAATCAGATTGGTGCTGTGGTACGTGGGAAAGCTCTGGATCTCTTTGACCAGGGAGGGACTTAACAGAAGCTGAGTTTTAGGGTTACTAACCTTGTGGGGCCCTGTGGTAGTCAGCCTCCAATGGTCCTCATCTCCTGATGTTCCCAATGAATAGGGCTGACCTGGGTAACCAACAGGACATTGCAGAAATGACAGTATGTGGTTCCTGAGGCTAGATTTAAAGGGCACTGAGGCTTCTGCTTAGGCTCTTCTGAACCACTTGTTCTGGAAGAAGCCAGCTTCCTTGTCCTATACTCAAGTGCCATTATAGAGGGGTCTGTTTGGCAATTAACTGAGGCCTCCTGCCAAGAGCCATGTGAGTGAGCCGCCCTGGAGATGGATGAGGAGATGGTCCTCAGCCCCAGTGAAGTCGTCCAAGCCGCAGCCCTGACCCACAGCTTAACTACAGCCACGAGAGACCCTCCCTCAGCACCACCCAGCCAGCTGCTCCTGAGTTCCTGACACTTAGAAACCGTGTGAGACAATAAATGTTGATTTTAAGCCACGAAGTTGTGGGTAATCCGTTACACAGCAGTAGATAGTTAATACAGCCTCTCTCCCTGTTTGCTTTTCTACCAGCACCTTCTCTCTGCCTTCCTCACCTCACCCGCAACTGGTCTAGTGAAGTGGAAAACACTTCAGTCAGACAGCACTCTAGCTGGGTGACCTGGACGCGCTGCCTAACTAGCTGGGTGTCTGAGTATGAAATGAAGGATAATAATACCTTACTTGTGGAAGGTAGCCTCTAAAATCGCCACCCCAATTAATGCACCTCCTGCACCCCAATTAATTACACCTTTGTGTAATCTCCTTCCTTAGAGTGTAGGCTGGACTTATGGACGCACGTCTAATCAACGGAAGACGGCAGAAGAGATGGCATGTCGCTCCTAAGACTAAGTTATAAAAAGACTGTGGCTTCTGTCGTGGACACTTCATGCCCCTCAGATCAGTAGCCCTGGGCAAGCCACCTGCCATGTTGTGAGGCAGCCCTGTGGAGAGGCCCATGGGAGTGAGCTCTGGATCTTCTGAGGCCTGAGGCCTGACGACAGCCATGTGAACGAGCTTCGAAATGGATCCTTCAGCCTCAGTTGAGCCTTGAAATGACCGTAGCCCTGGCGGACAGCGAGATGGCAACCTCATGGGAGACCTTGACCCTGAGGCATCCAGTTGAGCTGCATCTGGATCCTATGAGACAACAAACATTTGTTGTTTTAAGCCACTAAGTTTGTGGTAATTTGTTATACAGCGACAGATAACAAACACATGGCCCTCAAAGCTTGCTGTAAAGATGAAGTAACACTTATAGCACTTAGCACATAGTGCATGCTGATTAAATGCTTGCTGAATGAACTAGTTAAGAAATCAATGAATGTTCTATCGTGTAGAATGTTCCCTGGATCCAAATGCTCACCCGCATCCACCCGCTCCTGCCAAACATGTCACTGAAAGTGTCTTTTTTTTGCCCCTTTTTCTCCCCAAAGCCCCAGTAGATAGTTGTATGTCATAGTTACACATCCTTCTAGTTGCTGTATGTGGGACACTGCCTCAGCATGGCCAGAGAAGCGGTGCGTCGGTGCGCACCCGGGATCCGAACCCAGGCCGCCAGTAGTGGAGCACGTGCATTGAACCGCTAAGCCAGGGAGCCGGCCCTAAAAGTGGTTTTAAGCAGGAGAATGGCCGAGTCAAATTTGTTTTTCTGTAATGGGAGACTAGTTTGTGTTCCATGGGTGTTGCTGGTTTAGCTGTGGTCTGGGTGAAGAGAGATTAAGCAGCAATAATCCTTTGTCAGCTCAGAGAGGTCTTGAAGGTAAGCTGGACCTCGTAGCAGGTAAGGCCTTTGAAGAAACAACTCTCCTTTCTTGCTCTACTAAAGTCTCCTGACCAACTAGAGGACACTCATTCACTCATTCATTCATTTATTCGTTATACATTATTCACTGAACACCTCTGTGTGACAGGTCCTCTGGATGTAGAAAGGAAGATGACACATGCGTGTTTTCAAGAAGCAGAGAGGAGGTAAACAAAAGTGTGGTGCCATTATGAAAAATCAGGGGCAGGGGCACCAGTTCCTTGTGCAGATGCAGCTTTGTGTGGTAAGTGCAGTGGTAAGGGCAGCACGAGAGGTTCTGGAAGGCCAGGAGGGGTCCCTAATTCCACCCATGGGGATGAATTGGTCTGAACTCTTTCAGTTGAAGGTGACAGAAATCATCTCAAATCAACACACCCTGTCTCAGGCAAAAAGAAAAGAAAAATTCAGCGGTAGAGTTGGGTTTCAGGCACAGTTGAATCCAGGCACTTCAACAATTGCATCAGGAATGTTTCTCCCTATCCCTAGGCTTATCCTTTTTCCTCTGGCTTCATCTCCAAGCAGGCTTTCCCTTTGTGCTGGCAAAATGTCTGCCTGTAGCTCCAGGCTGATGGTTTTCCCACTCAGCAACTCCAACAGATAAAGATGACCTGTTTTCTGATACCTCCGGCAAATGCTCCTGGGCTGACCCTCAGGGGCCTGGCTTAGGTCATAGCCCTGAACGATGGGCTCCAGGAGAAGGGAGCACGGGGATTGTCCAGGCACAGGCTGAACACCAGCCCCTAGTGCAGGGAGTGGAGTCAGGCTCATCCTACATACACAGACTCAGATGGGAGAAGGGTGGTTTCCTAAAGACAAGTCAGGGCAGCATTGCCAAAGATGGAGAGTATGTTGGGAGGCTAAATCATCAGATATCTCCTACAAGGAGTCAGGGAAGGCTTCTGGGAGGAGGAAGAGTCTGAGCTGAGACCTGAAGAACCAGTAGGAATTAGTCAGGGGGAGAAAGGCAGGCCAGGTGAATTAGTTTTCTACTACTGTGTAACAAATGAACCCAAACAAAATGAACACAACAAACATTTATTATCTTGCATTTTCTGAGAGTCAGGAATCTGGGGGCTGTGAACAGGGTGGTTCTGGCTCAGGGTCTCTGAAGACACCTGGAGCTGGAGGATCCAGGCTCCCTCACGTGGCTGTTGGCAGGAGGCGTTAGTCCTCCTCACATGGGCCTCTCCGTAACTCTGGCCGTGACGTAGCTTCCCCTGGTGTGAGTGATGAGCGGGAGCCGGCCTTTTATGAAGTGGTCTGCGAGGACACACCGTCACTTCCACCTTCTTCTGTTCACAAGTCCAGCCTACACTCAAAGGAGGGCTCACACAAGGGTGTGAATACCAGGAGGGGGATCACTGGGGTCACCTTGGAGTCTGGCTACACACTGGGTAAGGACACTAAAGCACTGAGGCGGCAGAGTGGACAGCGTGGCTGTGACCTAGGTCAACAGCAAGCTGGAGAGGTAAGCAGGTGGGGCTGGACTGTGAAGGACTTTGAGAGCCATGTTAAAAATGTGCACATTTTTCTGTAGGCTGTTAGCGGCCCTGAAGCATTTTAAGTTGGGATGCATCACAATATTTTGATTTGCGGGTTTGAGGGAGTCCAATAGATAGCACTCTCTTCCCTGTCCACGCTCTGAACAAATGTAACTGCTATCTGCAGGGGGCTTCCTAATGGCGAACCTCAGAATTTCGCAGATGGACCCATCCAGCTGCAGAAATGGCAGAAAAAGTACAGGACTCCCTGGGCAGGGTTGGGGGAGGATAGAGTGGAACTTGGCTCCCTGCAAGCAGTCTCTTCCCCAAAGAGCTGGACAACAGTCTCAGACCCCAGTCACCAACTTACCAGTCATAATTCACCCACCTCCCCTCGTGGTGTGTGAAGGGAGCCCAGAAGTATTGAGGGAAATCCCTCTTTGTGGAAACCAGAGGAGTGGGGAAGCACATTCCCCACCAACCACTTGAAATTTTTCGAAGTATCACTCTGGTGGCCAATGTGGAAGATGAGCTGGAGTGGAAGACCAAGGAGAAGCCTCTTGTAATCTCCAGGCAAGAGATGGGGAGTGGACCCAAGTCTTGGGAGTGGGAGGAGGGTCTGGAGGCAGTTAAGAGACTTCTTGTCAAGCTACTCAGAAGAGTTCCAGAGGCCAGGGGCCTCAAACACAAGGACTTACAGGGCCAGGCAGGCAATTCCTCAAATCTCTTAAATTTGTCCCACTCTCAATCTTCCCGTCACAGTTGCTGGCAACTCCATCAACTTCCATTTTCCCATTATCTTTGTGTCTTGACGTGAATACAGCCATGTTTGGCTATTCCGTGAACCTACAGCCACCAGCACACAAAGGAATATAAAGCGGCTTTCTGTGTGGTGGGAACTGGCCTTTCTCCCACAGAGATAGTTGCAATTTGTAAGATTACGAGACTCTTTGGGTGTCATAGCCCGGGACGGACTGGCCATCTGTGCCAGGCTGGGACGATAGCCAAGGGGCTCAATGCACGTACACAAGTACCGGGCTAGGACAATAGCCAGGGGGCTCAATGAACGTACACCACTGATAACCATTTGTGCATGAGAACACCAAATGCTTACTCTGCTAAAGCTTACTCTGAAACTTGCCCATACTATATAAGCTGCTGAGGACTGGGGCTTGATGAGAGTCTCACCTGTCGGGGGGACACCTTGCCCAGGACCACTGTCGATCGGAACTCCTGCCTAGCCATGTCAATTGAAGGACTCTCCCCGGTGTAAGGGCGTGGATGTTGTGAGCACCCGATCTGATGTTTCTCTTTTCCGTCAATCTGATATTTCTCTTTTTGATTGATCTGATGTTATTTCCCTTTGGTCTGTCTGATGTCTCCCTTTTCGATCGACCTGATGTTTTTCCCCCTTGATATCTGACCTATTCGGACCTGTTTGCTGCCTTTGCCTTTACCCTTCCCTATATAATAAAGTGTACATTCAGTCCATTCATCTGGGTTGGAAAGTTTCTTTTATGTCTCTGATCGAATCCACCGAACCTCTCAAAACACCTTGTCATCATCTTTGACTACTCTCTGTCTCTGCAGGGTTGCTATAATGAGTATAGTAGATATGAGGTTCATTGAGTTTATTGAATCTGAATTGATGTCTTTGCAGTGTTCTGGAAAATTACCAACTGCCATCTTTTCAAATATTACTTCTGCCCTATTTTCTCTCTTCTCTCTTCTTGCTTTTAGTTTCTCTCTTCGTTCTGCATAATTTCTTCTGACTTATTTTCCAGTTCAGTAATTGTCTCTTTGACTGTGTTTAATCTGCTATTAAACTTATCCACTGAATTCTTAATTGTTGTATTTTTCAGTTATGGAATTTGTATTTGGTTCTTTTTCAGATATGCTGTGTCACTGTGCCAGGTGCCTTCTGTTTGTTCCTCCAGAGCAACTGCACTCTTCACCCTTCTCTGTGTGCTGGGAGGTAGACCTGCATTGATGGCCCCCTTACCCTCTGGCCTCCAGTTGGCTTCAGCCTGTGGGGAGCACCTGCAGTAGATCAGAGGAAGAAGAGAGCAGTTTTGGTATTTATTCCCCCAGTTTTCACCCTGAGGGGGTCACCCAGGTTGGTTGTTTCCCTCCATGAATGTTACCATTCCCGTCAGGTGGTCCTCTCCGTCTAGCTCCAGCCGTCTGAGTTCTGGTACTGCTTCCTCTCCTTGCCCTTTCAGGCCTGGGGATACTGACGGCACGCCACTGTCACTAGCTCTAGGGTGCCTCTTATAGTTTCCCTACACCCTTCCCATACTGTTAAAAGCTTTGCTTTGTTAAACTCTCCTCTAACCACTTAAGAGTATGCCATCACTTTCAGACAGGGATACTCTCTGATACAGTTACTTTGCATGGTTTCCAGTTTCCCTGCAGAATTTTCATGGCTTTTTATCTCCTTGGACATAGCAAACATCATTACATTACAGCCAGTGTCAGATAATCCCCATGTCTGGAGTCCCTGATGTCCAGTCCTGCTGATTCTGCTTGTTATCGCTCATGGTGTCTTGTCTCCTCATGAATCTAGTGATCTTTGATTATGTGCTGAAAAATTGCACTTGAAAAAATATTTATAAAGATAATTTTAGGCCTCAGATTTTTTTTATTGCTTTTGCCCGGCACCTGGGACAAACCAGTATTCTGAGATCACCTTATTTCAAGTTCAGAGCTTGAGATTTACTGTGTCACCCAGACAACTGGAAACTGGACTCACTCTGTGCAAAAGCTCGTCTACTTTCATTTCACACCGACTTTGATGGTGCAGCCTTTCAGGGGCACAGCCCAAGCTCGGGGGAGAGTTACCAAAGTCACCACCTTTGGCAGACCCTGTGCTCTGATGTTAGTCTCCTCGGCGTTCAAAATAAACCCAGGAGAAGGGCATCAGGACAAAATAAATCCAGCATCTGAGCCCTTTTGACCATCTCCCATGGCTACCACCCTGATGTAAGCCACCGTCACCTCTCACCTGGATCAGACGTCTCTGCTCAACTGGTTTCCTGTTTTTCGTCTTGTCACCTACAGCCATTCCCAGCACAGCAGCCAGAGCAGACCTTTTACATCCTAAGTCAGAGCGTGTCCCTCCTCTGCTCAGAACACCCCTCATCTCACCCACTCACCCCATGTCACTCAAGACATTGTAGAAGGCAAAGTCCTTACAATGGCCAATAGTCCACAAGGTCTGCCCCTGTTATGTTCAGGCCTCCTTTCCTGATACTCTTCCTCTTGCTCCCTCTGCTCCAGCTGCAGGGGCTTTTCGTTGTATCTCGAACACAGCGGGAATGCTCCTGCCTCAGGGTCTTTGCACTGCTGCTCTTCTCTGCTGTCTGCTTGCTTTGCGCATCTTCAAGTCTTTGCTCAAATGTTCCAGTGAGGCTTCCCTGGCTCCCCTCTGTAAAATTACACGCCTCCCCGATCCCTCCTTTACCCTACTCGATTTTTTCATAGCATTTATTGCCTTCTAACATACTGTTATATTCATTTATTTATCATTTACTTATTTTGTGTGTTGTCTCTCTCCTCCATGAGAACATCAGCTCCAGGATGACTGGGATTTTTTGGTATGTGCTGGGTCCCTGCTATGTCCCAGAATCTAGGGTAATGACTGGTACATACATAGTAGGGGATCAATAAATGTTTATTGAAGGAGTGAATGTAAATCAGAGTGAAGTGATGCCAGGGCCAGCAGGAAGTTGGCTTGTGTGGCCACTGTTCTGCAAGGTGGAGGCCTGCATAAATGGGCGATTGTTACATGCGAGGGGATTGAGCAATTAAGTATGTATACTGAGGATGACGGAAGTCAGGTTCTCACTGTTGGAGAAGGGAGGTACAAATACGGAAAGGTGGAAGATGTGGTTTTGAACTGGAATTGGAGGTATTGGTATAAACTTATGGATTTTAATATGTAGATGGATAGATAGATATAGAAGTGCGTGTGTGTGTGTGTGTGTGTGTGTGACTATATATACATCTCCTTCCTGGCTCTCTTATCAGGGAAGGCCTAGAAGAAATGACACACCTACTGCCCAGATCTTGGTTTCTAAATATCATTCTCCACTGAAAAAACAGGACTCCTTGGAGAAGTAGTTGATTCTCAGGCTGGGAGAAGGAAAAGTACAAGATAAGGATGGAACATCTTTTGGGGTCAGAAAGTAAGGACACGCTCAAGGAATGAGGGGGACATGTGAAAAGGACGCAAGAGGCAGCTTGAAAGAGCTCCCACTTACCAACTCTGCGACAATTTAAACATCAAAGCGTAATGATGGGGGCCGGCCTAGTGGCGTAGCGGTTAAGTGCGCGTGCTCTGCTTGGGCTGCCTGGGGTTCGCAGGTTTGGATCCTGGGTGCGGACCAATGCACTGCTTGTCAAGCCATGCTGTGGCGGCGTCCCATATAAAGTAGAGGAAGATGGGCACAGATGTCAGCCCAGGGCCATCTTCCTCAGCAAAGAGACATTGGATGTTAGCTCAGGGCTAATCTTCCTCACACACACAAAAAACACAACAAAACTGGTAATGATACTGGATTGTTACACGTGGAATAAAATCAGAATCTGTGAGTTTATGCTGATATAAATAAACAAACAGATAAATCAACAGGGGAGAAGAGAGAGCTCTTCCTTGCAGTAGGACGCCAACTAATAAATGTGGGTGGAACGATGGAATTAGAAAATCACCGTTTGGCAACCATCACAGTCATGGATTCAGGCAAGAATCATCGATGGTGGTGATGCTGAGGGTATTCTTTACGTTTGCTCCCACACTCACCCATGCAGGTCTCCTCCCCTCACTGAGAGAGAACACATATACACAGCCTTTGAAGGGTGATTGGAAGTCTGAGTAGCTAACTTTTCCTGCGTGTGAATCTTGTCTGCCTTGGAGCATGGACCCATGGTGACTACTCTTTGTAACACCTGTGCCTGATGAAGCGCCACACGCACAGCAGGTGCACAGGTAACACCAGTTGAACAGGTACCATATATGTGGAGGGCACATGTGTCCCTCTCTGTCGCCAGCCCCTGGCAGGTAACTTTCTAGCATTTTCAACGCATTTGAGGAAATCTCAGTTCTTTGGGTTCTCTTTTTCTGAGCCCCATCTTTTCCCTTTTTCATAAGTCTTCACTCTGTCTCTGAATCCAGATAAATCTAGGAGGGTCAAATTTCCCTTGCAAGCTGCAGTTCAGTCCTGCCCCTTTCTTGAGACCCACTTGCCTGACCCTTTTCCCCTTGGCACGTTAGCCACTCACTGGGCCCCTGCTCTGTGAGGCTCGTGACCTAACGTGATTTGGATTGTGCTAGCCTCGTTTCAATCCCGGCTCCCCCATTCTCCTGGCTGTGTGACCCTGGGCAAGTTACCGAACCACTCTGTGCCTCGGTTTGTTCATTGGTAAACCAGGGTTAATAATGCTCAGATCATAATATTAAATGACTTGCTGTAGATCCAGAGCTTAGCATAGAATCAGCACGTAGTAGAAGCTCAGTAAAATGGCAGTCTGCCCATACCCTCCTACTCTGAGGAGAACTCTAGGGAGGGTGTATGCAAAGGTGGCAGCATTTGGTCCATATAGGAAGGGGGCTTTTGTTTCAGACAGGTAGTGGCCCTCTGGTCTGCCTGGGGAGTGGGATTTCCTCCACACTTTTCAAGAGCGGTAAAGTTCATGAGGCTGAGGTCTCACCCAGGCGGCGCTAACTTCTGCCTCTGGCAGTTGGCTCTGCAGCTGTGTGACTCAGCCACCTGTTCACCTTCTTTATCTCTTTCCCACCTGGAGCTCACCTGGACCTTTCCTCCATGGTCTGTGGCTTGGGCCTGGGTGGGGCTCTGCCGCCACCCCCTCCCCACGGGCTCCGCCCTACATTCTCCCTCCTTGGTCGGAATGGAGGAGCCTGGGAGGCCTTTGTGTGGCCCAGGCGTGATCGTGTGTCACGGTGTGTTGGTGTCACCATGTGTTGGCAGCACTGACGTCCAGGGCAGATGGGTCTGTTCTCCTGGCTGATGACTGCGCTGTGCCTCCTCAGGGTGGGCCGGTGACTGGCTGCATGTCAAACCAACCTGGGCTCTGAGGAGGAAACAGAAAAGGGAGGCCTGAGTGACTCTGGGTGTGATTCCCATGTCACTGAAGTACGTCCCTTCACCTCCCTGACCCTCAACCTCTTCATCTGTGAATTGGTCATCTGCGAGGATTAGAGGTCATTCACTCATTCATTTGCCGATGATACGCCAGTGAACAGGACAGAAACTGCCTTCACATACAAGTGCTTAGCACCCCATAAATCATGATACGTGTAGATAAGCCCAATAATAATCTGTTCCAGGTGTCTCGGCCCAGATCCACATGGTCCAAGGTCCCTGCAAATAGAGAAAGGCCACGTGAAAACCAGGCTCACTGTCACCCCAAGAAACACAAGAGAGGTGAGGTCAGGGGTGCAAGAGAGTGCTTTGGGGTCAGAGATCAGGACCCTAAGCCAAGGTCAGTGGATTCCTGTCTGGATCACCGTGGGATGTCCCTTTCCTCACCATAGCCTCGCCTCTCGGGGTCGTTGGAGGGTCAAGTGTCTATTCTGTGGTCATATCTGAGCCTGCACTACTTTGGATCCGGTTCTAGCTGGACCTCGAGCCCCACGCCCTCCCTGGTCCCCTGGCCGTGTTGAAGTGAGGAGGTCTGTCGGGACATCAGGGTCTTCTCGCTCTGTGAGTTCCTTCCCCTCCGTTTTCATTTTTTCCTCCTTTACAAAACAACGACGTTTTTAGCAGACCCTAGACATGGCTTTTTTATGTGACTTAAATTCGAGAAATCCTCACTGAGCCCCAGGAAGTGTTTAGGTGTTACGGACACAGCCATCACCTGTACCTCACTGTCTGGAAGAGTCATCCCACTCTTCGTTTATATTTAGAGTCATCGAAAGGCTACTGCTCTTTCTGCCCTGCCCCCCCATCATATATTCATCAAGAACTCTAATATAGCCTAAATCGGAGTTATTAAAATAGAATTAGCTTCAGTGAAACTTTTTTGTTTTCATGAACTAATTATTGAATTAAGGGAATAGTAATTATTTAATCTAAAAATTATATGAAAGGTACTCAAGCAGGAGAAAGGGTCCACAGTGGAGAGTGAACTCTTTCTTGTCGCCCCACCCCCAGCAAAGGCGACCACTGCTGAAGATTTTCTTTACGGGACTGGGCTTCTTGACGACCGGGGTGACCCCAGCCTTTCTTTGGGAAGGCGGTGGAGGTGGGTATCTCTCTGCTTTCCCGGCCAGGAGCTCTGAGGCCAGAGGGGAGGAGGGAGAATGGGAGCTTCCCAAGGAATCGAGGGTCCCCCAGAAGGCCAGAGGGATGGCCGCGTCCTCAGGGGCCTGCCGAGGACTGAGTTCAGTCCCTCCCATGTCCTCCAGGGGAGACCTTGGGGTCAGGGGTCCACTAAGAGGGACGTTTAACACATTTCTGAGACCTACCCTGTCAGAGAAGTTCTTCTACAAATATTTTCAGGCTTTCTGGCTCCTCCTTCTGGGGTTGGCATTAGGGTGAATTAGGAAACGGGACTGGAGAGCCCCCACATCTCACTGTGTCAGCAAGCAGAGGCAGGGAACACTGACTGAATGTCTACTCTCTGTCAAGGGCTTTGTTAAGTTATTTTAAAATTACTCTTTAAATCTACAAGTAGTGTAGGAATACATTTTTCGTGTGAAAAACGAAAACTTTACGGATGAAGCTCAATTCCCCTCCGATCTCAAGCTCCAATCTTGCTTTCCTTCTACCTCTCCGGAAGTAACCTCTGTTTTCAATTTGATGTGAATCCTTCCAACTTTTTCTCTGCATTTTTCATACATATATGTTGTATTTTTATTTGTCTTTTAAGATTAACAGTATCGTAGCTATTATTCTGCCACTTAATTTCTGGATTGATAATGTAACTGGGAGATTTCTTTTCAGGTGAGTACGGATCTACACAAGAGCTTCCACGTGTGGTGTTTCATCGGCTGCTCACGTCGGCCCCACTCCAGATGAGCCAACAGTGGCTCAGAGCACGACGGTGACTCACCGCAGCTGGTGAGTGGTGGAGCAGGATTCAGATGTGGACTTGTCTCTCCACGTTTGGATTGTACCTGCCCTTTACCTAACCTGCCTGTGGTTTGTGCCCTAAGTTTCCTTTGGCTTATGATATCATCAAATGGGTCATTTAAATGGCAGATTGATCATAATGCAAGGGACAAATTGGCCACCTCCCTTCCCTGTTAGAACACCTCCATGGCTCCCTAGTACCCAAGGGCCCAGGTCTAAGTCCCTTGACCTGGTAAGAAAAGATCTTCTAGACAGGGCTCCTCATAACTTCTCCAGCCTCGCCTGGCCAAGGCCCTGCCTTGTGGTCAATGCTCCATCCAGTAAGTGTTTTCCAACATCTCTAAGCAATTAACTCAGTTCTGACACTATCTACCTGGAGATAGTGTCAGATCCCTCAGCTTAAGGGCTCAGTCCTACAAGACTGCCTCCCCCCACTTCGGATGCCAATCACAAGCCAGGTTGTCATCTGTGCTTCTGAGAGACTGGCTATAAGTGAGAGGTTCCTACAACCCCCTCTTTGGGTTCGATTAATTTGCTAGAGTGGCTCACAGAACTCGTGGAGACGTTTACTAGTTTATTACAAAGGATACAGATGAGGTACATGGAGTGAGGTATGTGGGAAGGGGCGTGGAGCTTCCATGCTTTCTAGAACATGCTACTGTCCCAGCACCTCTGATGTGTTCACCAACCTGGAAGCTCTCCAAACCCCTTCCTTTTGGGTTTTTATGGAGGCTTCATTACGTAAGCATTATTGATTAAATCATTAGCCATTGGCGGTTGGAAGCAATCTCCAGCCCCTCTCCCCTCCCTAGAGATGGGGGACAGGGCTAAATTCCAACCCTTCAATCACTGGTTGGTTCCCCTGGCAACCAGCCCCCCCCCCCCGCCCCCGCACCATCTTCACCAGCTTTCCAAAACTAAGCTCATTAACGTAAACTCAGGTGTGGTTGAAAGGGGCTTGTAATGAATATCAAGACAACTTTATTTCTCTTATCACTTAGGAAATTCCAAGGGTTATAGGAGCTCTATGCCAGAAACAGGACGGAAAACCAAATATTTATTTCTTAATATAAGTCACAATATCACACTCCAGAAAAAACAAACTGCTTATAGTTCCCTTCATGCCATGCCTTCATGCCATGCCTTTTTCTCCTCCACGTCCTTGCCCATGCAGCCCTCCCTGCCTGGAAGACCAGCCCCTCCTCCTAACCCCTCTTTGCCTAGTTTACTGCAACTCGTCCTTTAGGACTTGATATGAAGGCCGTCTCCTCTCAGTTGCCCTCCCTGTTGCCCCCAGGCTGGGTTAGATGTCTGTCCTCTGTGGCCCACAAATGTCTTGTCCTTATCATTATCAAAGCATTTTCCATCCCATTCTAATTGTCATTATATCTGCCTCCTTGAAGGGAGGATCTCTGTCTCATTCGCCTGTCTCCCCAGGCCTCAAATGAGCCCTGCCACATGTGGTGGGTGCCGCCTACATGTTTGTGGAGTACAACGAGTGCATCAAGAGGCTGAATGATTGAGTTTGTTATCTTGTGTTGGGAGTTGTGCTGTGATGATGGGAGAGAGACTAAGTAAACAACAGGAAGGTACTGGGAAGAGACATCTGAGATCTCTTGAATTAAATTTACCCAAATGGCAATCATGCCATCTGGATCTATGGCAACTGTTCCATCATATTTTCTCAAATCATCTCCTAGCTAAACTATTTCTCTTAGCTCCGTGAGGTTCCTCTTTTTCTTCTTGTTCATCTGATCTTTAAGGCTGTTGAAAGGGGATGCGTGCCAAGGTTTTAATCTGAAATCAATCCCACCCAGGGCTGATTGAGCCGGTGGCTTCATCTCCTTGGTCACGTCCCTTGTTTCAAAAGAGCATTAAAACCCTCTGCCCACTCTTGAAACTGGCAGGGATTTCCGGAGAAGAGGGCTAGGGAGTTCACTTTTTGGAGGACCTGTTGTCCTCCTCAAGATAACTGTTAAAACTTACTATCTCTTAATTAGCATTTTGCCTCAAAATTCCAATGTCATCTTCTGTTAGTACTAGACTTAGGGGAAGCCCAAAGCTTTCACCCATTTCCTTTCACTTCTCTTTTCTCTGAACAAACTTGGGGGAAAAGCTCTCTTCATTTCTTTTTTTCTTAATATAATTTAACGCTTCTTTCACTATAAAAGTATGAAAGAATATTTTTAAAAAGAAAAGTAGAAAGTGAAAGAACCCCACTTACTGAGACGCCATCTCATTTAGAGTGCTTTCAGGCTTTTTTCCATGCATAGAGTTTTAAGAAATTATGTAATATATATACCAAAAAGTGTATATAATACGTATGTATAGTTTAAAGAATTACAGAGTGAATACTCATATATTTCTCACCCAGCTTAAGAGGTAGACCATCACCAATACTTAGAAGCCCCCAGGTGCCCTCCTTCTTCACTCACCCAGGGGTAGCCAGCATCTTGAATATTGGGTAAGTCATTGCTTTGCTTTTCTTTATAATTTTACAGTATATATATTGTGTCCCAAAACAATATAATGTTTTTGACCTTTATTTTTATTTATTTATTTTTCCCCCTAAATCCCCAGCAGATAGTTGTATGTCGTAGCTGCACATCCTTCTAGTTGCTGTATGTGGGACGCGGCCTCAGCATGGCCGGAGAAGCGGTGTGTTGGTGCGCCCCCAGGATCCGAACCCAGGCCGCCAGCAGCGGAGCACACGCACTTAACCGCTAAGCCACGGGGCCGGCCCTGTTTTTGACCTTTATATAATTGGAATGTATTATTTTGCAACTTGCCCCTTTCATTTATTGTGTTTGTGAGGTTCATCCATATTGATAGTGTAGATAATTCATTTTCACTGCTCTCTAATAGTACATTGTACGCATACACTATGCCCCCATTTATTTATCCATTCTCCTGCTGATGGACATGTGGATGGTTTCCAGGATTTTTTTCATCTTTAAAAGATTTTATTAAACAAAATGATCAAGGATATATTTTTTATTGACATCAAATGTACATAAACATAAAATTCGCCATTTTAACCATTTTTAAGTGTACAGTTCAGTGGCATTAAATACATTCACATTGCCGTACAACCATCATCCACCTCCAGAACATTTTTCATCTTCCCAAACTGAAATTCTGTACAATTAAACAATAACTCTCCATTCTCTTCTCCCCACAACCCCTGACAACCATCATTCTACTTTCCGTCTCTATGAATTTGACCTTCTAAGTACCTCATATAAGTGGAATAAGTCTTTGTCTTTTTTGTGATTGGCTTATTTTACTTAGCGTAATGTCCTCAAGGTTCATCCATGTTATAGCGTGTGTCAAACTTTCCTTCCTTTTTAAGGCTGAATAATATTCCATTGTATGTATATACTGCATTTTGTTTATCCATTTATTTGTTGATGGACACTTGGGTTCTTGCCACCTTTTGGCTCTTGTGAATACGCTGCTATAAACGTGGGTGTACAAATATCTGTTTGAGTCCCTGCTTTCAATTCTTTTGGGTATATATCCAGAAGTGGAATTACTGGATCACATGGTAATTCTATTTTTAATTTTTGAAGTACCACCTTATTGTTTTCCGCAGCAGCTGCACCATTTTACATTCCCACCAGCAGTGCACAAGGGCTCCAATTTCCCCACATGCTCACCAACACTTGATATTTTCTGGTGGTTTTTTCTTTGTTTGTTTGAAATAATAGCCAATCTCATACATGTGTGAAGTGGTTCCAGGATTTTTAATAGACAAAACAGCTATGACCTTTCTAGTGTGTATACCCTGGTGCACATGTGCACGAGTTTTTCTAGATTATATAATTAAGAATGGAGTTGCTGGGTCCTAAGATGTGTGTGTGTTATTTTCGGAGGCAGCAGTATCGATGTACACTGTCATCAATAGTAGATGACCATTCTAATTGCTCCATATCCTAACACTTACTATTGTCAGACTTATAATTTTCACCAGTTTGGTGGGTGTGAAAGGATATTTCAATGTGGTTTTATTTTGCATTTTCATGAGTAATAGCAAGATCAAGCATCTTGTCATAGGTTTCTTGGTCATATTTGTTTTCTCTCATGTAAAATATCTGTTTAAGTCTTTTGCCATTTTCCTATTAGATTGTTTGCCTCATGAATTTGTAGGACTGCTTTATCTATTCTGGATGATAATCATTTATGGATTGCACGTTACAAATATCTTCTCCAAATTTATGGTTTGTCATTTCATCTCTTTTGATGAACAGAAATTATTTAATTTAGTCAAATGTATCAATCTTTTTTTGTGTGGCTATACTTCCTGTATTTTGCTTAAGAAATCTGTCTATACCTGAGGTCATAAAGATATTCTATATTTTCTTCTAAGAGTTTTTTTTCCCAGCTTTTAACATTGTGTAAGTTTAAGGTGTACAATGTGATGATTTAATATACATACATATTGTGAAATTGTTACCACAGTAAGATTAGTTAACACATCCATCACCTTACGTGGTTACATTTTTGTGTGTGTGTGTGTATGGTGAGAACATTTAAGATCTACTGTCTTAGCAAATTTCAAGTATAAAATACAATATTGTAAATATAGTCACCATGCTGTATATTAGATCCCAGGACTTATTTATCTACAACTGAAAGTTTGTACCCTTTGACCAACATCTCCCCATCTCCCCCACTCCTCAACCCCTGTCAACCACCATTCTACTCTCTGTTTCTACGAGTTCAATATTTTTAGATTCTACATATAAGTTAGACCATCAGTATTTGTCTTTCTCTGTCTTACTTACTGCCCTTAGCATAATGCCCTCAAGGTCAGTTGTTGCAAATGACACAATTTCCTTCTTTTTTATGGCTGAATAATTCTTTTAAAGGTTTTGAGGTTTTTCTTTCACATTTAAGGCCTTAATCCACCTGGGATTGATTTTTTGTGTGGTAAGGGGTATTGTTTTCCCCATTAGGATAGCCAGTTTTCCCAGCTTTATTTACGGAATCATTGGTGCTTTCCCCATTGGTCTTCAGGGTATCCTCCATCAGAAATTAGGTTTTCTAATATGCGTGGATCCCTTTACTGGGGCCATTTATTCTCTTCCGTTAACCTATTTGTTGACCCCTGTACCAATTTCATACTGTCGAAATGGTGGTTGGTAGGTTAATTCTCTGCCCAGAATTCTGCTTTGGGAGTGTCTTAACCTTTCTTGACCCTTTGCTCTCCCATATAAGTTGAAGATTCAGCTTGCCAAGTTATACGAAAAACTGAGTTGGGCTTTTGATTGGAATAGTGTTAGGACACTTGGAGGAGAATTGCCTTCCTATCCACAAACATGGTATGTGTCTCCGTGTATTTAGGTTTTCTTTAACGTCACCTAATAAAATTTTATAACTGTTGACTAAGGAAAAGTCACTACAATTTAAACAGCAGATATTTATTTGGGCAAATAGAATTCAATTTGGGAGACACAGATTCGGGTAGAAACCCAAAATATGTTCCGATTATAGGAGAGGGGCTTGGGGTTTCTATGGCAAAAAGAGAGGAAGATGAGGTGAGTTGTATTATGGAAGAGTTCACTGATGCCAGATGAGGTGAGGCTAGGTTTGTACTTCATAGATTAGCTTGAGATTCTGTCATCAGACAAAAGGCTAGACTTGCCCTTCATTGATTGGTTAGCGATGCGGTCATCAGCAAAGTCCAGTTTTATCAGTCTTTACAGACAGGATATTCTTGTCCTTACTGACTTCTTGGAATGTTGGTGGTTTGGTCCAATTTGAAAGATAAAAAAAACAAGACGTGCAAGGCAATTCCTCTGAGGCGGCTGTTCCAGCTCTATTTTAATATAGCTCCCCTCTTGTCATCTTTCACGTAACTTTCTTAAAAAGGCCTTGACAACTTATCTGAGGTACCGTATGTTTGTGGTTGCTTTTGTAAATAGAATATTGTGTCCATGTACTTCTAAAAGGTATTCATAGTCACACTGTATATAATGTGCTTTTTCCACTTATATCCTGTTACATTACTCTTTCCCAAGGGTTCCCGAATATTTGTAGGGAGGAGTGACTATCTTGCTATTTTGGACACCTTAGATTTCCGGTTTTCATTTTGCTCTAGTCTCGTTAGATGTTTCGTTTTCCTCGAAGAACTTAGGGTTTGGGGTCTGACAAACTTGAATCACAATCCTTGCTCTCCCTCACCTTAGACCACATCCTTAACCTCTCTGTGCCTTTGTTCCTCATCTCTAAAAGGGAGATCATGATGATACTGAAGCCTGGTACCTGAGGGTTACTGTAAATATTCAGTAAGATTACCTTTCCACCTTGTTATGAAAAGAAGTGAATCTCGTCAATTTGCTGTTTTCCTGTTTAACCTGAGGGGTAACTCAAGGGTCACAAGGATTTATGAGCTTGTTTTACAGAAGAAAGAGAATGCCTTCAAGGATCACCAGATAACCAGCCCCCAGCTGGCCAGAAGTCAGATTGCCCAGGGGCTTATCAGGAGTGAAAGAAACACGGATTACTCCTTTGTTTCTCTGAAACTCCTCCTGCCACACCCCTTAGCTCTATAAAACCCCCTGCCTCCTTCTCTTCTTAAGGCGGATTTGAGAGAACTCATGCTCCCACCTTCTCGTCTTGGGTAATCCGAACGCACCTTTCTCCATCTCCAAGCACCAGTGTCTCAGTGTTTGGCTTACTGCGCATCATCAGGCATGTGAATTTGAGATTAAGAGGTTGGGTATCAATTTTCTCCTTCATGGGTTATTGTGATGATTGAATGAGATAACAGAGTATAATGCCTAGCATAAGCCTGGCACATAGTGAGAGCTTAATGAAAATTAGCTATTGTTATTTCTCAACAGAAACTTTTACTTTCCTTCTATTTTGCTAGATATTGATTGTTCTAGTTGAAATCAGTGTTTGAAAAGTTGGAAAAGAAAAAGCAGGATTTCTGCTTTCTCTTTCACCTTATCTCCCTCTCACACACCTTCTGCCATTCTGCTCCCAGCTCCAGAGTTAAATCCAAGTGGCCAGTGCTGGACAGAGGGCTCCCAGACCCTCTAGTTGACAACAGAGTAGAGAATGAAAACACCTCCTACCTTGAGGATGGCAACTCCAGGCTAACCTTGAATCTGTTACCTCCTCCCCATTCTCCAGCCACTACCTGAGTTCAGGTCTCAAGGCTGCTCCCTGGTCTCCCTGCCTCTTGCCTCTCCCCATCTTGTCATCTGAGCAAGCCTTCCCATATCTCAACCTCACCACCTGGTAGTGCCAGCCCCTGCTTAGAGCATTCCATGGCTCCCCACTGCCCTCAGGATGAAGCCCAAGCTCATTGGTCTGCTTCTCAAGGCCCTGCATGATCTGGCCTCCACCTAATTGCTATCACTGACCAAACTCCTATTCCGCATCTTACACATGTTGCCGGATCTGCTACACAAAACTGCTGGGTAGGAATCATTCTTCCATTTTATAGATGAGAACACGGAGGCTCAGAGAGGTGAAATGACTCCTCAGAGACCTCACAGTTAGGAATTATAGACAGAGGATTTGAACCCAAGTCTCTGGCTCCCAGGCCAGCTTTATTTCCCCCGTACCTTGGTTCTCTCACCAAGCATTAAAGCCTCAGCTTAATCCAGTGTAACATGCAAATGACCTTGGAAAGAGTAACACAGTGATATGAGCTCTTTCACACTACTTCAGCTGAGGTGAGTAAGAGGGTCTGAAATGGGTCAGGGAGAGGGTAAAGGTCAAAAGAACAGCCTGAGGTAAAAGAGAAAGTGTGCCCTGCTGGCCCTTCTCATCTAAGGCTGAGTCCTGGGCTGGGGGGTGGGCTAAGCTCGGGGGCAGGGAGTGGTGACATGGCACATGGGAAGGGCAGGGCGGGGAGAGTAGGTGAGGTAAGGGCTGAGGATGACGTAAGGGGTGATGGGGGAAGTGAGTATGACCAGGAAATAAGCATGCCGAAACCACCCTAGGAGGATCATCAAACTATTCCTGGCATCGACTGACATTTGAAAAATAGTAATAATTACATTAAAATATTCTTTGTGCCACTCATTTGCCTGGCCACTCAATCATTCCAATAACCCTGAAAAGTGGTTGTTACTATTCTCGTTTTACAGAGAAGGAAATTGAAACTCACTCAGAGTGCCAAGGAGACTTGCTCAAGGATGATCAGCTAAGAAGTGACAAAATCCAAAATGTACTACCAGTCTGCCTGGTGCCCCAGCCCTCCCCCCTCACTGTTCCCTCCACCCCTGCCCCATTCTGCAGTCATCTCGGTTCCTCCAGATGTGGCTGAGTTACTTGGGGGCCATATAAAGATCATAAATGTTTTGCTAGATGTAAAATGTTCCAACAATACAGAGGAATCTAAGAGAAAGACACTGGTAACCCTGCCATTGGGTGGATGCAATACTTCATCTCCCTCACATTCTGGGCAGCCAGGATCTGTGCATTCCCTGCCTGCATGTCCCCAAGCCCCCTTCCAGAGGCTGCATAGGCCTTTTTCCGGGTCCTTCCTGACAAGGGTAGACCCAATGCTGAAGGATGACCAAGGGTCTGTTTTGGGTGTGTGGGAGTGGGCCGCAAATGCGGACGGGGCTGTCCCCACAGCTGCCCAGAGGCTGGATCTGGGATGGGAAGGGAAGGGGGCCTCCTTTTGCTCTCTTTCTCTGGGCCCTGAATGTTAGGGACAGGCCTAGACAGGGGTGAAATGGTTGGTGCCACTCTTGTAAACAGTAATCTTTACTATACATATTAAAGATTTTGTTCTTATTATCTTTAAACTAAATCAGAGTTTAGTTTAAAGGGCATTGCTCCGGTCTCTGATGCATATCTAGTAAAACAAAAGATTATCAGGAACAAAGACCAGATGTCTACCCCACCCAGGGACCAGATGCCTCCCCTACCCGGAGACCAGCCCCCTCTATAACTGGCCTGTAGTCTTTGTTCTGGAAGATGGTTCTTTCAGACATTAGTCAGCCATCTTCTCCCTTGCTAGCAAGCTGTAATAAAACCCTTTCTCTCCTACCACCTTGCCTCTCGACTGCTGGCGTGTCTTGTGGCAGGAAGATGACCCCCCTTGGGCAGTAACACAATTACTGTTTAAATATAAAATTAATGTACATCCAGAGAAGAAATTAATTGTTCAAAGGAGTGGAGAATGGCATGCCAAGGCCTCCGGGCCCTCTCCAGAAGCAACCATGGTAAAGAGTTTGTTGTAGGTACAAGTGAGACCCTGGGGAGGCCTGAGGGACAGCAGTGTCCCAGCTTGACGGTCAGCCTGCTGTTTGTGTTACCAAATGCTCAGTCCCCTTAGCTTTGGTCTTCCCAAGTCAGAAATGCCAGGAAGAGGAGGGAAAAAGGAAAGGAAGCCAGGGGGTTGGAGCGGGGAGGGGAGTTTACAGGTAGAGCTGAGAGTGGAGAGCGGGGACGAGGTGGAGAGAGGGGCTTTGGGAAAGGAGCAGGGGTATTTAAATGGAGTTTCCAGAAGCCTCCTGTGTGATGTAACGCCCTTCTCCATCTCTATAGGAAACAGTAGTAAAATCTGTTATTGAGATGTCCATTTCTGGAGATATGGTGGACCAGATCGTGTATACTCTTTTCACGTATATTTCATAATAAAGAAAATTAAAAACAAAATCTACACATTTGGCAATACTTCAGGACTGGGTTTGTAGTTTGGGGGCAGATGGTCAAACATATGCTGAGACGAGCTTCAGTTCAGGAGCAGGGCAGCTGGAGGGGCTGGTTCCCATTGGGTAGCATGTCTGTGCAGTTTTCTCTCTTCCTCCCTTCTTCCCTCCCTCCCTCCCTTTCTTCCTTCCTTTCTTTTTATCTATCTATCTATCTATCTATCTATCTATCTATCTATCTATCTGATCTATCACCTGTCTATCAATCATCTACTCACTTTTCCTGCACAAAATGGATTATACTGTTGTACGACCTAATTTTTAAATTCAGTACTATCTCTTGGACAGCTGTGTCAGCCCATGATCTTCTATCACATCTTATCCAAAGGCTACGTGTGTTAGGAGGCGTATTTTTGAAGGTGGAAGAGATCTCATGCCCACGTGTGGCTTCTGCTACTGGCAGGGCCACCCATCCACTCAATTTTTTTAAAGCGCATTTATCGGATTCTCGCGATGCCTCCCACCTGGTCTCCCACGCCCCGCCCCAGGAGAGTCTGTTCTGAGTACAGTAGCCGGAGTGATTGTCTCTCTCTCCTGCTCACAACCCTCCAGCGGCCCCCATCTCACTGGGGCTCCCAGGCAATACCTGGTAACACCCTGACCCTCTCTCCTGTCTCTCTCACACTTCTCCAGCCACGCTGACCCTTTGCTGTTCTTCAGATAAGCCTGGCACGCTCCGCTCACATGGCCGTGCACCTGCTGTTCGATGAGCTTGGAACACCCCTCCCCCAAGACCAGTAGTGCTCCCCTCATCTTCTTGGGGTCTTCACTCCAAAGTCCCGTTCTCACTGAGGTCTTCCCTGGCCTGTTTAGAACTGCAACCCCTCTCTACCCCAGGTACCCTCCATTCTCTCCCCTGCTTCCTTTCTCCCCCACACTTAGCACCATCTGACAGCTCACCCATCTGACATGCTTTTTACTTATTTGTTTACTGGCCGTCTCTCCCTCTTCCTCTCATGAGAATGCCAGCTCCACGAGGGCAGGGATTTTTGTGTGCTGCTCTATTCTTCCAGAACAAGGCCTGGCTGCCTGCTCAGTGCTGCTCACTAAACATTTGTGGAATGGAAATGAGTGTAGTAGTTGAATTCTGGGGGTATGTTTCCTCCTTGTTTGTTGAAGAGGGAGAAGCACTCCCCTTAACCCAGCTCTGAAGACCCTTCATGAGTTTGCCTCCCGACCACTCTGTCTCTTCTCTGGCCCTTTTGCTGCCAGGCCACCTTCATCCCAGACCTGGCAGTGCACCCTTGGTGACGTCCAGGTCCCCCAAAGGCCACATGTCCTCTCATGTGTCTCTGCCCAGAGAGCTCTAACCTTGGATGACTTCCACTGGCCTTCTGGACTCAGCTGTAAGTGCTCACTCCTGCAGGCAGTGTTCGCTCATCCCCTCTGGGTGACATAACCCCTGGGCTCCCCCAACCCTGGAGCTCCACTCTTTCTGGCCTCTCTCTCTCACCACAGAGGCCTGCTTCTTCCTCTGCCTCCCTGGGCGCTCCTGACCCAAGTGACTGGCACACAGTGGATTCCCTCGCTGGGACAGAGTGGGAGTGAATGGCAGAATGGGGGGTGGGGTGGGCGTGGGGGGCTCACCTACAGCACGATTTGGCGGAAGGCTGCTCTTGCCCTGATCCAATCAGGAAAGAAATTCTCCATTCATGAAAGAATGGAGAAACAGATGAGCAATTAAATGCCTGAGTCCAGAGTAATGATGATTAAGGAATGTTGCGAAAGGACATTATTACAAGGCTCTCAAAGTATTTGAAAGCTCTCTGAGTTTGGGAGAGTGGTTTGGGCGGGCTGGGCCTGACTGTTATCAGAAGATGCCAGGCCCCTCATTCCTGCCCCATTAGGTCACCGTGAACCGTGAACCGAGAGCGAGGCCAGATGTCATCGTTTGCACCTCACCCTAGCTCACCCCCTTGAGAGAGGCAATGATGGACGGATCTGGGAAGGGCGTCCCTGCGGTGGGTTCTCGACAGGAGAATGTGATCTGTGAAATGGGAGGACAATTTGAGACCTAAGATGTCTCATGAAGTGGTTGAGGAGATTAAATGACATCCTGCTGGCGCAGTGCATGGGACAGGACTTGGACAGAGTAAACCCTCAATAAATGCAGGAGGACATTGTTGATGTGGAATTTTCCTCTAGAATTTCAACACCCTGAAGCGGGGACACTGTCTGTCCCCGCAGTGACCCCAGAGCCTGAAACAGTGCCTGGCACACAGTTGGCACTCAACACACAACTGATGAGGGCATTAGTGAACGGTTTACGTAACTGCCTTCTGGTGACGGACCCAGGAAGACAGCTCGGGGCTGAGCGCTTGGTTCCCACTGCTCGGTGCCGCAATCGCCCAGTTTCCCTGCCGGCCCTGCGCAGCCCTGACAGGCGGTGACCACACAGGGCCGATGACTCGCTGGGTACTTCTCTAAACGCTCCCCGGGGCTGCGGAATCCCCAGGGCCTGGCTCATCAGGACGAGCAGATGACTTGGGGCCCATTGCGGCCCACCTTCCCGTTAGCGGAGCGCTGGTCAGCTAGGTGGCTGGACCTTGAGGTTCTGTTTGGGGAAGGGAACAGAACGTACAGCCCCGGGGAGGAGGGACACTGCGCAGGCCCCCTAAAGCAGGAAATGAGCCCAGCCTGTCCCACACCACAGCTCCTTTTGGTTTGAAGCTCACTTCTCCCTCCTCTGACCCTGAGCCCGCCTTCACCCTGGGAAGCTATCCAGTTCTCTGTAGTGAGTCTTAGCAATATGGGCTCACCCCTGGGGGGCAAGTTCATGGACCATCTGACAGTAATAATGGCCAACTTTATGGAGCACTTTCTCTGTGCCAGGTGCTGTGCTAAATGAAAAGATTTTGTTGCATTTCCTCTAAAGAGGCACTCAGGTGTTCCTCAAACACTGTTCATTGACGTGGCTGGGCCTTTGCATAAGCTGTTCCTCAGTTTAGACTGCTCTTCCTGGCTTTATCCACCTGGTGAATACTCACCCTCCAGCACCCAGCTCCTCTGTCACCTCCTCTCAGAAGTCTTCCCCAGCTTGCCAGAGACAATAAGATCACAGCCTCCCAGGGGCCCCCACAGCCCAAGGGAGGTGTGTCTTGGGTTTGTGTGTCTGTCTCCCGCTGAACAGTGGCCCCTCCAGAGCCCCAGGCTTTGCCATGTCCACCTCCTGACCCTGCGTGTCCACCTCCACACTGTAAACATTGGTTTCTCCCTTCTTGATTCTTTGGCACTTCATCTCCGTCTCTCGTATGTCCCTCATCCATTTGTCTTTATATTTGTCTTTATTCCAAGGACAATGCTCATCATGTTGTAGATATTTGTAAATGTGAGTTGAATGACACAAATGAATCAGTGATCTTACCCATAGGGTACCAGACAGGAGGCATTCAACTATTTACCTGTAGAATTCGTGGTTATCTCCAGCAAGAAATCATCAGAATAGATTGGGAAGGATGAAGTCAGAAGAAGAAAGAGAAGGTAGAAGGTGCTGAAACTAACATTTTCTGGGCACCTATATGTGCCAGATGTGTGTTTCATTAACTCTCCACCATAATCCAGTGAAGTGAATATTATGATCCCTTTTTATAGACAAAAAAATGCAGGCACAGAGAGGTGAAATGATTTGCCTAAGATCACACAGTAAGCAAGTGGCAGAGTTGGGGTTTGAGCCCCATCTGCTTGGTTCCATCAGCTGGATGCAGAAGGCTAAGGTATTGCTGTGTTGTGAGAGTGTGGGGAAAAGTAGAAGGGGCTGCAGGAAACTGGGGGAGAGGGAATGGGATATGTCTGCTCTGTGGATCAGATCCAGACCCCTGGGCATGCACTGTCCCTGCCTTCCAGATGTTCCCTGTCATGGTTCCTCGGGACAGATGTTTGCTGGCCTGTGGACCCACCCCAGACTCTTCCAACACGTTTAACCACTTTCTCTTGGGACAGCTCTGCTTTTCCAGTATCATCCTTCTTTTTTCTAATATTGATCCTGTCCTAAACACTTCTCTCTCAGTCCCTGGACCAGAGTTTGGGTAACCTTGACCCCACAGGATTGTGCAACACCCACTGAAGGCTCCAGGAACCCACAACTTCTCAATAATGCTGAACTGGGTGAAATTTCCCAGTAACCACCTCCTCCCCCTGACTAACACTTTCTTAGCTTGGCAAGGCAATGTCCTATTTTTAAGGAACCCAGTCATTTGGTTGAGATTCTTTATTTGTTTTATTTTAATGACCTTCTGAATCATTCATTTTTCTACTTTTGAACTGATTCACTCTTGGACACTTCCTTGTATAGAAATCCAACCCCTTTTCTAAGACTCAGCACCAACAATCACCTCCTCCTGGAAATTGTCCTCATCCATACCATCCCCTCTCCAGGAAGAAGTGTTCCCCTCCCCTCTTTCTGTGCCATTCATCTGGTATTTATTATATTGTCATTGTCATTATCATAATGATAAAAATGTTATGCCAGCCACTTGGGCTCTTTCATATAATTCTCATTATGACCCTAGGAAGAAAGTAATTATTATTTCCACTTTACAGATAGTGAAACTGAGCCTCAAGGAGCCGCTTGCTCAAGGTCACACAAACTAAATGAAGAAGGTGAGATGCTCAGCCAGCCTGGCCAGACTCCAGAGTGAGACTCTTGAAGATAGCTATTTGTAGGGGGTGCCTGGCTCTTGCTGTGATGATGGTTTTGATGTCTGTCACACCCCCAGACTGTAAGCTCCATGATTTGTTTGTTCCACGTTGCATTGTACGTAATAAATATCTGCAATGAATAGCTGATGTTCCGTAGACATTGACCAATGGCTGGAAGACTTCCTGTCCCTCCTATAGTGTTAGCTGCTGGGAGCTTTACACAATTTTGTGTTCTTACAACATCAAGAGCTTGGTAGCAGAAACAATCAATACACATTGAAAGAAGGAAGGAAGGGATGGGCATGGGCTTGGAAGATTCTAGTGGACATATTTTCTAGCTGAAAAATCTTCTATAGGAAATTTAAAAAATTGTCTCTGTAGCTCAGGACCAATGCTGCCAGACAAGACCTCCTCATCCCATTTTTTTTGGTTGAACTAACAAAATTTCATGGACTAAGGGTTCAATTTAAGTTCATTCTACACACCTCTAATGGGTATCTACCGTGGGCCAGGCCCTGTCTCATAGGCTAGTGCTGGAGATGGCTGTGTGAGCCACTCACCACGTGGAGATCCTCTGAGTGCCCACCCTCTCTCCACTCCCCTGGGAGACAAGCTTCCTACTGCCCTGAGAGCAGACAAGGGTGGGGCCTTGGACCGGGGGCAGGGAGGGGCAGTGCCCTGTGTGGTCAAAGAGGACCTGGCAGGAGAGACCTCAGCAAGCCAGCAGCCTCCCGGAAGTGAAGGCAAGCAGCAGAGCGGAGGCCTGGGGGAGGCAGGCTCGTCCCTCCAGGAAGATGGGGAAGATAGGCCTTTGGACCTGAAGTGACAGTGGAAGAAGCGGATGAGGTGAAAGAGCTCTGGGAAGGGCAGCAGAAACCAGAAGCCAGTCGGGGGTGGCACAGGGAGGCAAGGAGACTTAAGGGTCCCCTTCTCCCTCACTTGATGCTTTTCACCTCAGATTCTGTTTCGTCTGTTATCAATATTGCTAGCCCTGCTTTCTTTTCATTTGTCTTTTCCTGATCATCCTGTACCCAGCAGGAACATTTAATTGGCATGCCAAGGGACCCGCATGTTTGGGTGGGCCAACTGACCATCTTTAACTCGAGCTTCTTGACTCTCGGATTTGGCTGGAAGGGCAGGGAGCGCCGACCTGCTTCTTCTCAGGGTCCAGGATGAGATTCAGACATGTCAATGGCAAGGTAATAACAACAGGAGTAATAATACCACTAGCAAACACTTGTTCAGAACCCACTATGTGCCCAGCACCATGCCACGTGCTTGATGTGTTTCATTTTGTTTCCTTTTCTCAGCGTCATGACTAAGAGCAGGGACTCTGAAGCCAGACAGCCTGGGTGTGAATCTCAGCTCTGCCACTTACTAGCTGTGTGAGCTTAGGCAAGTTACTTTACCTCTCGGGGCCTCAGTTCCCTGATCTATAAAAAGGGGCTGGTGATAGTACCTTATAATAGACCCCTGGCACACAGTAAATGGTACATAAATATTACTGTTCCATTTTAAGAAATCTAATATCAGCTTCCTCTTTCCTTGGCTTATGAATGGTGAGCATATAAAAAAGAAAACTGATTGATAGGAGGGAATGGTTCATCTTTCAGAGCTGCAAACAAAAGGGAAGACTTTTCAATAAAGGAGGCATCAGACTTGATAGCCACGGGCTCCATTTACAAATGGGGAAATAGAGGCTCAGAGAGGGTAAATTAGTTTCCTGAAATCACACAACCAACGAGCAGCAGAAGGAGGATTTGAACTCAGATCTCTCTGACGTCATAGCTCATGTCCTTAATCCCAGCACCATGTGGCCAGTCCTGGTGGTCATGGAAAGATCTGGTGCCTGGCCCGGCATTGAAAATGGAAATATGAGTCACTGGCCGTCCCCAGGGATGCCTGGGGAGTGAGAGGAGCTCAGCTATGGGGCGGAATGTTCCGCCAGATGCTGAGGAGCAGCTGCCAACACCACTCAGTCTCTTTCATGCTGAGGAAGGGGAGGAGGAGAGCATGGGGGAGCAGGGGTCACAAGCCAGCGAAGCCCAGCCTGGAATGGGGCCCCGACGTGGTGAGTGATGTCAGGCTCACACATCTGGCCTCTGGAATGCTGAGGCCCCAGAGGACAGGCTCGAGCATCTGCTTCTCCTGGTGGCGGGCTCCTCCTCTGAAATAACCCAGGCGGCTTCATTGAGAAAAGTCTCGGGCTTTCTAGGCTCTCCTGGACCAACCCAGGTGGTGACGTGTGAAACGGTCATTCTTTGCCCACTGATGAAGACCAGGTCTCTGTAGACACAGGATCAGAAGAAGCAAGACTTCAGAGTCAGATGGCCCTGGGATGGATTCCTGGCTGGGCGACCCTGGCCAGTGCCTCGGTCTCCTCGTCCATGCGTGAGGATCATATTCCTCCTTTGCAGGGTCAGAAGAAGGGATGGCGCGCAGAATGCCGGGCACCTGGTAGACGTCCCGTCACCGCTCCCGACCACCTGCCTGATCAATGAGCGAGTGAGCGAACTTGTATGGCGTCCAGCAAAGAGCCAGTGTGCAGTGGGTGGTCACCACCTTGCTGGCCCCTGCGGTTAGAGGCATTGGGCCTGACCTGCCTTTTCTGGTTCCAGTTTCCCTTTTGCTTCAAGAAGAACAAAGTCTTGTCTGGCCTCTTCCAAGCAGTGGCTGAAGGTGAAGAGTAAGAGGCGCTCAGCCTTCTCGCCTTTGTTTTGCCCGCTGATGGGGGCCCCACCTGACTCATTTTTGATGCTTGTGCTGGTTCTACCTGGGAAAGTTTGGGACTGGCCAGTGTGACTTGGTGAAATCAGTGATTCATTTTGGTCCCAAAGGGAACAAAAGCCCAGGTCTTCCCAAGGTCCCCTCTGGCCTCACCCCTCGGTCGGGGAATGAGTAACCCTCCTCCTTAGGGCTGCTCCTGTTTTCACTCTGCCTGGGACTTCAGAAATCAAACAGCACCTTCCTCTTTTCTTTGCTCCTGAGGGAAAAAGGTTAGCATATAAAGGGAGGACTGAAAAGAGGAAGTGAGCCACCCTTCACCCATGGCGGCCATGGGAATAGACTTCTCTGGAAAGGAGCACCTGAAGCCCCGTGTGCCCCTCATCATGACCTCTTTCTCCGCCTGGCTGCAGGTGGGGCCTGCAGCCTGCCATCCAAATTCCCTCCCCAAAGGTGGAAAAACAACCCACTGTCCACAATCTGCTGGAATTTTTAAAAAGTATCCTTGATGATATAATTTGCATGGGGCACTAGCCACTGATTCCCTGCTTAGATAAACCATATGACCTCAATTTCCTCTCTGCGAAATGAAGATCATCATATTGAGCGGGAAAAGCTGTCATGGCCTGCAAAGAAGATGATGGACATGAGGCATGGAGCGTGAGCCTGGTGGGATAAATCCCCTCCTTGAGTTTCACTGAGGAACCGGGCACTGAATGGGGTATGAGCTTCCGTGATTTGTATCTTTGTTCCCATATTAGGGCTCCACTTATCTGGAAGTCAGACCTTCTGCCAGAGGCTGGACCCTCAGTTATCCGGACCCCAGCTGTAGGCACAGAGTGAGCGGACAGGAACTCCGAGTAGGGACCAAGAGCCACAAAGCCCAAGCACATGTCTTTGAAGCCTCGGCTGAGAGAATCGGGATAAGAGACGGTAGAAGCAGGATGTCCTCAGAAGCCATCGTCTCAAACAGTGTGACGTGGGCTGAGTCACTTCCCCTTTCTGGGCCTGAGGGTTTTTCTTTTATCAGTAAAATGAAGATAATAATTCCCACCTCATAGGGCTGTAGGGACTCGGGCATGACCTAGTGATTACGGGCATGGCCCTTGGGTTCAAATCCCAGCAGAATGAGGCCATCTCATCACGTGGAACCTCGCTTGCTCATCCTCACAGTGAGGGTGGTGATAATATCTATGCAGAGGGCGCTGTGAGGATTAATGAGATAGGTGTTTGGTAAAGTGTTTGTGGCTGGTAGATCATGGCACTCAATACCTGATGGTTGCTATCATATCAATCATCAAGTCTAGTCTCTGGCATAGAGCAGGTGTTCCAGCGATGCTAGCTACTGTGGGGATGGAGATGCCATTAACAGAGAACACAAAAATAGAATCACAGGGTGTTAGCCATCAAAGGGAGAGCGGACGGAGATCACAGCCTTATTTTAGATCACCCTCTTATTTTACACAGGGGATGTGGAGTCCAGAAGGGAGAAGCGCCAGCCCGAGGTCACCACGAGCTAAAGGCAGAGCCAAGATGGAAGCTCATTTTTCCCTTCCAGGGCTCTCTGCTGACTCTACTTCACCCAGCAGACGGGGGCCATCTAGACTGAGGACACTCACAGGCCTCAGTTTCTCCCTAGGAATGGCTCTGTGACAGCCCAGGACAGGTGTGGAGAGGCTTCAGGCTGGTTGGAATCATTCAGAAATAACAGGAGGGAACTATTGGTGGCAGCAGAGAAACGCCAATGCCTTTTGGAGAGCTCTGCCCCAGTGAGTCAAGGTGACAGCCCTGCTTTGGGAAGTAATCCTGCATCTGAGACGGCTCGTGTGTGCATGTGCAAGTGTGTGGCTCAGAGACAACTATTGTAGACAATAACAACGGCCACCATTTGGTGAGTGCTGACTGTGGGCCAGGCCCTGTGCCAAGTGTGTGCATCTCACGAATCCTCACAGCGACCCTGTGGGGTGAGCGCTCTATTACCCCAGCAAACCGAGGCACAGAGAGGCTAAGGAACTGCTTCAAGGCCCCACAGCTAGTCCATGGTGGAGCTGGGACTTGAACCTGGGCAGTGTGGCCCAGAGCCTGTGACCCCCCAACCCCTCTGCTGCCCCGATGGGCCATTCCTCACATCTGTGTCCTGATTCTCACTGCTTCACATGGTTTTCACCTCTGTGATCTCATCCTTGTGTGCAGCCCTATGAGGCTCAAAGGCTCCTAGCCTGGGCCCACCACCAGGTAAGGTCTCACTTACTCTGCAGGTGTTTCTGAGCCCTACCACACACCAGGGCCTGAGCCAGGTGCAGACGAGGGTGAGAGTAGGATCAGGCTTGGGGCTGACCATCACTGGGCACGTGGCCTTGACTGGACAGAAATCAACCTGTCCACGATTTGTGCCCTCCCGGGCACTGGAGAAGGGCAGGGTGGCCTCAGTGGGGATGCTCAGCCAGGTGAGGGACGTGGGTGCTGGGGTTAAGAGTCAGAGATTCTGGTCTCTGCTCTGTGCTTGATGATTTGCAGTCACCTTGGCCGGCCCCTGCCCCTCACTGGTTTCCCCCAACAGGACGATGAGGCTGGGGTGAGTAGGGTGGTCTTGAAAAATGCTTTCAGCTGGCATGTGGGGCTATGACTTGCCCAAGCCCCCTGACCTGGCTGGTATCAGGCTTGGGCTCTGGTCTGAGGATCCAGGGGGCAGCCTTTCCCAGTCTGGCCCTGCCTGGGTCTCAGGCTGTTTCCAATCCTTGGTCAGCCCCATCACATGCTGGCTCACAGGGTGACACCAAATGTCCCTGTGAGTCCTTCCTGCAAGCTGACAACCTCACACCTCCATCCTGACCTGAGAGAGGTCTCTTTTGGTCTGTGTCCTCAGGAAGATCAACAGCATCAAAACACATCTGAAGATACTGGGTCATGCTCTTCAAAGTCCCTCTGTAGATACTTTCTCATTTCAAATTTAAAAAATTCAAAATTTTGAATTAATAATTCAAAACAATAATAAAGGTACTATTTACTGAGTTGCAGGTGAAGGGACCTTTATATATGCCTCTAATCCTCACAGCGACCCTTTTACGGTGTAATTCTAATCATCATCACATTTGCGATGAGGAGACTGAGGTTCTGAGAGGTAGGGGCAATTATGTAAGGTCACAGAGCTGGGAGGTGACAGAGCCGGCTAAGGGGGGGTGTCTCATTCCTGAGCCCAGTGTCTTTCCTCTCCAGCTTCGGCACTGTTGGCTCTCCTTTCATCCAGAGTACCTGCTCTGTGCCAGGCACCCCGCTAGGTACTGGGGCACGCAGTGAACGGGCCAGGCCTGCTCCCTGCTTGGGCCACCATCCCAAGGTAGTATTGTTGCTCATCAGAGGCAAAATGGAAGATCTCTCTGCCTCGGCTCTACTCCCCCAGCTCTGCCACTCACCACCTGTGCCACCTTGGGCGACTACCCTCCCTCTCTAAGCCTCGGTTCCATGGCTATAAAATGGGGCAAATATTAATGTCTGCCTTATTGGGAGGAAATGCACATCCAGTTATGACAGTGCCTGGCCCAGAGAAGGTGCTTCGTACCCTGTCAAAGGCTGTCATTATTCCGTCTGCAACCATGCTCTGTAAAGCTGTTGTCACTGTCAACCCCATTTGACAGCCAAAGGAAACTGAGGCTCTGAGGGGCCAAGTCTTTAAGGCCATAGAATAGGTGAAGATGAAATGGAGCCCTTGAGGGTCCCAGATACATGTGCTCTTCCCCTGAACCCCACGGCAACTGCTTTCCTGGGAACCTTCCCCTCTGGGTTCTGAGTCAGCTCTCCAGGAACCAGAGCCCCAACTCGGGGTGGAAAAAGAGGCCCGAGAGACGAGGGGTTAAGCAGGTTGCTGACTCTGCAGCAGAAACTTCAGGAAGTGCAGGGCTGAGAGGACTTCTAAGAAAGAAGGAGGCGCGAAGGGACACACTTGTCCCCGCCTGAGGTCCAGAGGTCAGCCTGGCTCCTGGCCCAGAGGCTGGCTCTCAAGGGGGCCCAGCCTCCAGCCCAGCTTGGCTCAGCCCACACATGCAGTCTTGGAGGCCAGCTATGATCGCCTCTGTCCAGACCCTTCTTCAGGCTTGCCTCGCTCAGCCTTCCTGGGTAGATGCCTGAGGCCCAGGCCTGGGGAGAGGCAGCCAGGGCTGGAAGAAAGCCCTCCGTTTCCCTCACCGTTCAGGTCCTCCGAGAGCACTGTAGGGCCTGTGCTTCTGGGTCAGGGGTCTTGAATTCTGGCGTGGCTCTGCCCTTTTTGTGGGACCCTGGTCATGTGCCCAATTGGCTCTGAGCCCCAATTTTCTTGTCTGTAAATGGGGCAAATAATAGTACTGCCACCCTGGGGCAGGTGAAGCCTTAATTTCTCTGAGCACCTGGCATGGAGCAGGTGCCCCAGTAACTCCAGTTCCTGTTCTCGTAAGTGGGGAATCCGGTGCTGGGACCTTGGCATTCTTAGCGCTGGGGGTGGGGATTTCTCCGTGCTTTCCTGTGCTTTAGGTTTCCCGGGGGTCTCATTTAGGTGACAGACATTAACAGGGCCCCTGCTCTGTGTCTAGCAGGGCGACCACCAGGCAGAGTCCCTGGGAGAGTGTGGGTGGGGGGCTGACCGTAGCCCGGCTCTGCTGGGCACAGGGTGCTGTGGGGTCACCAAACTCAGGGGCCTGGGTGGCGCAGGCCCAGCGCCCAGGTGCCCTGAGTCTGGCCTCAGTGTCCTCAGCAGCCCTCACAGAGCATCGCATGGCAATTACATTAGATAATATGGTCACACATGGTGGGCTTTCTGCACTGCTGCCTGGAGTTTTCTCTGAAACGCCCAGAGGCCGGGCCTGGTGGCTGTGTCAGAGTGAGGTCAACAGGATGACTCGGGCCCAGGACCATGACCCTGTGGAACTCCAAGGCTGGACTCCTGCGGGCCAGCTGGCTTGGGAACCCAGGACCCCAGCCACCTCGGCGCGCAGGGCCCGCTCCAGCCACTGCTCCAGCAGCTCCCTGCTGCTCAGTTACCCAGACCCCGCAGGTCCCGGCTGTGGCCTGGAAGGGGCCCAGGGACTTTTGAAGGGATTTTGGAGGGCTGAGCCGGGCAGCTCAGGCCTGCAGGCTTCGGCTCACTGACTCAGCCCCCACCTTGACCTTTCTTCCCCCTGGCTATTTATGGGTGTTTCCTGTCCCCTGAATAGGTAAAGAAAAGGGAAGCGAAAGCAGCTCCACATGTGGCTGCTTGAACAGCTGGCAAATCATTTTCTTTGAATAATGTTTAAAATGATACATGCTCAGAGTGAGAAGTGCCTACGCCAGAGAAGCACAAACACTGAAGAGTGTGTGTGCCTCCCCCACTCCATCCACCCCCCAGAAGGACCCGTGTGTGTGTGTGTGTGTGTGTGTGTGTGTGTGTCTGGGGGCCTCCCCAGCTCCGTCCTGGGTGACTGATTACAGGTCCACACACAGACACACCGTCTTTAAAAGAGAAAGCCACTCTACGTGTGCCAACCATTCACTGAACGTATGCTGGCACCTACCAAGCGCTGTGCAGATCCCTCAGCAACATGTGCTGGACGATAAAGATAATCCTTTAGGTCAGCAGTTTTCAGCCCTGGCTGGACATCAGCACTCTTGGGAAGATTTTAAAAGTCCACACCCAGGCCCCACCCTTGGCAAGTCACACTGGAAGCTGTGGTGATAGGACCCAGGTGTCAGGATTTGAACCCAGAAGGTTCCAGGTGGAGCCAGGGCTGAGAACCACTGCTCTGGGCTCCTCCCAGCGCTGGGATGGGGAGCTGGGCCTGCTGTGTGGTATGTGGGGTGGGAGCTAATGTCGCCAGGGGCCTCTGCTTTTAACTCTCACAGTGCTGCCTTCTGCCTGGGAAAATGAAAAAAAAGATTTTTTTTTTTTGTTTTTTTGCAAAAAGAAGGGCATGGAAACAGAGGAAGGGCTTGCTCAGAAAAATAACTGTTTTTGATGCATGTCCTTTATTTCTTGCTTACTGAATATCTGCTCTGTGTATTTCTTTGATGTTAATAAATCATATGGCTTTTTAAAAGTTCTAATCTTTTTTTTCCTAACAAATTTTTCCTGGATTTTCCTTTTTTTCCTCTCTGTTTCTGTTCAGAAATTGGTCTGTCTTCTAGTCCACCAATTGTGTTTTTTGCTATTTCTAAGCCATTGTTAACCCATCTATTGAGTTTTTAATATCAGATTTACTTTTTAAAAAGTTTTTTTAAAAAAATTCAGATAAATATCCCTTTATTTAACCATAATGTCATATTCTCTCTTTCTCCTCGGGAAGTTGACTTTGCCAGGGCCAGGACCTGGGTGGGCTGGAGGTTTTCCTGCCTGTCAGTCAAAGAAAGCTGTCCATGTGGGACAGGAAGATGCACTTCCAGGGGCCCAGAGATGCTGCGTCCCATGAAGAGCTTCCTCAGTCCATCCCCGAGCCAACAAGCCCAACTGTCACCTAGTGTGTTCATTTCTGCAGAAAGAATTTGATAAACACTTACCCCCTTTCTGGAATTGGGTGTTTTGACAATGGGGTGTGTGTGTGGTCTGGAGAAGCGTGTCTTGCTCACCTTGTGTCCCGGCTGGCGTGGCCTGTGGCCCCTGTCAATAAATATCTGCCAAATAAAGGAACCTGAACAGGCAGCACTGTTTGTGAGAAGTGGCTCCAGCCCTGGGCTGAGGGCTTCCCAGGCTCTGCCTTATTCTGTCCCCTCAGTGACCCCTGTAGGAGGTGTCGCTGCTATTCTCCCACCCCCAGGTGAGGCACGGAGGCTCAGAGGCCGAGGAAGTTGAGGTGGTGGTGGCACGGTCACGGTCTCCCTGTCCTTTACTGCCCGGCACCCCTGCCTGCCGGGAGCTGACCACTCATCCCTGGGCTTCCCCCGAAGGGTGGGCACTTGCTTAGCCTGACCCCCCTCGGGCCACGAGATGGACAGCTGTGACCTTGAGTGAGCGTCCTTCCGCTCTCTCGGCTTGTAGTATCAGGGGATAAATAGTGATCATGATGCTAACTAGCGGTTTGGTCTTACTATTTGTCACTGTGCTTTGACTTTGCACTGTGAACTCATCTCGTCCTCACACTCCCAAGTGAAGCGAATCCTATTATTATCCTGTTGACACACGTCCTCCCTGTCATTGCCCTGCCCGCAGCCTCCATGCTCCTGCCCCACTCAGCGAGGAGCCCAGGTCCTCTCCATGCCTGCCAGGCCCTCCGGAGTCTGGCCCACTTCTACTCCGAGGCTCTTCTCCCTCCCTCCCTCTCTCTCTTTCTCCCCCCTCCCTTTTCTCCTTTCTTCCTCCCTCTCCTCCTCCCCCTGCCCCTCCCTTCATAGGCCATAATTTTATCATCCAGATACATCAGATTCCCCAACCAAGGTTCTCGTTTGCCTGTATTTTCTTACTTTCTACTTCCTGCCAACCTTTTAGAAGAACGAGTAAATTGTTTACTCATTTCACACACAGGCCGGCTTTTCTTCCTTTTGCCCAGCAGTCTCTTATTTATAGGACAAAATCACATTACATTAAATACACTGGAGTACTTTTGCCCCGCTCTCTCTTTCTTTTTTATTATTCTCACACTCACATAGATCTCAATCAAAGATCTCACTAATGGAATCAAATTCTCCTTCCACTTGGCTCTGCCTTTCCAATGGCACTTATTCATTAACGCAAAGCTGTCGTTGTGTCCCACATGAGCTGGACTTTGCTCTGGGATTCTGAGAATCTGTCCTCAGGAAGGTTATTCCGCAGTGGAGAGCCCAGTGTGTAGACCAAAGCGTTCTACATGAGGCTGTGCCGTGGGAAGGGCTCCTGGGGCAGGCGTAAGCTGAATCTCAACCTGAACCTTGAACAGAATCTTTTTTTTTTAATAGCTTTATTGAGGTATATTTTAAATATCATAAAATCTACCCTATTTAAGTACACAGTTCAATGTTTTGTTTTGTCATTTTTCAAGTGGTGCAACCATGATCATAAATCAATTTTAGAACATTCTCGTGGTCCCCCAGTCAGATTCCCCCCTCATGCCCATTTACAGGTCATCCTAGTTCTCACTCCAGCCTTAGCCGACCACTAATCTACTTACTGTCTCTAACAGTTTGCCTTGTCTGGACATTTCGCGTCAGTGGCATCATGCACTGTGTGGTCTCTGGTGTCTGCCTTCTTTCAATGATCATATCTTCACAGTTCATCCATATGCCACCACCTGTCACTAGTTTGTTCCTTTTTATTGATGAATGATGTTCCAGCATATGGATTTACCGCACTTCGCCTATCTGTTAACCAGTTGATGGGCATCTAGGCAGTTTCCAGCTATTGGCTATCATGAATAGTGCTGCTATGAACACTGGCTCATAAACCTTTGTGTGGACATATGTTTTCGTTTCTCTTAGGCAGGTACCTGGAGGTAGAATTGCTGGGTCACACAGCAGTTTATGTTTAACTTTTTAAGGAACTGCCACCAAGCTATTTTCCAAAGATGCTGCCCCATTTTACATTCCCCCCCGCGATGTCTGAGGGTTCTGTTTTTCCACATCTTAACCAACATTTATTATTATCTGTCTTTTTGATTATAGTCTTTCTAGTGGGTGTGGTATAGATCTTATTTCACATTTGCATTTTCTTAATGACTAACGATTTTGAGCATCTGTTCATGTGCTTATTAGCTATTGGTATATCTCCTTTGGAGAAACATCTGTTCATATCTTTTGCTCATTTTTTGATTGGATTATTTGTCTTATTGACTTGTAGAAGTTCTTTGTAAATATCGGATACAAGTCCTTTATGAGATTTGGTCTTGTAAATATTTTGTCCTAATCTATTATTTATCTTTTTACTTTCTTTTTTTTTTTTTTTTTGTGAGGAAGATCAGCCCTGAGCTAACATCCATGCTAATCCTCCTCTTTTTTGCTGAGGAAGACCGGCTCTGAGCTAACATCTATTGCCAATCCTCCTCCTCTTTTTCTTCTCCAAAGCCCCAGTAGATAGTTGTATGTCATAGCTGCACATCCTTCTAGTTGCTGTATGTGGGACGCGGCCTCAGCATGGCTGCACAAGCGGTGCATTGGTGTGCGCTCGGATCCAAACCTGGGCCGCCAGCAGCAGAGTGCGCGCACTTAACCGCTAAGCCACGGGGCCGGCGCCTCTAGCTGTAATTTTTATGTAGTCGAATTTATCAAGGTTTTCTTTCATTATTTCTGCATTTTGAGTCCTAAGTTGAAAGGCTTTCCTTAATTTTCTCCTGGGTGATGAAAGAATCCCCTCGTGTTTTCTCCTACAAGTTGTAAGGTTTCATTTAAAAAATCTGGATCTCTGGTCCATTTGGTACTTATTTAGGTGTTTGGTGTGAGGTATGGGTCCACTTTTATCTTTTTTCCAAATGGCTATCTAATTGTCCCAAGATCACTTATTAAATAGCCCATCATGTCCCAATGATTTGAGATGCCAACTTCATCATACACCAAACTTCCCTATGTACTTGGGCAAATTTCTGGACTTTCTATTCTGTTCCATTGGTCTGCCTGTTTATTATGTTCCCAACTACACTTTTTTTTTTTTTTGGTTAGGAAGACTGGCCCTGAGCTAAGATCCTTTGCCAATCTTCCTCTTTTTGCTGAGGAAGATTAGCCCTGAGCTAACATCTGTGCCCGTCTTTGTCTATTTTGTATGAGGGACACCGCCACAGCATGGCTTGATGAGTGGTACATAGGTCAGCATCCAGGATCCGAACCCGTGAACCCCAGGCCGCCAAAGCAGAGCACGTGAACTTAACCGCTATGTCACCGGGCCGGCCCCCAACTACATCAGTTTGACTTCTGAGGGCTTAGGCATGTTTTAACATCGGGTAGGGCTTAGTCCCACCCCGCTGTCCTTGTTCAATTTTCCCGGCCATTCCTGATTGTTCATGATTTCACATCAACTTCAGAATCAACTTGTTTAACTCCAGGAGAGAAAAAAAAACCTACCCTCAATATTTTCATGAAGATCGTGTTAAACGGACATCTTTATGATATTGAACATGCATTATCAGGGACTATCTTTGAGGCACAGACTCTGTTATGGGTTGAATTATGTCCCCCCAAAAAGAGACGCTGAAGTTCCAACCCCCAGTACCTCAGAATGTGACCTTATTTGGAAACAGGGTCTTTGCCAAGGTTATCATGTTAAAATGAGGTTGTTGGGGGGGGACCTGATCCAATATGACTGGTGTCCTCATACGAAGAGGAAATTTGAACACAGACACGCACACAGGGAGAAGGCCACATGAAGATGAAGGCAGAGATTGGGGTGATGCCTCTACAAGCCAAGGAACACTCAAGATTGTCAGCAAACCACCAGAAGCTGGGAGAAAGGCATGGAACAGATGCTCCCTCACAGCCGTCAGAAGGAACCAACCTTGCCAACACCCTGGTCTCTGATTTCTGGCCTCCACAACTGTGAGACAATACATTTCTGCTGTTTTACATCACTCACCTTGTGGTGCTTTCTTATGACAGCCCTAGCAATCTACTACAGGCCCCTCGGAGGACCTCGCAGGCCAGAAGTGAGCAGCCCTGCCAAGACTTCAGGACATCAAGAAGCATTTGTGTGCTCCCCTGTTCCCAACCCCAAGCAAACCTAACCAGGCCTGTGTTTTGCCTGCCTGAGGTTGGATGAGTGAACCACTGAAGGCACTGGAAAGCTGGAGGTGTGACTTCACTCGCAATGGGTGGCCAAACCCCCTGAGGTCAATGTCAGGGAATGAATCATTTGTGCAATGTGGCTCAGTGAGTCGGGGAGGAACGGGCAGAAAGCCCAAGTTTGGGGCATATTTTCTTTTCCCTTTTCTTTGGAACCTAGCAGCAGCCCCCTAAAAGTCATCATCCCCAAAAGTAAACAGTGAATGGTGCAACATGCCATCCTCATGACACGCCCACTGCGTGCTGTGAGAGATAAGGACAAAGGACGTGGAGAACAGAGAGAGGCAGCACCAGGCAGCCAGCTGCACTGCTTACTTGCTGTGTGCCTTTAGACAAGTTAGTCAACTTCTCTGGGCCTCGGTTGCTTCAGCTCTTCACATGGGGGTGTAACGGTGCCAGCCTCACAGGGTTAGTGGCACAAGCATACAAGGAAATGAGGCTAAAGCACTTGGCAAAGTGCCAGGCTCACAGTAAGTGTTTAATAGAGACTGGCAATTATTGTTCTTAACAACTGCCCCTGAATAAGTTACCCACAAAGGCAAAATTGGGATGCGCAATTTCTGAGTCTTCCACTATGTTTCTAAACACGCCGCCGATAACTTTTCTTCCTGTTTCCTTCAGGAAAGAGTTTGGAATAGAAAAAGTATGACCTCATTTGCTCCCTCCAGCATTAATTAGCGTTTTCTAATTATGAAAAGGAAATTATGTCTCAATTCATCATCTGACTAAAAAAAATTAACTAACAACAGAAAGCTGTTACTTCTCACGGTGGCGTCATGTCCCCCCAGCCGAGGCAAGGCTTGGGGCTGTGTTGGCAGGCTGTGTCCTAGGTCCAGGGACAGGCCTCTCTGAGTCACAGAGGCCCTGCTACTTCCTGCTCCCGCTCTTGGGCTCCGGGGCTCATCTTCATGTGTTTGTCCAACAAACCTGCTTTGGGTTTGTGCTGAGGACCCAGAGAGGCCAGAACTCACATCCCTGCTCCCAGGCTCATCGGAGAGACAGGAACGGGCAGCCTCGGGGACCGTTCACACGGGCTGCTGGGGCTTCAGCTGGTCCCACAGCGACTCTGAGAGCTGGTCTCCAGGGTTATTACTGTCCCACGTAATAGGGGGGAAACCGAGGCTCCCAGGGAGAAAGTGGTAGATAATTGAGGCCCACCTCTCAGAGGTATTTCGTCCAGACATTTCTATCTTCCATCAGTCTTTATGTCTCCAGGTGATGTCCCCACCTTCAGCATCTTTCCCTCATCACCGGCCCCCAGGTGGGTGAGGGCCCCTTTTCTGGCTTCCCCAATTTCTACCCTGGCACTTAGCACCTGGGTGTACTTGTTTATTAACAAGTCTGTGCTCTGCTAGAATGTCTGTTAATCGAATGACTGCAGGGTTCGAAGTCCTGTCCATCTTAAACCTTTTTACTTTACTGTGTCCTAGTGGATCTAAGGTGTCAGCAATTCTATGGCCCCTCAGTAATTCATGCACCATTGAGAAAGAAAAATGCTGTCAGTTAACTACGATATGCCTCTGATTGTAACTCACATTCCACTTTGAGGAATGTTAAAATATGAAAAATGTGCCTTAGACTCAATGAAATGTATTATAAAAGCAATTACTGCTTTTAAACACATGCTAGGGGAAGAAGACTTTATAAATAGCCATGTATTCATAATAACAAAGTTTACTAAACACTGACCCTGTGCCAGGCATTGTTCTTAAGTGCTTTTCATCCACATCCATGATCTCATATCAGGGGTTGGAAAACTTTTCCTGTAAAGGGACAGAGGTAAATATTTCAGGTTTTGTGAGCCATACAGTGTCACAACTACTCACCTCCCATTGTAATGCGAAAGCAGCCACAGAGGATACGTAAACCAATAGGTGTGGTTGTGTTCCAATAAAACTTTATTTATGGACACTGAAACTTGAATTTCATACAACTTTCACATGTCACAATATTCTTCTTCTTTTGATTTTTCTCCCCAACCATTTAAAATGTAAAAACAATTCTCAGCTTGTGGGCTGTACAAAAAGAGGGAGTGGGCTAGATTTCGCTCATGGGCTGTAGGTTGTGGACCCCTGTCTCATGTGATCTTCATATCATCCCTACAAGATAGATGCTATTATTATCCTCATTTGACACATGAGGAAACTGAGTCTCAGAGAGGTAAAGTAACTTGCCCAAGGACACAGAGCTGGTGAGAGGTCAGGCTGGGATTCTAACCCAGGCAGTCTAACTCTGTAACTCGCTTCTAACAAGTTACCTTAAATATAGTAAATATGGTTTACCCTAGATATGGTTGCCTTTTAACATTTTTAACTTTTTTCCTGATACAACAGTTCCAATTGGCTTTGAAGAATTCAAACCATAGAGTTATAAGGAAGAAAATGAAAGTAACCCCACCCTGCTGAGATAAATGCTTAAGAGTTTGAACACACAGGTCACACAATGCTGACTAGATTTAGAATGTTTTGAACACTGTGTGACTTTGGATGGGTTGCCTAACCTCTCTGGGCCCTCGTATCTCCAGCAAGGGGCTGGCTGAGATGACGCAGCTCTGCGGGCCCTCCCAGGCCTGACTGTGATCTGTCAGTAAGGATTGTGCAATAGTGGCTGGCTCTGTCCTAACTGCCTGGGTGTGGAGGGTGAAGTCACCCCTTGCCAGTCCCTCAGGAGGGCCAAGCGGCTGGGAGTCTCCTTGCCTGTGGCTCCCCAAACCCCAAGCACTGTGTGACTTTGGAGAGGCAGTGGGGACACCGGGCCCTGAGTGGGGGGTCCTAGGAGGCTCAGGTTCCCTCCAGGGCTGGTGCCAGGGACCACTCTGCCCAGCGAGCAGAGCTCCAGGCAAGCTGGGAGTCAGAGGCTTCAGCCAGCACTGCCTGGGATGGGACCTGCACAGGCAGAGCCTTAACAGATGGGGTTCCTCTGGCGGGAAGCCCGGGCCCCAGCTCCATCCCCCAGTCAGACAGACTCAGGGTTTGGATCTGCATCTGATGATTGCCAGCTTCCCGACCTGGGGCGTGTCCCCTCTCTGAGCCTGTTTCCTTGCCTGTGACATGGGGATAACAACCTCCTCACAGAGGAATCATTGATTAGCTCATGAGATGATACTTGTAATGCAGAAGGCACAGAGGAGAGGTTTAATAAATGGCCAGTTCTGTTCTCTTCCGATACTTTTCAACAGTATGCTTTAAAAAAAATTTTCCATCATGTCTCAAACTGTGGACCTACTACGTGCCAAGGATGCATCCAAGGTAGCAATGTGGGGAGGTCCAGAGATGAGAAAAACACAGTCCCTGCCCTCAAGCAACTCAGGGAGTGTAAGATAAGGAGCTAAGATAAGCAACTCTCACACAGTTGGAATGTTCCGACAAAGTCCTCCAGGGCCCAGGTGCAGGAGAAGTTGCAGAAACCAGGGAAGGCTCCATGAGATGGCACTTTGATTGGGTCTTGAAGAATGGGGAAAGATTATGGTCGAGTCCAGAGGGCACAGCATTCTGGCAGGGGGAGGGGGAGCAGTGTGAGCAGAAGCGTAGGGGTGGGAAAGGACTGAGAAACAACATTCGGTGAACGTGGGCCCACTGATTTTGCCTAGAGAACAACAGGAGAGTCAATGAGAGTAGTAGGGGGCTGGGCCAGATGGATGGGCGAGGCCCAGTGGTGGTGGGCTTTGGATCTGGCAGGGAAAGGGGGAGTCAGGAAGGACAGGGAGCAGAGGGAGGAGCCACCATGAAGCACAAGGGAGACAGTAAAAGGGCTGTGGATTCTGCAAGAGAACATGAACGCTGGCAGCCACCTTCCTCTCCTGTGAGCACCCCCTCTGGGTGTGACCCACACCAGGCCCTTTCTCACATACAGTCTTACTTAGTCCTGGATGGATAGTATTCCCAGATTACAGATGGAGAGACCAAGGCTCAGAGTTGTTAAGCTGCTTGCCCAAGGTTGCGGAGCAGTGAGCTGGGGCCACTTTCTGACTGTCGTCTGTGGGAGAGCCACCCTCTCTCCTCCTGTAACCCCAGGACAGATCCAAAATCGACTCTGAGGGCAGGATTCCGACAGGAATTGTAGGGTAAGAACACCCCTGGCTACACTGAGTCTCCCCACAGCCCTGAGAGGTAGATGTTATTATCTCCATCATAGGAAGGAGGGACTGGAGGCTCAGTGAGGGCAACTGACTTACTCAAGGCCACACGTTAAGGATGGGGAGTCCAGGCCAGGCCTTCTGACTTCAAACCCAGGGACCAGCCTGGTAGCAGTTAAGTGCTCGTGCTCTGCTTTGGCAGCCTGGGGCTCGCAGGTTCTGCTCCCAGGTGTGCACAGAGGCACCACTTGTCAGGCTATGCTGTGGCGGTGTCTCATCTCAAGTAGAGGAAGATGGGCACGGATGTTAGCCCAGGGCCGGTCTTCTTCAGCAAAAAAAGAGGATTGGCATCAGATGTTAGCTCAGGGCTAATCTTCCTCACACACACAAAACACGCACAAAACAAAACAAAACAAACCCTTCCTACTACCCCACACTGCCTCCAGGTTTATTCCTAAGCACGTCTAAAATCTGGAAGAGCCCAGGTCAGAAAGGCCCAGTTCTCTCCCCTGAGTCAACATCTATTGATCCTCCTCCTTTGTGCCCCCGTGCCCACCAGGCCCACCATTCCAGCCCTCACTTCTGCAGTCACTACAGACCCGATTATGCTGGGCCTCCCTTTGGCTCCCTCTCCAGCCAGAAGCAATATCTCCACTCCTGGATTGGGGGCCTCGGTGGCTACACCTTTTCCGCCAGACCCCTGACCCGAGTCCTTGTGTGTTAGTTGGTCTCAAGGAGGGACCTTTCCCTGAGCTGGGCCCCTGTCCCAACCACATCTACTGGTGTCTTGTGGTGACCTTCTCCCCAGGTTCTGGGGCCAGACCCTGAAACACGCAGTGGCATGATGATATAAGAAGCGCTCTGCTAGGAAGGGGAAAGCCAAGAGATTCAGTGAATCATAACAAGAGGGAGTGGGGTAGGGCTTGGGTTCCTATAGCCACCATCTCTCACTTGGGCCTCAAACCATCCACGCATGAAGTAGGCAGCTGTAATCCCATTGTACAGATGTGGGCTTAGAGGATCAGTAGGGGAAGAGATTTGCGTAGGATCACCCAGCAGCAAAATGACAGCATGGGGTTCAAGCTATGCTCTTTCCAGAAGGGGATAAAGAGGAAAAACCCACAGAGCTCAGCAGACACCTGACTCCAGGGCCAGACAGTGCCCCACCACTGTAGTATTTGCACAAAAGTTTTCTTTTTTAAAGATGTGGGTAGGGGAAGGTATAATGAATGCTCTCGGTAAAACAAAAATTGGGGCAGATCAAGTTGGTATGCTGTGAAAACTCAGCAGCTGTAACATTTTATGATTCAATGCAAAAAATATGTGAGTTCCTAGCTGAATAAGTAGTATAAACAAATAATTTTTTTCTGTTTTTTTTAAGATGCAGGGAGGGAGTTGCCATTATCTGAGGACCTCTTTGCTGTCCTCGGTCAATGTTTATCTGAAGGTAGAAAACGCCCTTAAAAAAAAAAAAACAACACTCAGCCCTGAACTTTTCTAGAACTTACGAGAAAGTTTGAGCATGTGTGAACACCAGCTAAGGGAGGCAAATGCAGAAGTTGCCTCTCTGGTGATATAATCAACAGATCATCGGCACAGGGTGGCAGTGAAATCCACCCCCACCCCCCACCAGGGGGAGAGGGGAAGAAACCGCAGAATGTTCCTGACTCGGCACCCCGGCCGGTGGCGCAATGTTTCTGTTTGTGTACCTAGCACGTCGCTGCCGCGCTGCGGGCTCCGCTGCCCAGGGGGCCGTCACTATGGCTCCGGGGGCGGGTGACCGCATGGGGTCTTCCCACATGTTTGTCCAGGTCCTGGAAATGCTCCTAAAGCCGTAGGATGGGATTTCGAGGTCAGCCCATATCGACGGCGAGAACCAAGGCGTGAGCTTGGGGCCCCCAGCCCAGCGCATAGAAGGCGCCCAGTCAGCACACATCTGTGGAAATAGAGACCTAGCAGCTCCATCTGTTTTACAAGAACGTGACCAGAAGCGTGTCTGGCGGCCCCTGGGGGGCGCCGTCGAGCCACGCTGGGGGGCGCCTCCCCAAATGCCAAACCCCGCCATCCACAACGGCACCATGCGACCCCCTACCTTGATTTCAGTCCCCTGACCCGCCTTCCTTGGCGCAATGTCTTCTAGCGACCACAGGACTAGGAATATCATTTCTTTCGCTGGGGGTTTGATTGGAAGACATTTTACTTGTTAAATGTACTTTTTTTTTTAAGTAACAGGAAATTCTGGGAAACAGGAAAGCGTTTCCCTGGACCAGTCCACCCCAACTCACCCCACTTGTTCTTGGTGGGAACATTTCTATGAACAAACTTGTTAATTTTTCTCCAACCCTCATTTCAGGCTCCTCTCTGTCCCCCCACCCCCAGCAGCGTGATACCGGGCAAGTAAATCGCTTCTTGGGAACCTGCCTCTGCGCCTGTTGGGGACGAGGAAATGAAAGGGGTACACGTGTATGCAAAAGCGCAGGAAGCCCCTTTGCGCTCCGGCTGGAGGCGGCCAGGGGCGCGGGGAGGGGCACCAGGGGGCGGGGAGGGGAGGCTGGCGGCCCGCCGCCCGCTCTCCCAGCCGCTCGCACCCCGGAGGTCAGCCCTCGGCTGGCAGCGCGCCCTCCTCCCCGCGGGGTCCGGGGAGCGGCGCGGGCCAGGTCCCCGGGGACGCGCCATGCGCAGGCCGGACGGCCGGGCGGGGGCCAGAGCCAGCGCCGCTTCAGCGGATCCCGCTCCGAGCCCGATGACGTCTTCGCCTCTGGCTCCGCCGGCGCCAAGCCGGGCAGGGCGGGTGACGTCACCGCCCATCACGTGACCGCCATTCAAACAAACAAACCCCCTCCCCCCGCGCGCCGGCCCCGCCTCGCCCCGCCTCGCCCCGCCTCCGGTGAGGCCACATATAACCGCGCTCCCCCGGGCCGAGCTCGCTGCGGAGGACACCGGGGCTGGAAGTGCTAGTGGCCGGAGCGGCAGTCGGGGGAGAAGCAAGAAAGCCGAGGCGGCCGGAGTCCCACACCACGCTCCCTCGTTCAGTCCAAAGGCAGTTTTGGGTTCGGCGCAGAGAAAGCTCGAGTCGGGCCTTTCCTCGAAAGCGGTCGCCCAGCCCTTGGCTTTCCGAGGACAAAGAGCACAGGAGGATTTGCACGCTGGGGGCACTGGGGCCGGCCATGGTCATGGAGGTGGGCTCCCTGGACGCCGGAGGCCTGCGGACGCTGCTGCGGGAGCGCGCGGCGCAGTGCCTGCTGCTGGACTGCCGCTCCTTCTTCGCTTTCAACGCCGGCCACATCGCAGGCTCGGTCAACGTGCGCTTCAGCACCATTGTGCGGCGCCGGGCCAAGGGCGCCATGGGCCTGGAGCACATCGTGCCCAACGCCGAGCTGCGCGGCCGCCTGCTGGCCGGCGCCTACCACGCCGTGGTGCTGCTGGACGAGCGCAGCGCCTCCCTGGACGGCGCCAAGCGCGACGGCACCCTGGCCCTGGCCGCTGGCGCGCTCTGCCGCGAGGCGCGTGCCGCGCAAGTCTTCTTCCTCAAAGGTACGCCCTCGGGGAAGCTCGGGGGCCGGCTGCACGCCCCCTGCCGCCTTGTCGGGGGACCCCTGGCCCTCAGCTGCTGGGGGGCCACCCCACCTGGAGCGCATGGGCGCCTGAGTCGTATTCTGGGGACTTGTCATTGGCATTGTTTGGCTCTAGGAACAAAGACTGTCCGGGTCCCTCCGGGGTAAACTTCCAGCCCTGGTGGGTGGGGGAATTGGATGAAGGTGCCCTGTCCGGCGGTACTAACGTAAAAAAATGTCTCTTTGTATTCCCAGGAGGATATGAAGCTTTTTCAGCTTCCTGCCCGGAGCTATGCAGCAAACAGTCGACCCCCATGGGGCTCAGCCTTCCCCTGAGTACTAGCGTCCCTGACAGCGCTGAATCAGGGTGCAGTTCCTGTAGCACCCCGCTCTATGATCAGGTTAGTGGGGGGCCGTGCCAGAGGGGAGCAGGAACAGCTGGCAAAGGCCTGGAAGAACAGCACTAGTGAGGATATAGAAAGTGACCTGCAGGGCCGGCCCCGTGGCTTAGCGGTTAAGTGTGTGCTCTCCGCTGCCGGCGGCCCGGGTTCGGATCCCGGGTGCGCACCGAGGCACCACTCCTCCAGCCATGCTGAGGCCGCATCCCACATACAGCAACTAGAAGGATGTGCAGCTATGACAGACAACTATGTACTGGGGCTTTGGGGGAAAAATAAATAAAAATAAAATCTTTAAAAAAAAAAAAAAAAGAAAGTGACCTGCAGCTTGATTTATAACGGAGGGGACACAGGGGTCTTATTTATCCCATGGTTAAGTGGTATGACGAGCTGAAGTCCCTAATGCCGGCACTACAGAAATGAACTTGTTGGCCCTGCCCAGGCAAATGGGTTTAGTCCCCTATTTATTTATGCTCCGACAGTGCTGAGAAGTTCACCTAGTATTGAAGCTGAGTTTTCCAGCAGGGAGTTTCTGTGGGTGTGGGCATGGCATTGATGTTGAAGAACTTGACAAATATTGGATATTTCTGGATTTCAGGGTGGCCCAGTGGAGATCTTGCCCTTTCTGTACCTGGGCAGTGCCTATCATGCTTCCCGCAAGGACATGCTGGACACCTTGGGCATCACTGCCTTGATCAACGTCTCAGCCAATTGTCCCAACCATTTCGAGGGTCACTACCAGTACAAGAGCATCCCGGTGGAGGACAACCACAAGGCGGACATCAGCTCCTGGTTCAACGAGGCAATCGACTTCATAGGTAAGTGGAACGATGCTTGGGGCTTCTACCTCACTCCCCCCATTTTAGCCACTGAGCCCAAACTCTATGGCAAGGACTTGAATGACATTCTTCTCAGCTTTTCTCCCGAGATTAAATATCAGTCTGGTGTGGGTAACATTCCTGCAAAATGATGGATTTGATGTCCCATTTTACAAATTAGCCATCTGAGCTTCAGCAAGTTGAATTGATTTGTCCGGTATCAGTCTGCTTAGTGGAGATGCCTGGTCTGGGTTTAAATCCCTTGCTGTTCTTTGCACAGTGCCCACATCGCCTCCACCAATAGTTGTCCATGTGATGGCTTGAGGTGCCATTGACTCTCTCTGGACAGGACACACGTGACATTTCTTAGACACCCTATGCCTGGGGTTGTGGTCCTTCTGAGCTCTCGAGTAACCAGCCACCCTTTGTTTTCCAGACTCCATCAAGAATGCCGGAGGAAGGGTCTTTGTCCACTGCCAGGCGGGCATTTCCCGATCAGCCACCATCTGCCTCGCCTACCTCATGAGGACTAACCGAGTCAAGCTGGATGAGGCCTTTGAGTTTGTGAAGCAGAGGAGAAGCATCATCTCTCCCAACTTCAGCTTCATGGGCCAGCTGCTGCAGTTTGAATCCCAGGTCCTGGCCCCACACTGCTCGGCAGAGGCCGGGAGCCCTGCCCTGGCTGTGCTCGACCGCAGCGCCTCCACCACCACCGTCTTCAACTTCCCTGTCTCCATCCCCGTCCACCCCACGAACAGTGCGTTGAGCTACCTTCAGAGCCCCATTACGACCTCTCCCAGCTGCTGAAAGGCCCCGGGAGGCGATCTTCACAACCCCCCAGGCCTCCAGGCTCCTGGAGAGGAGAAATGCAATAACTCCGGGGAGGGGCTCGTGAGGGCTGGTCCTTATTTATTGAATTTCACCCGAGTTCCACTGGGTTCCGAAGCCATCACAGTGACGACTTAGCGTCGAGACGTTTGCTGAACTCAGCACATTCGGGACCAATATATAGTGGGTACATGAAGTCCCTCTGACAGAAAGGGGCAGAAGAGAAAGGACTCTGTGAGCCGATTTCTTTTTGCTTGCCCCCATTTTTTGTAGAAACTCTTCATGCTTGACATACCTACCAGTATTACCATTCCCGATGACACATATACGTATGAGAATATACCTTATTTATTTTTGTGGAGGTGATCTGCCTTCACAAACGTCAGTGTCTACTCCTAGAAGAACCAAATACCTCAATTTTTGTGTTTGAGTACTGTAATGCCTGTAAATATATCCTAAGCAGGTTTGTTTTCAGCACTGATGGAAAGCACCAGTGTTGGGTTTTTTTAGTTGCCAACAGTTGTATGTTTGCTGATTATTTATGACCTGAAATAATATATTTCTTCTTCTAAGAAGACATTTTGTTACACAAGGATGACTTTTTTATACTACAGAATAAATTATGGCATTTCTATTGAAATCACAATTCTTTACTTCTTGGGCAGCCCCACCTGATCCCTCTTCCACTAGTGAAATAGAGAATCCAGACAAGGACCTCCAGAATGTGTGCTGGGATCTGATCCCAGACTCCTTGGTGGCTCCAGGATGGCTGGGTTGCCACGGAGGTAGAGAAGTGTGATCTGTGGACTATCTTGAAAAACCCAGTGTCCACTCATGCCCTTTTAAACAGCTGTATCCCCTACCATGTCACCCAGGGAGCCTGTGTCCCCAGAGCCAGAACTAGGAGGAAATAGCCACTTACCTGGATTGCCCCTTTCACTGAATACTTTCCCCAGAATGATATAAAAAATCTCTCTCCCCTCAGAGCTGTGCTAGAGTTAATGAGGATGATAGTTTTCCAGAACGCTTGACATAAATGCGTTCCTGCTATGTGCAAGGCAGTGTGTGCCACCCGCCCCCAAAACAATGCAGCAAGATCTTTTACAGATGAAGATGCTGAGACCCAGCACAGCTAGCTGGCGGGAGTGGGGGAATTGGGCCCCACATCTGCTCTGTTTCCTAATTCTATGTGCTTTGCACTCTGTCACTTGCTTCTCACGTGCTCTCTTTTTGCCTTTGAAATATCCTTTATGTTTGTGAAAATAACACCTCGGATGGTTAAAAAAAAGCGCTATGAGCAAATACAAGGTAGACAAATCCCCTGAAATCCCCATCCCAACCTGACAGTTACTAACGTTTTGGAGCCCACCCCTGCTGGCCTCTGTGTGTGTAGACAGCATTTTTGGTATCTGCCTTCTTCAGGTCACTTGCTGCTCTAATTTCATAATTTTGTCGAAGAATATAGGCACTTAAGTCTGTCTTGCTCTAGGGCAATATTCTGGATTTTTACTCTCTCTTGCCAAACAGGCCAAAACAGAGAAGGTGTAATTGACTACCAGCCCAGTCTGTAATGTTGAATTAAATAACAGTGAAGCTTCTTGGTTACTGGCCCCTTAGCTTCTGCACCCCCATGCTTGTTTCTAGACAAAGTGCTGTAGGAAGCAGAAAAGGAAAGGTCTTGACTTCTCTGGGAGTGCCCTGAGCAGTGGTCTTGGTCCAGTCCCGTGGTTCAAGGCCTTGACAAAGGATCTGTGTCCTTAATCTTTCCCCACTGATTCACTGTCTGTCACCTGACTCCCAGGGCCTGAAAGATCCCTGTGTTCTAAGTTCTAAGAACTTACCCTGGGCTGGCAAGCTCATTTCCTCGGCTGGGCTTCCGTTTGCAAGTGCATTCACGCCTTTCAAAGCAAAGCGTACCCGGTGTTTTTATCAAACCCTAGAAATTTACTATTGCAAATATCTCCCTTCGTGGAAATGTACCAGCGACTTCGAGTCCGTGGCAGATGCCATGGCTGACTTCCCCATGGGCTCAGGCCATCACTTTCTGCTTGGCAGGCACTGGCTGAACAAAATTAATCTCCGGTGTAATCTACACAGTGGAAAAATACAGCATCTGCCTCAGGGAGCCGCCAGTGAAAACAATTCACTCACTTCTCCCAGCACGAGCCGCTCCACCTCCGGACAGCCCGGTACAGCCAGGGTGATAACCCTCGTTCCCCATGTATCCCATTCCCTGTCTTCAGGCCCTCCAGAAAAATGTCACTTTTGGCCTGAGACTGCTTAGAGGAAAAAAAAAAGGTACTTCATGAGGAAAAGATGGTTGAACTGTTAAAATGTTTGTTTCTCAGTGGGAGGTTGAAATAGAGACAACTCAACATTTAAAACTGATAGTGTGGTAATAATAGCTGTCAACGTTAGACCTGATGCCATGTGCCAGCCACTGTGCTAACTGCTCTCCATATGGTCACATTTAACCTTTAACAGCAGCTCCCATTTTACAGAGGAGGAAACTGAGGCTCAGAGAGGTGAAGCCACAACCCTCTATTTCTAGCCCAGGGTCATACAGCAAGAAAATGGCATTGCAGAGATTGGAACCTGGGTCTGTAAGAAGACTGGGGACTGAAGGCCTCATTCAGTCCAAAAGACAGCTTGAAGGAGTGGGGGAAAAATGAGCTTCGTAGCAGCCAGATGTCACTACGGTTTTACCACATAGTTTTGGGGTGGGAAAGCTATTTTTCCCTTTGGGCCTCAGTTTCCTCATCTGTAAAATGAAGATGATAAAACCTCCTTCACTTGTGAGGAGGAAACGGGCTCATGAATGTAAAATGCCTGGCAGGTCATGGGCCCTGGAGAAACCTTCAGATCCCTTTACCTCTCCTAACAACCTCTAGTGGTTCTCAGGTCTCAGTTTTCCCTCCCATAAAATGACCAGTTTGCACTGCATCTAACGGGTAAAGTTCCTCCCAGCCCTGTAATTCTAGGATGTAGAAAATGCATCAATGCATACTTTATGCTTTTCTGTGGTTTCCAGACACCCATTATTCTATTAGGATACTTCCAACACCAAACATGTCCACCGCATCCTCTCCTTTCCTCGGAATTTTGCAAATCATAGCTAATTTGCCTTGGACCTGCAGCCTCCGGCGTCCGTTTCCCTCCCTCCCTCCCCTGGCCCATCTAGGATGACATCATGGTGTGTACACCTTTAAGATTATATAAATCTGTGATCATACAGTGGCCTCCATCCCCATGGTAACACAGAGGAGTTTCCCTTTTGTGAAGAAAGCTGTCTTGTCACTTCCTGATGCTGACAAATCAGTTTGGGAGATTAAAATAAAGGGGGGGCGGGGTGCGAGAGGCAGCCTCTGAGAACTGCTGGCTGTGGTGGTTTCTGGTTGCCATACACAGAGGCAAACAAAGCTGGGCGATCTGGGGAGCCCCGCCCAGAGCCAGGCCCCAGCTCCCTTTCCCACACCTCACCCAGCTGGTTGGTGGATCCAGGTCACTTCGAGCTGTTTTTCTCTGCAGGTTGCATTCTGGGGAGCAGATGGGAGGGCTGCCCACCTCTGGGGACTTTCCTGGGGCTCTGCAGGGCAAGCCTGTTGGAGATCAGCCTCTGGGTCCAGATGAGCCTCTGCTCTCCCTTTTCTGTTCAGGAGGTGTCTTTCCTCCTGGAGGACAAAGGATACGCGCGTTGCCAGCACCACGGTGGACAAAACTGTGCTGCCGAGGAACATACTGTAAAACCACCTTTTTCTTGACCGTGGCTTTTTAAGCTAAGCAGCAGTTCCGCTCAATCATTCATTCATTCAACAAATGTTTATTGACTCTGTAGGCCTGGGATACTTTGGTACAAGACCAAGTTCTTGCTTTCAGGCGGCTAACAATGGGGGTGGGGGGCATTATCTAAATAAGATAATTAAGAAATAAGATAAGGATGAAGGCTCTGAAGGTGGGATAATAAAAGGGGGGGGGGGCTACTTTAGATTTTGGTGGTCAGGGAGACCTCTCTGAGGGGTGGCTAAGCTGAGACCTGAATGACAGCACCCAGCTGCCCCTTTGAGAGGCCAGCTGAGAAGAGGGTTCCGGGCCAGGAGGGCAGCAGAGGTTTGAGAGGGATCTTCCAGGACTGGTGGACAGAGCACTTGACGTGGAGTCAGCTAGACCTGAGTTCAAGTCCTGATTCTGCCACTTGTTAGCCCTGTGTCTTACTGTGGGTAAGTTACCAAACTCTTTAAACCTCAATTTCCCATCTGTAATATAGGCCAATAACCTGCGACCTTCAAAGGCTCTTTAAGGGTTAGATGAAAGGCAGTCACCTCTGGGCACATCAGAGAGGCTTGGCAAAGGCTCATTGTCCTCTCATGACTCAGCTGGTCCCCATTCTGTCATTGGAGCAGCAGCGCCCCTCCCCAGCACGTCCTGGCGAAGGGAGACGTGGAAGTAGCTGTCTTGCCCGTCCTGACACACCCCCAGGCCTGCGCTCCTATCCGGCTGCCCTCCTATTGGGCCTTCAGAGCTTTGTTTGGGAGCGGCCTTTGCGTGGAGACCACCAGCCCAGCCCTGTTAACCGTGGGCCTCAGTTATCTCATCTGTAAGAGGCACCTGAGGTGACCGTCACCCATCTTCCTTTCCCACTCAACTGCCAGCTCCAAGCCCTCTCCTCACCCAAGCCTGGGAAGGCTCTGGATCCCTGGGGTTCATTCGGGCTGGTTCAGGGAGACAGAGGGGAGAGGAAATAGATACTGTCTGGGAAGAGGGAGCAAGGGGGCCTGGACCTTTGGAAGGCGGGTTGGTGTAATGCAGATGTGACTGGTCCCTGAAGGAATGGGTCCCCCACCATGTCCTGTGAGGGTATCGCATACTCCTGGCCCCCAGGGCCTGCCCTTTTCTCCAGCTCAGGGCAATCCTGTGCCATGGACCACACTGCAAAGCTCGGAGTTAAAAGCTTCATCGAGGTTGACACCAATGCACACTTGAGGCTGGCTGCCTCCTCTTCATTCCTCACATATTCATTCATTCAGTAAACATCAATTTCGTACCTTTGGTTTGCAAAATACTCAATATTGACCTCTCCCCAGACTGACTTAGTCTCTCCTGGGATTTGTGAACCTGTCTACACTCTCCAGACCACACTCACTTGAGCACATGATTCAAGGCCCTCCAGGAGGTGACCACTGCCTTCATCGCCAGCGTCACCGCTCCTGTCCTCGCTGCTGCCCTTCGTGCATGTGGAGACATGGGGTTCTCCTAACTCAGTGCGCTCTTTCCTGCTACCCTTACCTCTGCACATGCTGTTTTTCTGCTTGAATCACCTCCCTCTGCTCAAAATATCACCACATCTGTGACGCCTTTTTTGACCTTTGAGACTTCCTCGTCTGTGCATCAATGTCCTGAGAACATCTAGCTTCATCCTGCTGCTGTAAGCCAAGGGTCATAATCCAACCGCCTACTGGGCCAGGCAGGTCACATAAATGAGAATTGGGCCACCAGGGACTGTGGGTGGCCTAGGAAGTTCATGCTCTGTGCCCCAGGGAAGCTGCTGGTCAAAGTGGAAACACAGGCCCCGTGTTGCCAGACCTTCCTATTTTTAAAAGAAGCCAGGAATTTGTACTTTTATGTAAGATCTCTTAATTTCAGAAACTTTGTAAGGGCCAAACAAAACATCTGGAGCCTGGATCCCGCCCATTGGCTCTGAGTGTGTGACCGCTGCTGGACACCTGTTACCTCTCTCAAGGGAAGGGTCCTCCCTTACGCATCTCTGGGCCCCCAGGACCTAGCCCAGGGCTTACTGAGTAGCAGGCACTCTGTACACATCTTCTGAATAAATGAGTGAGTGAGTGACAGTCATTTATCTCCGAGAAGGTGCTCAGTAGATGTTAGAATAATACAAAGAAAATTCTGAGATTTTGTTCCAAATGCCTGGGACAAAACTGATAGACAACTATTGTCTGTATGACCTTGGGTGGATTACTTCTCTAAAAGCCTGAGTTTTCACATCTCTAAAAAGGGAGTGAGGAAAGTATTTGCTTCGTGTGGTAGTTATCAAGATCAAGTGAAATAATGTACAAGAAATGTTTTGCACAGTACTTGACACACAGCAAGCAATGTGTTAACTATTTTAACCATCATCATCATCATCATCATCATCATCATCATCATCAAGGGAAAGACAAAAGAAAGGAAATAAATGTAGACAGCTATCAGATTTCAATCTCTAGCCTAGACCTCTCCCCTACCTGCAGACTTGTATATTCATAGCCTCCTTGACATATCCATTTGGTGGTCAAATAGACTCTCAAATTTGGCAATTCCAAAAACAAACCTTTGATTTACCCTCAAACCAGCCCCTGTGGTCTTCCCACCTTTGTTACTGGCCACTGCATTCTTCCATTAGCTCAGCTCAAAAACCTTGGAGACAGCCTTGACTCCTCCCATTTTCTCATAACCTATATTTAATGCATCAGAAATTGAAACAGGTCTATTTTCAAAACATAACCATTTTCAAAATATACCTCCTTCTCATCACTTCCAAAACTACTTTCTGGCCCAGCCACCAACCTATGTGGCCTACACTACCGCAGCAGCCTCATGGCTGTTCTCCTTGCCTTGGCACTGTCTCCCTCATTCTGTTCTCAACCAGAATCCAAAGCTATTCTGTTAGCATTGCATATTAGTGCACATGTTATCACGACAAATCCTCTCAGTTTTTGCTTCCCTACAAATATTTTTATTTACTTTCATTATTAAAGAATGTTTTCACTGGGCAAAGAATTCTAGTTTCAACCTTATGTCTTTAATCACTTTGAAAATACATTCCATTGTCTTCTGACTTTTGTTGTGACTTTTCATAAGTCAGCTAACTATCTGAGCTTAGTTTTCCCCCTGAGGGTAATCTGTCTTTTATTTCTGGCTGCTTTAGGATTTTCTTTGTCTTTTGGGGGTTTTTTTGGCAGTTTTATTATAATGTCTCCATAGTTTTCTTCTCATTTATATTTCTTGTGATTTGTGGTGCTTTTGAATCTGTGGCTTGAGATCTTTCATTGGCCTTGGAAAATTCTGTTATTATTTTTCTGTTTTGATACTTTCACATATTAAACATAGTTATTTTAATGTCTATGACCAATAACTATCTGGATCCTCTCGTGTTTATATCTATTGCCTATTGTTTCTCTTGGTTTTTTAAAAAATTATGTTTTATTCCCTCATATGCCTGGTTATTTTTGAGTGTCAGGCACTGTGTATGAAAAATTTTAGAGATCATTTGAGGCTTGAGGTGGTGTTATCCTCCTCTCCGGAGGGTTTACTTTGGTGCAGGTGGCTAGGGGCCTCAGAATTCCCGATCACCTTAATCCAACCAAAGACTGAGATGGCTGGAGAGGACTTGAACCTTGGAATGCTGCTTCATTCTTATTCCAAGAGTGTATCCTTAGGGGTTCCAACTAAAAGCTTGGGGGATTTAACAGGCCACCCAGCCTGGATTACTTTTTTGGGTAATACTCAAAAAAGGCCCAGGAGTGTACCAGATTCCCCATTGGTGTGCCTTGAACACTATTTTTTGACCCATTAGACTTATGAGTCTTTTAAAAACTCTGCTCTATTTCTTGGCCTTTCAGCCTCCGATTTCAGAACTAGTAGACGTCCTTTGGGGAAAAGAGGCCCCCAGATACTGTGCTCACCCCTCTGGGTTTTCCTCGCCAAGATCTTGATCCCACAATTCCTCACTGCCCTTTTAGTGCCTGAATGTCTTCAAACTAAAATATCTAAAAATATTTTGTCCAGCTTTCCTAGTCCTCAGCAGTAGAGTGATCCTGAATTACGTAGTCTGCCGTGACTGGAAGGGAGTTAGACTTTAAAAGCCCAGGATGAAACTTCTAATACATCGGGTCATTTTCCTCCTCTACTCAAAACTCTCCCCTGGCTCTCATCTCACTCACAATAAAAGGCCAAGTCCCTACAAAGCTACCAGACCTGACATGATTGTCTTGCTGATATGCCTCTGGCCACATCTTCTGCCACTCTTCCCCTCACTCATTCTTCCAGCCACGCTGGCCTCGGCACTCCTTCCAGCGGAGGCAGAGCTCCCTCTTGTTTCAGGGACCCGTGATCTTCCTTCAGATCTCCGCAGGGCTGGCTCCCTCATTCCTCCAGCTCTCTGTTCAAGAGCCATCCATCAGCGGACCATTCCCTGACCACCAGCCCCCTTAAACTAGCAGCCCCCTGCCCCAACCCTGGCCATCCCTTAACTTTTCTCTGCCTTATTTCTCGACACAGCACCTATCACCACCTGACATTTACCGATTTGTGTATGGTCTCTCTCCCCACTAGAACGTAAGGCCTCAAGGGCAGGGACCTTGTCTGTCTTGTGCACTGCCAGATCTCCTGGAGTGGGTACTCAATAAATGTGATGAACAAATGAAAGAATTTTGAAGGCTCTAGACAATTCCCCTCCTTTCTGGGTGAGTTCTGGGCCCAAGCTAGGGGGAAGTGATTCCTTTCTGCTCAACCAACCTCTTTCTCTTCCACATGAGGCAACTTCCCTTAGCGACTTTCCAGTAACACACATGGTGTGCACAAGAAATAAAATGTATAAAAGTGCTTTGTAAGCCAGGAGCAAGGTGAGGGTCCTGGCTGTCCAAGACCTGCTATCCTGGGGCTCTGCTCTTGGGATCACAGCTGTAACTCTGGAAAAGACAACGGTGGGAAAATCTGCTCAGGGACTCCACTCTGAGCCCATCCTCCCACCACTTCCCCCCACATTTCCTCTCTCCCATCCGAGGGAGAATTCCCCCTGGCGTGGGCCTCTAATAAGGAGAATGGGGCAGAGGGTGATTCATGGGGAAGTCTGTAGGGCCGCTTGGGGCTTATGACTCACAGCTTCTCATCTAATAGGAGGATTAGATATCCATACTGAATCTTCCGGAAATCTCCTTTGCTAAGGTCTGTAGTGACCATTGGAGATTCTGCCCCACAGAGCTCTCAATAGCACCTTCCTGGCACTTGTCACTTTGTGTAGATGTGTGTCTGTTGTTCAACAAGTACATACGGAACAGAAAAAGCAGGGGAGGCAAGGAGTGAGGGGGGAGGAGGGAGGGAGGCAGGGGAGAGGGCATCTGCCTCCCCCTCCAGACTGTGAGCCACTGAGGGAAGACCATGCCCTTTTCATTTCTGTGTCCCCAGCCTCCAGCACAAGGCTCAGAGTATAGCTGGGGAAGTGAATGTTTCAATAAATGAAGAAATATCTGGGAGGGTCTCGAGGGACCTCATTCTAGGATACTGCCAGCCTGACAGAGCCGCAAGGCAGTGGCAGACGGGGATTGTCAGAGCCAGCCGGGTTGGGGCTGGGTGTCCACTGTGGATGACACTCGAGAGGCTAGGGCAATGGGGCCTGGTCGAGACAGGGGCTCTAAGCCACAGTCTGGTCATGAACCAGCCCCTGCTGAGCTGTACCTGGTGCTGGCCCTGTGCTGGACACTGGACACACAGGGAGGGAGCAGACACGGTCCCTGACCTGCCTCTCCCAGCAAGCGGTGGAGACTGATGGGTTGACCCAGGATGTTAGTGCAGTGGTCTGGGAGCTGTCATGAGGTGTGGGCAGGGCAAGAGGGTGGGAAGATGCAGGGAAGGGTGGGGAGAGGGGAGAACAAGGAGGAAAGGCTTTCTGCCGGGGATGACCCTTGAGCCCTAAAAGTCTGGGGACATGGCTCAGAAAGGACTCCTGTCCTCAAGATGATGAGGAATGGTCTGAAGCCATTTACTGTTGTTCAAGAGATTTTATGGAAGGAAGAAAGGCCCAGGACTTGTCCCAGGCCTGGCCTACTTGCCGGAGGGGTGAACTCCCCAGAGCCCTCGTGAGAGTCCCTGTGCTTGTCCTGCTCTTATGCAAAATGGACCAGCGCCCTGTGCCTCCTAAGGTGGGCATTTCAAAGTGTGGGCACTGTGGTGCCCTGAGCAAGGCCAAGAAACGACCCCAGGGAAGAAGGACTGAAAAGCACTAGCCGGACCCTGGCCCCAGCTTCTCTCATATTGTCACTGGATGGATGGTTTAGGCTGTGCTCTGTCCCTGCAGGCAGAGGAAGGGTCTACTCCACTCCTAGCTGCTTCCCTGGTGTGCAGAGCCCTGCAGCCTTGGAAGGGCAAGGCCTGGGGTCCCACTCAGGCCATTGTTCCTCCTATTGTAAAGTCTACAAGAGACTGGGGGTGACTTTATTTCTAATGTCTCTGGCCAGACTAGTGACCAGTAGAGCTGTGATAGCTCAGAGTGGGAGAAGAAAGATAAGGGAAGTCTCTTTTATTGAGCACCTACCATGACAATTTGCTTTAGATGTGTGGTTTATTTCATGCTCCCATCTGGCCTCTTTGGCAGGGCTTACTATTATTGCCATGTCATGAGGCATGGTCACTGAGGCCTGGAAAAGTAGTGGATTCACCTAGAGACACGAGCTGGGCTGAACTCAGTCTGGTCTGAGGCCCAAGTCTGGCGGGGTCTTTCTACTGCACCAGGCCACACAAGGGTGAGTCTTGCCCACACTCTGGGGCCCACCACCCCTCTTTAAGATCAGGGAAGATGAAAAGTGCTGATGATGGCTACTAGATGAGGCTTCCCCCCAAGGGCTCCTGGGAAGGGGGTTTATGTATTCTTGTGTCCTCAGTACCTTCAATAAATTCACAGACCATGATTAAACTGACTGTGTAGGGCATAGATGGCTGGTTGCCCCCAGTATCTGTTCTTTCTTTCTTTCTTAATAATAGATTTTTAGCCAGTATGTGGCCTACATTTCCCAGTCTCCCTTGCAGCCAGATGTGGCTATTTGAATAAGTCAGGCTTAGGGTATGTGTAACTTCCAGAGTGTGTCCTCAAAGAGAGGGAGAATGCTTTTCTGCCCCCTTTCATCCTTCTTGTTGTCTGGAATACAGATGTGATGGCTGGAGCTGAGGAAGCCATTTTGAACCATGAAGTAATGCTTAGAATGATGGCAAAGCAGCAAGATAGGAGTCTGGGTCCCTGAGGACTCTTGGGGGATAATTCTCCATGGCATTTTTATACCTTTTAGGACACCTTTTGTCTGGAGTCATTTTTTTTCAAGAATGTTTGTATGGCAAATAGCCTGGGGGTACAGAGATAGTGTCTCCTTCTGGAACAGAGAACAGATGTCTCCCGACCAGGAAAATAAACATAATGTCTTTCTCCAGGGCAGATGTTGGCTACATTTGCTAGCAGTCTCTTAGAAGGAGTTTCCCAAACTCAGTGTGTCTCAATTCTGACACAAACCCACTGTGTGCACAGCATCCACCTGGACCTTCCTCACTGGCATCACTGGGGGACAAGGGGAACCAGTGAAGCATGAACCACATGCTGCCTGCCGTGCTGTGAGTAACAAAGTCCATTGTCTCTGACCCTGGAGCCTCGTGTCTTCTGCAAGCATCTACGGAACGGCGGTAGGCTCACTTGTTAGTTTGCAAATAGGAAAAGAATCTCAGACCCTTAGTGCTTCTGACAAGGACTTCACGGAACAGAGCATGATCATCAGCCCTAGTGGGCTTTTTTTTTTTCTGTTTTCTAACTTTATTGAGATAAAATTTACCTCAATAAATGTATCTATTTTAAGCTTACTATTTAATAAGTTTTGACAAATTTATACAGTTTTACATATCCATGAATTTTGACAAATGTGTACAGAATATATTATAGCTACCAACACATCCAAGATATAGAGCACATCCATCATCAAAAAATTCCCTCTTCCCCATCAATCCCTACTCCCTAGCTCAGCTGACCGGGGATATGCTTTTTGTCACCACGGATTAAATTTGTGATTTCCAGAGTTTCACATAAACGGAATCATATAGTACTCTTTCTGTTGTGCCCAGCTTCTTTCAATCAGGATAACTTTTTTAGATTAACCCATGTTGTGTGTATCAGTAGTTTCTAAAAAAATTTTTAATAGATTTTATTTTTTAGAGCAGTTTTAAGTTCACAGACAAATTAAGTGGAAAGCACAGAGAGTTCCCCCATACCTCCTGTCCCCACACAGGCACAGCCTCCCCCACTATCAACATCCCCGCCGGAACGGGACGTTTGTTACAGCTGCTGAACCTACATTAATGCATGATTATCACTCACAGTCCATAGTTTACATTAGGGTCACTCTGGGTGTTGTACATTCACTGGTTCTGGACAAATGTATAATGACATGGTCCACCATCACAGTATCATACAGAATAGTTTCACGGCCTTAAAAATCCTCTACACTCCACCTAGTCATTCCTCCCTCCCCCCCAACCCTTGGAAACCACTGATCTTTTTACTGTCTCCATAGTTTTACCTTTTCTAGAATGTCCTTTATGATTAGACAGTATGTAGACTTTTCAGATTGGCTTCTTTCTCTTAGTAATATGCATGTAAGTTTCCTCCATGTCTGTTCCTGGCTTGATAGCTCATTTCCTTTTAGCACTGAATCATATTCCATTGTCTGGATGCACGACAGTTTATTAATCCACTTACCTACTTAAGGACATCTTGGTTGGTTCCAAGTTTTGGCAATTATGAATAAATAGTTAGAAATATAATTCATAAATAAATATTATAAATACTTATGAATAAAGCTGCTATAAATATCCACGTATAGGTTTTTGTGGACATAAATTTTCTGCTTCTTTGGGTAAATAGCAAGAAGTGGGAATGCTGGATTATATTGTAACAGCATTTTAGTTTTGTAAGAAACTCCCAGCTGTCTTCCAGAGTGGCAGGACCATTCTGCGTTCCCACCAGCAACGTACGGGAGGTCCTGTTGCTCCGGATCCTCGCCAACATCTGGTGTCGTCAGTATTTTGGATTTTGGCCATTCTAACAGGCACATAGTGGTATCTTGTTTTAACTTGCAGTTCCCTAATGACATAAAATGTTGAGCATCTTTCATACGCACATTTGCCGTCTTTATATCTTCTTTGATGAGGTGTTTATTCAGGTCTTTTGCCCATTTAAATAGTCAGGTTGTTTGTTTTCTTATTGTTGAGTTTTAAGAGTTTTTTCGTATATTTTAGATAACAGTCCTTTATCAGATATGTCTTTTGCATGTATTTTCTCCCTGTCTGTGGCTTGTCTTCTCTTTCCCTTGAATCTGGTGGGCTTTTTTGTGGGAGAGAAAACTGTATTTCTATATCCCTATGTTGTTTAAGCCACTGTTATGCTGGGCTTTTCTTGTGACTGAACCTAATTCTAAATAATACATCAAGATGCACTTCCGCTTAGAACCTTCCAGTGGCTTCCCATCACCCCCAGAATAAAGCCTAACTCTTTCTGTGGCTTTCACGGGCTCAGTTAGCCTGGTGCCTGGCAAAGTCGTTAAGAACAAGGCCTTGGAAGCCAGGGTGCGAATTCTGGTGGCGTTGCTTCCTATGTCGTGACCTTGGAGAAGTTATTAACTTCTTGGTGCCTCAGGGTCCTCAGCCTATGATGGATTAATAACAGAACTACCGGGGCCGGCCTGGTGGCCTAGCAGTTAAGTTCGCACATTCTGCTTCGGCGGCCCACGGTTCGCCGGTTCGGACCCTGAGCTCGGACCTACTCACCGCTCATCAAGCCGTGCTGAGGCGGCGTCCCACAGAGAAGAGCTACAACTCTACAGTTATGTTACACAACTATGTACTGGGGCTTTGGGGAGAAAAAAGAGGAAGATTGGCAAGAGATGTCAGCTCAGGGCCAATCTTCCTCATCAAGCTGTTGGGAGGGCCGAGTGAGTTACTACAGCAAACACAGTGTCCGGCACATGGCCAGTACTCAGCCCACATCGCCCGGGCCTGGGGCCTCTTCTGCTGCCGCTGCAATGGGCCTGCAATGGACCGCAGTGACCTTCCCTCCTTTTCAGCATGTGGAGCTTGCTCCACTGCAGAGGATTCGCTCCTCTCCCTCTGCCTGGACTCCAGCCCCACACCCAGCAAACACACACCACACACACTCGCGCGTGCTCCAATACATACACTCACCCCGCACACTCACACATTCATGCACTCACAAACGTGCAGCACACTCACACACACCCGCACACATATACATATCCACACTCAGATACACAGCTCGCACACACACTCCTGCTCACACTCGCATTCATGAGCACTCACACACACATTCACATGCACCACCACACACTCCCCGTCGCGAGGCTGGCTTCTCCCCTCCTCCAGACGTCCTGCCTGCCCACCTGTTCCAACGCAGCCCCTCCCTCCGTTTCTCCACCTTTGCTCCTGGTTGGCGGACTCCACGCCTCGCCCCACACAGCTGCTCCCAGGCAGCCCACCGTCAGGCAGCAGAGGGATGCCCAGGCACAGTCCCGGCTTCCACTCTAGGGTGACGGTGTTGCTCCCCTCCTGCCCTGCAGGCACCTGTTGTCGGGCAGGGGCCATCGAGCTTGATCACGGTTGCCTCCCCAGCCCGAGCACGGCTCTGGAACACAGTAGGTGCTCCAGAGGTATTTTGGGGGATGAACGAACGAGTGAATGAACAGGACCACAGGGCGTGTGACCAGGAGGGCCCTCTGTGCAAACCGCCTGTTGTGGGAGCCGAGGCTGAGTGACGGGCAAGGACCCGGCCCAGGTCGGAGCGTGAAGGGGCGCCTGCCTGGGACTCGGCTTCCTGCCTCCGTGCTCCGGTCTTGTCACACCCTGGCCAGCAGTTCTTTCTCGCTTTTCCACAGGGACAAGGAGGTGGCCTCTGCTCCTTGGTGTGCTGGTTCCCGAACCCACTCTTCCGCTTCCGCTCCCTCACAGGAAGCAGGCAAGGGGGGGGCAGCCCCGGGGGCACAGGCAACGTTTCTGCTCCAGCTCGTGGTCGTGGCCCCAGGTGTGCTGGCCCCAGCCCGGCCCCTCTCCCTGGGCACAGCCCCTTTCCGCCTGCTCCCACCTTCCGCCAGGGCTGGGAGGCTGAGGCCGCGAGGCTGCGCAGGAACCTGGAGCCCCCACTAGTGCTCCCCACGTGTCCTCCTTCTCTGTTGGCCTCGGATTCTCACCGACTTGATGGGAGGCGGGTCGGGGCAGATATCAAATCTGGGGAATAGTAGGTAGTTTGAAAACAGTTTGAAAATGCATAGTCAACCTTCCTTTTATTTTGTTTTTTTAACCCCAAATACAAACAGCAAAAAGCAAGTTTGACAAAAATCTTGGGGGTGGGGTGGGGGTTGTGGAGAAATGGAGGCAAAGGTGTTAAAGATTTGGAAACACTGCCTTAAGAACATGGAGACATTTGACCAGTGGAAATGAGATGCTTGGTGTGAGTGTGTGCGGCTGCTGTGTGTGCTGAAGCGTGCACGGGTGTAGGTGGGCAGGGAGGGAGAGCTGCGTGTCCCTGTTGTGTGCGCACTGCTGAGGCCCGTGTGACTGTCTAGGTCTGAACGTGTGCGATGTGCTGTCTTGTCTGGATGGAGGGCAAGGACATGCCATGGGGCGGAGGAAGGGACATCTCCGGGTGGACGGCTAGGGTAGTCCTGGCCTGACAGCTGGCCTGAGGATGCTGAGTGAGAGCCCGCCTTTTCTGTGTCCGCTGACCTCGGTCGGCCAGACCAGCGGAGCTCATGGTCATTTAAGGTGCTGGCCCGGTCAGGCAGCCGTTTGGGTGGCAGGCCACCCAGGGCCGAGATGGTGCAGGCCTTCCAGGGGGCCCTGGGAGCTATTTTTAGTGGCCTGGGCTGACTCCCAAATTCTGCTGACTGTTTCTGGCACCAGAAGACTGCCCTGAAGGATGTGGAAAATTTTCATGTTAACTATGTCTGATTTTCCTCTGCCTATGCAAGGGCAGAGTGCAGAGACCAGGACAAAGGGCTCGAGGCCCAAGGGCTTCTGGGAAAATTCACCAGCATGAGAGCACGAAATGCCATCTTTCTGCTCTCTGGAGACGCAGGGACTTGTAAAAACACCAGCGTCATTATGGTGACCATCGTCCTGGTTTGCCTGTGGTGTCCCGGTTTGGCACTGAGAGCCTGGCATCCGGGACGCCCTTCGGACCCAGGCAAACTGGGATAGCCGGTCACTTGAGCTCCACTTCTGCTCCTTTTAGTTCTAGAAGTGAAATTCGTAAGAATAAGAATTGAACTACCTGCCTCACCTTCCAGAATGTTCACCATCATCCTCTGCAGTAGGTGCCGTCATCATCTCCATTTTACACTTGAAGAAACTGAGGCACAGAGAGGGGAACCAACTCGCCTCCTGCAGAACAGCTCGTGAGCGGTGGAGCCAGGATTCGAACTAGGCTGCTCCGGAACCGGAGGCCCCCATTCCACAGGCATGGAAAAAAAGTGAATTTGGACCCAGGAAAACCTGAGTTCAGTCACTTCCTAGACAGACACTTAACTTGGGATAAAGAATATCGATTTACCCAGAGCGTCCTGAGGGTTAAATGAGAAGGCAGCATTGCACGAAGCCTGACACTAGTGGGTGCCCAGAGGCATGACTCCGTTCCCCACTGCTCCGCCCGGCAAGACCGGCTGTGTGAATCCGCCCGTCTCAGTTGTCCAGAGGCCGCCCCTCGCCGGCTGCACTGCGCGGCACCTGGGTACCAGCAGCCCCCGATTGCTGCTTCTGGGGCGCCCTTGCCAGGCAGTGAGGGAGGAAAGCAACACCGTGAAGGGAGAGAGACCGGGGCCGTGCGCCCCACCAGTCCCACTTCTCCGCCACGCGCCCTGGTCGCCCTCCTTCGCCTCCACTGTTCCCAGCTGTGGAATGGGCCAGTGAGCCCGCCCGCGGGGCGGGGGTGGGAGATCACGTGGGACCTGCCCCTCCCCCCCACCAGGTCCCCCTCCGCAGGCAGGTCCGGAGCCCCGGGCGCAGTGCGGACGTGCGTGCGGCCGCGGGCACGAATGGAATGCGCTGGGCCCGGGGGACGCGCTGTTCCTTCCGCAGGCCGCGCGTCAGCGGGGCAGGAAGGGCCGGTCGGCTTCGCGTTCCCACCGCCCCCTCCGGGCTGGGGAAGTGGCCGAACAATAGGGCCGCCCGGAGGGACCGTGCCGGGGTGTGGGTGTGTGTACGAGTACCCCGGGAGGAGTTGAGAGACAGAACAGGAGAAAAGAGAGAGGACCCCTCACTGGGTTTACCCAGTGTCGGGCCCTGGCCGCATTATCTCATTTAGTCCCCAAAGCCACCCTGGGAGGGAGGCGCTCGCATCCTCAGTGTACAGGAAACAGGGGCAGAGGGGCCCTCCAGGGGCAAACCCAATGTGTGCATCGCTTAGAGAAGGCCCTGCTAGCTTCTGCCATCTTCCAGCACTGGGTTTGCGACTGAGGCTGGGGCCGGGGGAGAGGCTGGGAAACCTTGCTGCACGCCCTGGTTCTGCAGTTAACAGAAAGCATGCACGCACACAGCTTCTGATAAGAGAACCGAGCTCTCCCACAGGCCAGAATAAGGCTGTGAGTTCACCAGCGTCCCCGTCTGGCAGGTGGGGGACAGGGGCTCAGACTAATGTGCCTACCTGTCCTGCAAGCACATATTTATTGTCCCCAAAAGGATTTAAGCTCCTAAAGAAGGGGAAACAATCAGAATTAATTCTACCTTTCCTATGTAAATGGTACCTACCTCAGGATAATCAAATGGTTGATGAGGGAAAGTTTCTATTTATAGACTTATACCTGCTTAAAAATGTAGATGGAATGATAGAATTAGAGACATAATTGTGCAACCTTTAATGCAGGGACTGGGCGGCGACAGCTGCTCTCGGCACAGGAAGACAGTCTGAGCCTCCTGAGGGGCTCACCCCTCATGCGCCACCCGTGAAGTGTTCTTGCCGCAAACTCAACCCAGAATCTCATCAAGCCGCTACGTCTGAACAGTTTACAGGAACTACAGGGGACAGAGGAACATTCTAAGTGGCACCTCAGGGAAGCAGTTGGCCAACTTCAGATGCAGGTAACTCTGCAGATAAACAGCTGGTTTCTTCTACAAATACATTGCAAGAAGAGAGAGAGACAGAAACAGAAACAACAGACAAATAAGTAAATAAATGTTGGGGGAATCGATCAAGTAAAGATTTGGAGACATACCAACCAATCACCAGATGTAGATCTCATTTAGGATTCTGATCTAAACAAATTGTAAAACAGGAAAAAAAAAAAACCTTCATATAAATGAAAACCATTTATGAAATAGGAAATTGGAACAGATGCCGGAGAATTGCCCAGCTGGGGGCCGTAATCACCGGGGACCCGGTGCTCCCAGATGGGAGTCTTGGGGCCAGGCAGCTTTGAGATTCCTGCCTTTGGGTAAAGTAGGAACTGCCCCAGGACACTGATCCCTGCCGCCTCCTCCCCGAGGGCGCTCCCGGTGGACAGGCGCTCGCTGGGGTTGTGCAAGGAGAGAGAGGGGGGAGGGAGAGATCATTTTCTCTCTTCCGTCCTCTGCCCTCAGGGTCATCTTTTTTTAGTGCATGCATCCTGTAGGTAGCCAGGATCTGGCCTTTTTGTGCTGTCTGCCCAGAACCCGGTGTTTAAAATTAGACCCCTTGAGCCAGTGGGTGCTGTGATCCTGCTCCCTGGGAAACGGCGTAAACAACACGCCCCAGTTGCTGGGACATAGAGCATGTGTCCGAATCCGGGGCGGCCCAGGATGGCGAGGCCCACCCTTCTGAGGACAGCCCCTCTGGCCCGGATCACGGTGGTGGGCACTGGCAGCTCTGTTCTCTTCTCCGGGTGGTCTTTCCATTTTAAAGATGGGGAAATGGAGTTGCCATGAGCCTTGCCCCAGGTCAAGCAGCAAATTTTTATTACTATTAATTCATACATATCAGCTTTAAAAATTCTTATTTAAAATGGTTTGCTTTCATTTCAACAGGTTAAGTCATGTCCCCGGGGCAAGATTCCAGAGTACCCAAGGATCTGATCTGTGATAAGTGACTTCTTCCCACACCTGTCCCCACTCTCCTAGCTCTCCATTCGAGGAACTGATATTATCAGTGTCTCCCGTGTCCTCGCAGAGATGGTCTGGCCAGCCTTTCTCAGTGGGGTTCTACGAGAGAACTAGGTCTTAAGGCCCCACGGGATCGGTGCGTGTAAGGAATTAGCCTCTCTCCTCTGCATCCCAAGTGGTACCAGTTATGAACCATCTTCCAGTGAACTGAGAATTTGTCCCTTGTGTCATCCTCTGTGTTCTGTGCCAGATCCTGACCGCTAGCTGGTCAATTAAACAAACTGTTCCATACCTTTCTTTTTCCCTTAATTTATCTTGGAGATGGCATATTCTTAGCATGCCAAGAGCTGCCTCTGTTACGGCTGTGTGGTACCCCACTGTGGATGCGTGTAGTCAGTAATCTGCCTCCTCTGATGGGCATGTAGGTCGTTTCAGTCTTTTGCTTCTATACATGATGCTTCAGTGTGTATTCTTATGCACGTATGTGAGATAAGTTCCTAGAGGAACAGACCTTGCTGATTTGTGTCAGGGCTGGTCCTACTGCCCAGGCTTCTGGGACAAGGACAAAAAGGTTTTGCAACCAGTCTGGAAGGAACCTGGCCTGGATCTGCAAATAGTCTGGAAGTTAGAGGTGGGGAACAAGAATTGCAGATGTTCAAGGAAGGGAATGAACAGTTATTGTGGGCCTACTACATGTTAGGCACCTCCATGTTGCCTTATTTAATTCTCACGGCAGCTCTGTGAGGTAGGTACCTATTCCCAGTTTGCTGCAGAAGCTCAGAGAGGTTAAGTCACTTGCCTGGAGGCACACAGTGGCTAAGTGGCAAAACTGGGATTTGAACCCAAGTGAGTCTGACTCCACAGCCTGTGCCCTTTCTGCTCTACCACCTGATGGAGGAGGTGGCAAATGTTTCCAGAATGGCCAGGGGTCAGGCTGGCACGTCGCCCACCTCCAGAGGGTATTATTCACGTCGCAGTCTGTGTGCTTGGCATCCCCGGCACTGTGCAGTGCACAGTCTGTGCGGCCACCACTGGGGCGCCTGTGCCCTGCTCTCAACAACAACAAAATCACTCAAAACATCGCTGCCTTTAAGAACATGCAACAGCAAACCAGTTGATTCATAAATTCTTTCTCTTGTGTGTTCATTAAGAAGTTATTAGTAGATACTGAGAACATCAAAGTTGAGGAAGGCTGTTTTCCACCTTCCAGGGGCTCTCAGTCCCTGTGATTTAGAAGTACCTCGTGATCAAGGAAGAGGATTGGACTGACCCTGTTGGGCTGAGGATCAGGGAAGGCTTCTTGGAGGACAGGGCAGTTGGCTGGGCCCTGAAGGATGAGTAGGAGTTCGCAGTGGGAGAGGGTGAAGCAGGGAGTGAGAGTGGAGGAAGGGCATATCGAGCAGAGGGAACAGCCAGCAGAAGGCACGAGTGTGAAATAAACTGGCCTATCAGGAACTGTGGGTGGTTCCCTGTGACCTGGGTGCAGGGAGTATGGAGGAAGTGGGGAGCAGGCCGGGGGCCCTGGGAGGGGATTAAAACACACAGACACACGCACGCGTGTGTGCAGTGGGCAAAGAAGGGACTGGAGCCCGAGACTTGGGCGTACATCCTGATCCCCACTGTGTGACCTTGGGCAAGGCCCTCCCCCACTCTGGGCTTCCTGTCTCCGCGTTGGGGGAGGGGAAGGGTTGGGGTCCATGAAGGGGTCGCTGGTTGGGATGGTGTGTGCTGAGCACTGAGCACACTGCTCATTCGGCTGTCCTTAGCAATGGCTATGCACCTCATTTGCCGTGACCCACCCTCCTGGGGTCAGGCCCAGCCAGTCAACCTGGGGACTCCTGGGGTGTGGACAGGGGCCTGGGTGGGGCGCTGGGAGCCCGGCATGGAGGCCCTCCTGGGGGCCAGGCCCGCGTGCCCCAGGCTGTGGTCTCATTACCTCTCGCCGGAGCCGGCGCCCCATTCCGTCTCACAGAGGAGGGGCCCCAGGGCCCCAGCGGGCATGGGGAAGGGGGTCTCAAGCCCACAGCATCTCCTGCAGAGTCTGGGTTCTTTCTAGTCTTCATCTGTCCTTCGCTGGTTTCTTTATCTCCACTTCAGTGGTGACAAAGTGGGGCAGGGACCAGGTTTGCTGCCCGCCTTGGTGTCAGTGCTTTCCAAGCTTGAGTAAAAGTAGTGTCTTCCAGTCAAACCCGGCACTGTGTGCTCTAGTGGTCGACTCTTCCAGCCCTCCATACCTGTAAACAGGCTCTTCCCTCTGCCTGGAATGTGCCGATTCCTCTCTGTCTACCTGGCAAACTCCTGTGCATCCATCAAAACCCAGATTAACCAGCACCTTCTCCTGGAAGCTGTTCGAGACTTTGTCCTAAACGGAACCAATCCCTCCTCCCTCTGGACCACCTAAGCCCCACATAACGTCCTTCCTGGGTGCCCCCTCTACAGGTGGTTGTGATTACATGTGGGCCTGTCTGTCTCCCAGCTAGATGATTAGTAATCTAAGGGCAGAGGCTGTTCTTGCTTATTTCTGGACTCTCAGCTCTGGCTGCAAGGCCTAGTACATAGTAAGTGCTCAGGAAAGCCTGAATTTAACTGGAATATGTTTGATTTATAAAACTAGATAATGTTTATTGAGCCTGTACTGTGTACAGCACTGTACTAAGTACTTCCCACAACAACCTCATGACATTGGGTTGTTATCATCCCCACTTTACTGAAGAGGAAACTGAGACTCAGAGAGGGTAAGTAACTAGCTCAAGGCCACACAGCCCATAAGTAGCATAGCCAGAGCTTATTCAGTGCTGAAGTCCCCAGTTCTAACTTACATATTGCTACTTCTCAAACCAGCATGAGATGATTTGAACTAGTACTTGGATTAGCTTTTTTTTTTTAAATAACTGAGTATTTATTTTAAAATGTATTAGGAAAAAAAATAACTAGTGTGTCAAACTCATTTGTTCCTGGGAAACTTTTATTCTTATAATTTCACTTTTCATCTTTAGTCTTAAGACCATGTTCACTTGTTCATTTAAAAACCTTCAATAGTTGTGTGTTTATGTTAATGTGTATTAGAAAAAAAGTCATGCATTAAATTCACGACCTTTGTGATACAATTTCCTTTTAAAAAATAAGTTCTTTAAGTAAAAATAACAATTGATTTAAATGAAAATTTCAAGTAAAAACAGTGAACATATTGAAAAAACCCCTACAGTGATGCCAGAATGAGAGGGACTCTTGCCCACGCCCTGTTGGCCTCCTGGAGACAGTGGAAAAGGTGGAGGACAGAGGGAGCCTGACCCTTGAGGAGACTGAAGGCTGTCCTAGTCCCAGCCTTCCCCACACCCACCACCTGTCCTCCTCCCAATGGCCAGAGTGACCTTTGAAAAATGTAAGCCACATCCCATTCCTCTCTCGTGAACCCCTTTAATGGCTTCCCAAAGCATTTAAGAGAAAGCAAACTCTTCCCAAGGCTGAGAAGGCCCTCTATAACCCGCCTGCTCCAACCTATTTTCTCTTCTTCCTCACTGGCTGTCAGGTGGGGATCATGTTAGCCTCATTGCTATTTCTGCCTCAGGGCCTTTGCACATGCTGTTTCCTCCATTTAGACCATTCTTTTTCCAGATCTTCACACAGATGTCTCTTTCTCAGCCACCTCCCCAGAGAAGCCGCTCTCCCCACCCCTCACAAGTAGCTCTTCTAAGTACCCACAGTCACCTCACGCTGGTTCGTTTATCTGAACAGCACCTCTAACACTAACTAGATTTTTTTCTTTCTTTTTAAAAAAAGTTGTGTATTTTTTGTTGTTCGATTAGAGCAAGAACTCTGTCTTGTCACTGCCATGTCACCAGAATAGTGTCTGGCAGTAACAGATGCTCCATAAATCTCTGTTGGCCCCATGTGTGTGTGAGTGGTGGCTGAGGGGGCTGGGGAACGGGTTTCATCAAGCTCCTGCGTCCACAGCTGGGAGGCGAGCTTCTCCCGAAACAGCTCAGAGGTTTGAGGGCCTCCAGCTGAACAGTCCAGGCAGCTGAGACCAGAAATGCACACGGGCTTAGTCACCCTTGGAGCCTGGTAACGCTGGCACCAAAAGCACTCCCCAACCAAACACAGCACAACACTGCGGGCCTCGAGTCTCCAGGGCCCCAGGTGGCAGCTCTGGCATTCGGGAGCTGGCGGCAGCTGAGCGGTGTGGGTGAGGGGCTGGGGTGGGGGCGGGGGGCTCGGGATGAGCTAGGCCGAGGGCCACAGATAGGGCTGCCCAGCCTAGGGACAGGCAGCGGTCAGGGGGGTTTCTGAGCACAAACTTTGAGAAAAGTTGCCCTGAAGAATGAGCTCAAAGCTGTTGAAACAGAAAAATTCCACTCATAAACCGCAGCAGACCACTCGGTTGTGAAGTCCATTTCCATGACACTTTGCGTGTTTGAAAGGGGACATTCTCTCCTTTCTTTTTCGGTTTATAACAGCTTTATTGAAACATCGTTCACATCCCATATAAGTCACCCATTTAAAATGTACGACCCAGCGGTTTTCAGTATATTCAGTTGGGCAACCATCACCACAATCAGTCTGAGAGTGTTTCCATACCCCAAAGAGAAGGCCCCTCCCCACTAGCTGTCCCTCCCCCCGAGCCCCCTCCCCAGCAGCACTGGGCAACTGTGAGTCTACTTCCTGTTTCTATAGATTTTTCCCTTCTGGACACAACATAAATAGGGTCAGATGTGCTCTTCTGGGCTGCCTTCTTTCACGTAGCATGATGTTTTCCAGGTTCGCTCACGTTCTAGCATGTGTCAGTACTTCATTTCTTTTTATGGCCAAATAATATTCCATTGTATGGATATGCCACATTTAATTTATTCCTTCGTTGGTTTATGGATATTTGGGTGGTTTCTATTTTGGGGGTATTATGAATAATGCTGCTATGAACCTTCAACGAGTCTTATGTGGACATATGTTTTCATTTCTCTTGGGTATATATCTAGGAGTGCAATCTACTTTCTTCTAAAAGGAAAAAAACCCCCCCAAATCAAAATATGTATAGTGTGGAGTGGATTTAAAATGTCTCTTGTCGCCATGATAGAAGAAGTGAACTTCATGGCGTGGGGGCCACAGCTGTGCCCGGCACGTACTAGAAGCTCGGTGAGTATTTTTGAACGAATGCCCAAATTCTTACTCATTCTGGTATTCCTAGTAAAAAGGCCTGAGGGTAGAAATTCGACAAAAATGGGTCTCCACTCATTCATTCAATAAATAGAGTAGCACACAGTAGTTCGTTAGATTAGTTGCCAGTTGACTTTAATCAACTGTTGCGAGTTTCTTGGACAGAGATGGAGAAGCCTTGACCCCTGTGTGAGGAGCTCAGTCTAGAAGGGCAAGCAGACGAGGAATGCCAGCATCCTGGCGCAGGAGGGGAAACAGGACTCTCTCCTGCCCCTCTCACTTCAGCTGTTTCCTCCTTGAGCCAGTGACCCTCCCCCAAATTCCTGGTGTGAGGCTCCTCTGTCCCCAGGGCAGGAGCTGCCGTGGGAAGAGAAGGCTCCGTCTAGGGAGGACCTAGATCTGCCTGAGAGGACTCACCCTCGGGGCGCCCCTGCTCTTTTTGTCCGATGTCGAGGACCTTTCTTACTCTCATGCGGAATAAAGAACATCTTGCCTGTGGCCTTCTCCTTATTGTTGACCTATTTCCGCTGTTCTCCTGAGTACAGTCTGAATTGTGCTGGGCGCCTTGGGTGCAGAGATGGACAGACCGTCCCTGTCTGCCTGGACCTCCAGCCTGGGGGGCAAGACACAGGTTACACAAGCAACCCACAGGGATAGGGGACCCAGAGGGGGATACTGGTGCTGGGACCGCCCTTGGAGGCTCCTGTCTGAGAACATACAACCTTCCGTGTTTTATTAACTTGTCAGACGCATTCTTACATCAGCTCCTGGTATACTTTTTGTTCTTAGAATTTTCATATGTATCTTTATTTTTAAAGAAGATGTTCACTCGTAGGTTCATAAACATTTATTGAGTAGCTACCATGTGCCAGGTCCTGCGAGGGAGACAGAGACAAGTAAGACTTGATCTTGGCTGTTGGGTGCCTCAGGGTCTAGCAAGAGAGAAAGACAAGTAAATTACAGACGGCCCTCAGTTTGCGCCATGATGAGGGACTGCACAGGAGTTACTTTATCCTCATTCTATGTCACATAGAATTTTTTTATTTAGAATATATAAATACAGCCATATATATATTTTATATATTGTTTTAGTAACGTATCTTACATATAGTCTGTTCTCATCTGGGTTATATGTAATTTTATATATTATTTTTGCCTTTAAATGTTATATTTTTACTTTTCTTCTCAAAAGATATTTCATACATTTCTATTGTACCTTTGAATTTCATCTTTTTAACAATATATTTTATCATTTAAAAAAGGTGCTTTTTTCTCGTGATTTTAACGGTGGTGCATTTTCAATGGAGAAAATTTAGAAAATATAGAAGAAATAAATACATAAATGAAAATTGCTCATGATCGCACACCACCCAGAGACAGGAATTGTCTACCTGTGGCTGCCTTTCCTCCCAGTCTTTCTTCTAGGCAGTATGCAATATTAGTGTTTTCCTATTGAGACACAGAGTCTTACAGTGCGGTTAATTCTGAGGACACTGGTAGGGGCACAGGTGTCTCAGAGGGTGAAGCATCTACAGCTCCCTTCCCGGAGGAAGGCCTCCATCCTCTTCCTCTCTGCGTCACTAGCTCACCCCGTCGTGGCTACTGAAGTCAGGATCCTAGGGCACCACCAGCCAACCCCTTGGCAGGGAGGGTTTCTGGAAGGCCCGGGACTAGGTTCTGAGGCTGTGCCCAAGGTTGGGGAGTCGGCTGGGCTCCAGACGCTGAACCCTTGCTCACTGGGGTGGGGGTGGGGGAAGGGCCCGGCCCCACACAGCGAAGGTTCTAAATAAGGCCCTGGAATCTGCTGTGTCAAGTGACAGCTGAGAATCTATGTGGCCCAGTGTCCTCTGCCACCCGGCCCCAGAGTGACGTGGGGGGTGCTGCTGGAAAGCCAAGACCCACCACCCAACCTTGAGCCACCTGCATCCTCTCTGAAAAGGAACTTCTCAGAGAAAAGAAACGTGAGTGAAATACATGAAATATTACACCAGCCTGGGAAAGCAGAGTCCTGGTTCTCTCTATCGAGAGGAGGTGGCAGTTGTTCACCAAGTGGGAAGAGAAAGAAGGACCATGAGAGGTTGGGTGCGTGACTGGTCTCACAGACCCCTCCTGACAGCTCTAGGAGGTGGGTGTCACCACCTCCTGTAATGGAGGCAGAAACTGAGGCTGGGAGAGCGAGTGACGCATCCACAGTCACACAGGGCTGAGGTGGCCCTGAGACAGACACTGTTAACGCAGGGCTCTCCTTCTCTCCCCTGGCCATCCCAGGCCTGCTGGTGGCCTCCTTCTCCGCAGGCACTGGGCGTTCGGCAGGATCAACTTCTCCGGTGTCCCAGCCCCTCCTCCCCTGCCCACCTCCCCCTGTCACGGCGCAGGCAGGAAACACGGGCTGCTCATCTCTGCTTCCCAGTAGCCCCCAGCTCTGGCCTTCACATACAAATATTTATCTAGCGAATTAATAAACACAGAGAGGAGGCCTGAGGATAAAACCAGGCTAGAGCAGAATCCTCCACCACGGTTTCTCCTGGGGGTCTCTACGTGCCCAGCTGCACAGCGCTGTGTGTGTGTGTGTGTGTGTGTATGTGTTGGGGGGGGAGGTGTTGTTGATAAAAAATCAGATAGTGGATTACCCTGGTTTGACAGGCAGACTCTGGAGCCAGGCTGCCTGGGTCTGAATCCCAGCTTCTCAGCTGTGTGACCTCAGGCACGTTCCCGCCCCTCTCTGTGCCTGTCTCCTCCTCTGTGAAACAGTGGAGTCGTAAATAGTCTGTACCCCTAATTAATGCAGGAGTGCTGATACAGGCGTCAGCACAGTGCCTGGCACGTAGCAGAAGCTTTTAGAGTGAAATTGAATACTTGGGAAACCGAGTCACGATTCCACGATGAAGTAACGTTATGACAAGGGAGAGGCCGCTTTCACCAGGAAGTTTCTCAGAGTGGGTAACATCTGAACCGTTCTGGAATTCTCCTGCCTAAAACCCGCCGATGACTCCTCTGCTGTCCTCAGAACCAGCCCGGAGTGGGCTTGTTTATTGTTTCCATGGCTCGCAAGGCTCCTGGAACCACAAAGGCCGTCTGGAACCCAAACTAACCTCTCGATGTTTTCACTCCCTGGTTCCCTCTCTCACCTTACAGCCTGTATCACATGGCTGTCCCGCTAAACTGTATCCTACACCAGCCTCCTCTCAGGCCTCCACCAAGGCCTGGCCCGCCATCTCTGCTTCTGCTGGCGTCCTTGGCCCACGACAGCCAGAGAGATCCTCTCAAAACACAATGCTGATAATGCTGCCTGTCAGCGTTGGACTCCCCATCACATTTGCAAGAAAACCCCAAATCCCTCACCGAGCTCTGGACCTCAGGGTCCTCTCCAGCCTCCTCTCCTCCCGCCTCGTCACTCACCCACTTAACCCACAGGCCTCCTTGCTGCTCTCCCTCGGGGCCTGTACACCTGCCATTCCCTCTCCCCAAATGCCTTTCCCAGTTGTTCCCATGGCAGACACTTTCCCTTCCAAGTCTCCGCCCAAATATCATCTCCTGAGAGCCCCCCGGACCCCCTCCAGAGCACATTAGCTCTCTCCCACACGTGTATACACCCGAAGCGTCTCTTCACCCCTTTCCTGCCTGAGTTTTTCTTCAGAGTGCTTATTTCCAGCTGAAATTATATTTTAATAATTTTATTTATAGAATGTATAAATAATTTATAAAATTTATGATATTGTCTGTTTCTCTGAAGTATAAGTTCTAGGAGAGCATGAACATCGCCTGAATGAAAGACGGAAGGGGAAAACCAACGCAGAGAGGAAGGAAAGAATTATGGGTCAGATCCGGCCGCGTCGAGACAGGAAGGAGGCGAGAGGTGAACCCAGGCGCTAGGATATTTGGGGGGATGGCGGGTCTGGCTGGCTCAGAGAGGGCACAGGGCATTGTGGAATATGAGGCTGGTGATGACTTTTGGAATAAAATGTACGGAGCTTCAAATCTGAGAAAAGGGCGCTGTGGAACCAAGAAGCAGGATTCAGTATTGACCCTAAAATCTCTTCCTTCTCACTGGAAGGCAAGTTAGCTTCTAGAAAGGACAGTGAGGGTCGAGTCCTGTAGATCACATTCCAGCCTTGGGCTGAACTGCTCTCCCGACCATCCGGCTCGGCAGCCGGGAGGGTGTGGACTCGGATCTGGGGCCAAGGAGGCGCTGGCAGCATCTCGCCCTCAGGAATGCTGTGGCTGCGATTAACGCGCTCCAGATTCGCGCATTCCCGTCAGAACATGAAACCAGAGGAAAAACCCCATGAGGCCCAGACTGATCAGCACAGAACTTAGCAACAGCACAACAAGCTGTGGCCAGCCCCCTTCTGCCCACTGCTGCAGCCGAGGTGCTTTCCGCCAGGCCCAGGGTTTGGGGACCGGGAGCTGGCTCTGCCATCTCACGTGGGCTTGTGGGGCCCAGAGGCCCACTCCACCCGCCTCAGGGTGGTGGCGCTGGGGCTTATGCTGGAACCTGGAACCACAAAGGCTTCCAGGAATGGTCTAAAATCCCGGCTTTCCCCACGCGCTCCTTCGTGTGGAGCCTGAGAAGAGAACGCTGATGTGTGTCCCCAGCTTCGGCCGCCTTGGGCACTCTGCTCCACTCTGCTGGTTGGTGGGCTCACCAAGTCCACGCCCTTGCCGGGAGCTGCCAAGGGGATGGGGGACTTCAGAGTTTCAGAAACATCCAGATCATCCTGGCATTTCTCGGTGAGTCACACCCTCCAGTCTCCACCATCACATCTGGATGGTGAGGAGCTTGGCCATCTCCCACCCCGGTTCCTCAGTCCTGCCTCCTTCCTTCCAGGCCAGCCTCACGCTCACTGGGCCAGTGTGACTGTATCATAAAATGTCTCAAGCATATGGAAAAGTTCAAAAATTATATTGCGGACAAGCGCCCCTCACTCCTATTTGACCCCTAACGATTTGACTTATTTGCTTCCCATCTTTCACTTTCTCTCTAAAAATAAACAACCATCAAACGTACGAGACCTGTGTGAGCACAGGCATGGTAGGTGGTGGTGGTGCGGTGTCCCCAGGCCTGTCTGGGAGACAAGCAGACCAGCAGAGCTGGAGAGAGGGCTCTGAAAGGGGGAGCATTGCCCGTATCGAAGCCCGTTGCATCTGTCATGCTAATGAGAGGGTGCCTGGCAGGTACCTGACCGTAGGCCTGGCGTAGGTTAGGTGCTCAGGAAGTGGTGGTTCTCCTGATGTTGCTGCACCCTCCCACCCACAGCCTGTGAGGCAGGCAGTCTGCAGATGGGGAAAGATGCCCAGACCGGGGCTCGAGGTCACTCGGCCAGCAAGGGGACCAGGACTATGAGCCCTGTTGGGAGCAGAGAGAGGACAGCCACTGGCCCCCCAGTGCCGTCCCTTCCTGGGGGTGCAGGAAGAAGGGCCGTCTCCAAGCTAGGTCCCTCCAAGGGGGGGCCAAGGGCCAGAACCTGCCAGAGGACAGGGACTGTGGGGAAGTCACCCTGATTTCCCTGATGCAGCCACTGGGGGAATTCGAGGCAGAGGCAGGGGTTTCTCCAGGGGTGGGGGTCTCTGGGCTGACCCTGACGACCTCTTTCTCTCCCATGGCCTGGCTGTGGTGGCAGGGAGTTAGGGAAGACCCCATGCAGCTGGGGGTCCAGGAGGAGCGGGTGAGAGCGTCAGAGCCCGGGAGCGCAGCACCCTCCTCTGTTCGCCTGACTCACGGACTCTTTGACTTAGTGACTGTACAGCTTGCTAAGGACAGAGCACCCAGGCCTGTCCTCTAAGGGTCCCATCTGAGGCCCCATCTCAGAGGTGGGGCAGTAGGGGAGTCCCTCTGGAGCCCCAAGTCCCCAGGGTGGAGTCCCTGCCCCACTGACGAGCGTGTGGCCTGTGAACGGAGTTTCTCCTCCCTGAGTCTCGGTGCGTCATCACCTGTGAGCTGTGGGGACTAAGGGACCAACGTGGCTCATTCCCGGCACCCCGTACACGGCAGGAAGTACTTGGCGCTCCTGCCACCCTCCACAACGCTGCGTTGTTCTCAAAGTGGGGTACCCGCAGCAGCGGCAGCAGTGTTACCTGGGAACCTGCTAGAAATGAAAATTCCCGGCCCCACCCCAGACCCACTGCATCAGGAACTCTGGGGTGGGGCCCAGGGGTCTGTGTTTAACAAGCCTTCTGGGGGATTCAGGTGCCCATTCATGTTTGGGCACCACTCTTTCAGGGCATCAACCTGACTATGTCACTTTCCTGTTCTAGACCCTTCTATGGCTCCCCATGGCCTTTTGGATAAAGTCCAAGGGCTCTAACCAGCATTCAAAGCCCTCCCTCGACGGCCCTGTCTGGCATGAGGTGCTCGGCCTGTTTCCCCTGTCGGATGACAGGCTACTGGAGGGCAGTGCCGGTGACTCAGGCCTCGGTCCTGTGTGCCTGGCCCCCAGCGCAGAGGGCAGGAGAAAGTGATGGTGTGTGTTGGCTACCTATGTTGGTTCCTAGTGGGAGTCTGAGGTCCAGATTCCGCCCTCACTCTATTACTGTGTGAACTGGCAAGATGCTTCACGATTTGGAGCCTCAGTGTTCCCATCTGTCAAATGGGCATAATAATAAAGGGTCTGCTTAGGTCACTGTGAGGATTAAACACGATCACCCATGCAAAGTGCTCAGCCTGGTGCCTGGCAGGTGCCCTAGAGTATCAAGGGTCTAAAATCCCTTCTCCAAACTCTCAGGCCAGAGCTTTCAGAATCCTGAGTTTTTCAGATTTTAGAAAGGGAAATACACCATATATTACACAACACATCCAATGGGGGGTCTTCTGTTAAAAAAACACATGGATGTTTCTGCATCAAAAAGTATGACTATGCAAAGTAAGTGCAATTGATAAAGACTATCCACAAATAGCTTCTCATCAGTTCAGGTCACGCTAAGGCTCTCAGACTTTTCCAGAAGGTGATGGGAAGCTGTCCAAGGGTTTAGAGCAGAGAAGTGACACAGTCAGGTTGATACCCTAAAGATTGGTGCCCAAACGTGGGTAGGCACAAGAGTACCCCAGAGTGCGTGGTCAACACAGACCGCTGGCCCCACACGGTCACTCGGGCCTTATGGTGGCTGGTGAGGAAGGTGCAGTCAGTCTCCCATTTTACAGAATGTCCTACACAACACTGAGGCTCAGGGAGGTGAAATTACCTGCCAGGGCCTCACAGCTAAGTGGTCTGGCTGGGACTTGCCAAATGAATTTTGGGGCCAAGTGTATGAAAAACCTTTTGATTTTTAGAGATGAGCTGCCCTCCTGCTGGACTCCGGGAGAGGCCTGTGACAGAGAGAAAGAACTTAGGCTTCAGGATTCAAACTGGTTCTAAGGCTTCTTGGTTGTTTCACCTCAGTCCAATGACCTTGCCTCTCTGAGCCTCAGTTTCCCCATCCGCAAATCGGGATTAGCAGTTGTCCTTTGGCAGGGTTGAGAGAGGAAGCATTGAGAGGAAGGGTGCTGGGCACCCAGGGGCACCCAGGAGGAGCGGCGTTGGTACCCACTCTGCTCTCCTCTGGGGCGTCAGGCTGAGGCCCAGAAGTCCCCAGGTCCCGCCCCTAGCCCCCAGCCCACGTGCCTGGGCCTGGGCCCCGGAATGAGAAGGAGCCCTTCCAGCCTGTGTTGCCCAAATATGGCAGAGGCCTGTTGGTGGCTCTCCATGGTGAAGGCACCCTGAAGGGGATGGGGGTGAGGAAGCTGCCTCCGTGCCAGGCACCTGCAGGTGCCCTCGCTGTCCCTGGACACTGCAGGAAACAGGCTGGCTCACGCAGGCTGGCATGGCCAACGCTGTCTGAATGAGGCTGCAGGGGCAGCTGGGCCTCGGCACGTGAGCCGTCCGCGGAGTCCAGCAAATGGTGGTTACGGAGCCCAGGTCTGTGTGCGGTACTTTCCACTCCAATCCTGGAAGCAGTTGCGTTTCCAGTCCAGGTGCTGACTCTGTCTCTCTCTCTTTCTCTTGAAAACTCTTCTTTCGAAGTTTAGCATTTGCTGAGCACTGCAGCAGATTGGGGAACCCAAAGTTTCCAAAACCAGAGGCCTGAGTTCAAATCCCAGCTCGCCAACGACCAGCTGTGTGACCTTGGGCACATTGCTTGGCTCTCTGTGCCTTAGTTTCCTCATCTGTAAAGGAGTTGACGCCTCTGTACTTCTAGGGGCTCAGATCAAAACTCTTGGAGACATCCTTGACTCTGCGTTCTCTCACCCCCACCTCTGAACTATCAGAAAGTCCAGTCAGCTCAACCTTCAGATGTATCCAGAACCCAATTACGTCTTTTTCCCTCCAGCTCTACCCCACTGCTCAGAGCCACCACCAGCTCTCACCTCCCTGCTCTTTCTGCTTCCACACTGGCTCCGTGATACTCATTCTCAGCACCCTGCAGTACCTCCCCATCTCAGTCACCACATGGCCTCCCTCCCCTCCTCTTCCTGCCTCGCCTCCCACCACTTTCCCCCTGCTCGCTCTGCCCAGCCACACTGGGCTCCCTCCACCACACCAGTACGGTCCTTCCCTGATGTGTCACCCTGGCTGTTCTCTCTGCCTGGAAAGCTCTTCCCCAGATACGGGCCTGGCTGGCTCTCTCACCTTTGTTGGGTCTTTGTTTAAATGTCATCTATCTGACTCCAATATTTAAAGGGCAGCCCCCTGTCGCCCCAGACCTTCTCTGTCCCCTCTTTGCTTTCTTTTCCACACAGCTCTAAGCGCTAGTTAACACATCCTGTATTTTACTTCCGTTGTCTGTGCTCCCCGCATAGAATATAAGCTGCAGAGGGCAGGGAACTTTGTGTTTTGTTCTCTGCTGTGCCCCTTGCACCTAGAACAGCGTGTGGTCCACAGTAAATACTTAACTAGTATTTGTTGAATGAATGAGTGAGTAGCACCTACCACGGGTTTGTCGCAGAGATTAAATGAGTTAATGCAAAGCACTTAGAACATGCAGAGCTCGTGGCAAGTGCTCGAGAGTTTTGCTATTGCTGTTGGGGTTCCAGACCCCTGCTCGAGCTGGGGTGTAGAGAGACGGCTCGGAGCGCAGCGCTGGGAGGCCAGCTCTGCCCCTGGCAGGAGGACGTCCTAGAAGAAGGCTCCACACGTGCAGATTCCTGAGGCTGTGAAGGGCCCGGGGTGCCCTGGAAATGCTGAGCATGATGGGGTGGCGGAGGGGCCGCAAATGAGGCCAGAGAGGTCGGCAGCTCCACACCATGAAGCACTGGGACGCCAGGCTAAGGGGTTGGGGCTTTCTCTGAGGGCATGGGGAGCCTCAGGAAGGCTTGGGATGGGGATGGGGGTGGGGGTGGGGGTGTGGGGAAAGGGGTCGATGACTCAGAACCAGGATCTGTGCCCTTTGAGGTCTTAATGGGGAAGGTCATGACCTTGAACTGGAAGCTTTGCTGTGGCGGGGGGGGGGGGGGGGGGATGAGACCCTGAGCCCTCCCTAAAGGAACAGTCTTTGTTCCAGACCCCCTCTCTGGCTGGGAGGGGCCCTTCCGGTGAGCAAGAGGGTTCCCCCAGTGACGCCCTGCCCCGTGCCTAGCCCAGTGCTGGGGAGGAAGTGAGCTGCCCATCTCTGGCAGTTTTCCAGCAGAATTCCTGGGATACCAGGGAGAAAGGGAGAGTGGCTGGACTGTGTGTTTCCCTTACCTGCAGGAGGGCACAGATGGTCTCAGTGAAGAGCAGGAGGTGGGCTCTGCGGGCCGGGGGCTTCCAGGGAGGGTATGTTCACCGATTCCTCCAACACGTGCTCAGTGAGCACCTGCTATGGGCCAGGACAGTACCGGGCACCGGGTGTGCAGCGGGATGCAGATGGGCAAGGCCCTGCCCTCCTGGGGCTGAGAGCCTGGGGCCGGAGGCACAAATCAGCTGAAGAGCAGACAGCATTGAATTACAGATGTGGGAGTTTGCCTTTCATGGGAGAGATTGATGTAGACTGGGGCGTCTGGGGAAGGCTTCTCAGCGAAGATGACATGTGAGCCCATATCTGAAGGATGAGCAGGAAGTCTTCCCGCAGACAGTGAGAGGAAGAGCCTTCCAGGCAGAGGGAACAGCTGGAGCGAGGCTCAGAGGCCACTCCTACTCTAATGCTGCCCCAGGTGATGCTGGGTTTTCCCAGGCTGGTCCGAATCTGCATTTGGGGAATCAACTTTTAAAAGCAAAACTATTATAAGAGAGGCCCAATGTCATGCCTACTGTGGTATCCCCTGCCCCTTCAAAAAGCAAAAACATGTTTATCCCTCCACTGCCCCCTACCAGCATAGGAGAAAAGAGTTGGGCCAAGTAAGGAAGAGAGGCAGAGTCAGCACTTTGTCCTCTGGAGGTGGGAACAAACTTACCAAAGAACAGAAGGAAAAATAATCAATTAAAAGATTTCATTAGGGCCGGCCCCGTGGCTTAGCGGTTAAGTGTGTGTGCTCCGCTACTGGCAGCCCGGGTTTGGATCCCGGGCACGCACCGACGCACCGCTTGTCCGGCCATGCTGAGGCCGCGTCCCACATACAGCAACTAGAAGGATGTGCAGCTATGACATACAACTATCTACTGGGGCTTTGGGGAGAAAAAGGAGGAGGATTGGCAATAGATGTTAGCTCAGAGCTGGTCTTCCTCAGCAAAAAGAGGAGGATTAGCATGGATGTTAGCTCAGGGCTGATCTTCCTCACAAAAAAAAAAAAAAGATTTCATTCATTCATTTATTGATCGCTTACTACCTGCCCAGCATCATCCTAGGCTTCTATTTTCTACCTCCTCTCACCTGGCTCTTGGATCTGGCCTCGTCAGCTGGTGACACGCCCAATCTGATGGCCAATTAATTTATCCCCATTCGTAGACAATGGTTGCGAATTTGCCCAGTGTTGACACCTATCGCTGTGGCCAGGCCCTCTGTGGGGCGATGGAACTCTCCTCAGGGAGTTCACAGGTGGCGGGGGCAACAGAGCTACAAAAACTTGGCCAGAGGAGTAAATGCCCCTCCATCCACACCGCCTCCGCTCCCCACAGCCAACTGCCTTTGGTGTGTGGTCTATCGTTTTTTAAAATTTTATTTGGAAAACTTTCAAATCCACAGAAAAGTTGCAAGAATGGTTCAATAACAACCCCCCCCCGCCCCGTTCACCCAGTGCAGTGTTTTGCCCCCCAAGGGACAGGTCCGGAGGCAACGTCTGGAGACATTTTTGGTTGTGACCCCCAAGGGACAGGTCCGGAGGCAACGTCTGGAGACATTTTTGGTTGTGACAACCAGGGGCTGCTACTGGCATCTAGTGGGTAGAGGCCGGGGATGCTGCTAACATCCTACAACACATAGCGTGTGCTGACTGTCCCTCACAACTGAGAATTTTCCGGTTCTCATCACAACAACAAAAATGTGCTGATGGATGTTAACTAAACTTACTGTGGTAGTCACTTTGCAATATATACACAGATCAAATCATTATATTGTACACTTAAAACTAATACAATGTCATAGCAATATTAATATCAGACAAATAGACTTTAAGCAAATATATTAATAGGGATTATGAGGGAAAATACATAGAATTAAAGGGAAAATCCTTTAAGAAGACACAAGAATCATAAATGAGTGTGCACTTAAAAGCATAGCCTCTAATATATAAAAGGAGAAATTTACAAATCCACAATTAATTTGGGATATTTTTAATACATCTCTCTCAAGCAGACAGATAAAAGAGAAAGGATAGATAATTTCAGCAACAAAATATATAAAGTTGATTATATTGTATATATATTGTACATATACCAGCAGAGACTGAGGGGTCCCTCTGAGACCACGTGGTCCTAATCTCATGGTATCTGGGTGGTTCTCCCCTAATAGCCCTGGAGATTACATCATTACAACAAAATGATAAAGTGATGAATTTGGAATTGCCGTATGCAACTCTAAACAAAAAAGGAGAGAGAGAATTTTCTCGTCCAGAATGTTGGTGATGACCAGGTTGAGAAAACCGGTTTTAAACTGACCAGTGGGAAATGTTTTGACTCGTGCTTTAATCTCTCCCTCTCTTTCTTCTTCTTTTTGTTTTGTTTAATTCTTTGGGAGTACATCATAGGCATCACGACTCTCTGCCTGGAAATACTTCAGTACCCCCTGCATAATCACAATACACATTTGAGACAATACGATCATCTTATGTACAATTTATATGCAGATGTTGCCCATTGTCCCCATAATACCTTGATAGCGTTTCTTTTTCCCACCTGGAATTCAGCCCAGTCGTAGGCCTGTATTCAGCTGTCCTGTCTCTCTTCTCTCTTTTCATCTGGAACAGTGAGTTCCTCAGCCCTTTGTGTCTTTCAGGACGTCGACATTTCCACAGAACACAGGTCCCTTGTTTCGGAGCGTCCTTATCCTTCGATGTGGTTTGTCGGTTGTTTTCTCATGATCAGCTCCAGGTCCTGCGTTTCTGGCCGGGATGGGATGGCCAGCAGAGTGGCCGCATCCTCAGGGCGTCACATCAGGAGGCACGTGACATCCAACAGCCCCAGTGATCTCTTGGCTAAACTGGTGTCTGCCGGATTTCTCCACTGCAAAGGGGCACTTTTTCCTCTGGGGATTAATAAGTAATATGGAGATGGATGCTTTGAGACCGAGTATGTATCCTGCCCATACCCAACAAACTTTTCCCCACTGGTGACTCTTACCCAAATCAGTTTTTACTCTTACAGAGCCAAATGATTTTCTAACTCCATCATACCTGATGATTCTGACCTGATGATTCATCCGCGTCCATTGATGACGAATGATTTCTTACTACGATAGTTGTCGTGATGATTTTATAGATCCATCATCCCGTCTCCATTTATTAGTTGGCATTTTTCTTTCCCTCCTTCCTCTCTTCCTCCCTCCTTTCATCTTTCCTTCCTCTCTTTTTTCTCAATTTTATATTTATCATGATGAGTTCATGGTTTCCTTTTTATTCAAGATGTTATAATCTGTTGCCTTCATTACTCAATCCTCAGTTGTCCCCTATAGGCCAATGCTCTATTGTCTCATAGTTGGCAATAGCGGCCTCTTCAAGCTGGCTCCTGTATCCTTTTGATGTATCCCTGTCATTCTTTGGTCACTTTCTTGTTTTCTGCCAAAACTTGATGTTCCAGGCTTGTCTTGTATTTTTGCTGTTTCAGCCTTGGAATCATCCATTTCCCCAAATTGCCTTGGTTCCTTTCACTGGGGAATGATATTTAGAAACCAAGATCTGGGTGCTGGGTGGGCTCATTCCAATTGGGGTGTCATTGATCCCTGGCCATTTCAGCAGACAGAGCTAGAAATCAACATTCATTTGTGTTTAAACATATTTACATCATGAGCTCCTACCTTCCCCTCAAATTCCATTCCAACTCACAGGCTTCTTTCTCGTCTTCCCCTTCCATAGTTGTAGCTCCCTTACTGAAAACCCTGACTCCCCTCAACATTAATGTATGTGCTCCTTTGCTCAGTGCTGCAATCACTACAAAATAGTTGCAGGTGAACAACGGTAAACCTATTACGTAAAGTTTAGGCCTTCTTTCCCATTCCATTGCCTTTAGAGTGAGGGTAACATGGTCTTTCAGCTGTGTTAAGAGGTTGCTTGGATTCATTCTTTCTCTCCTCTCTTTGGTATCATGATATCAAAGTAATATGATATCAATTTGCTATACAGTTAGATTAATTTGCTTTTATTTGTATTTAATATTAGGTTTTTTCCTATTCTTGTTGATTTAATTTAACACCTTGCTTAGTTCCTCTCCGCTTTGCCTCCTGAGGTGTTGGACAATCAACTGAGCTGAGAATGCCGGGTGCTGGTGGTGCTGGGGGCTCCTTCTGCTCCAGGGCTTCCCGAAGTGGGGGCTGCACTCTCCCGGCTCTAGCAGAGATGATTTCACACAGACTTGGCAGTAAATGACTGTCAGTCACACCCTGAGAAATGCATTCCTTTTCTGGTTCTCCTCCCATCCTCCCATCACCTCAAGGAGAAAGTCTCAGGCGGTGCTACTGTAGCTTGAACACGTCTTCAGCACTCGCTGATCTTCCTTTGTAAGAAAGAGACAGAGGAGGCAACACTATTTAGATAGAAGACATGACATTGTTTTATTTGTTTGTTTGTTTCTTGGAGCCAGGCTGCCTGGTTTCAAATAGTAACCCTGCTGCTTTTCAGCTGTGACCCTGGGCAAGTTACTTACATCTCTGTGCCTCGGTTTCCCCATCTACCTACTTGAGATATAATGGCACCCCATCATAGTATTGTTATGGGGGTGAATGAGTTAATGTTAGTAATGTGCCCCCTGGAGTGCTGGCAGGTGGTCAGCACTAGTTATATTCATTTTATGACAACTTTCTGTTGATGGGAAGCGTGTCTAATTTTCCATTCAGAGTAGTGAGGCAGCATTTCCTTTTAAGATACATTTAGTTCAATGAGCCAACTGAAAACAAAGATTAGGGGCTGGCCTGGTGGAGTAGCGGTTAAGTTCATGTATTCTGCTTCAGCAGCCCGGGGTTCACGGGTTCAGATCCGTGGAGTGGACCTACGTACCGCTTATCAAGCCATGCTGCGGCAGCGTCCCATATACAAAATAGAGGAAGATGGGCACGGATGTTAGCTCAGGGCCAATCTTCATCAGCAAAAAAAGAGGAGGATTGGCAATAGATATTAGCTCAGGGCTAATCTTCCTCACCAAAAAAAAAAAAAAAAAAGAGGTCTGGGGGCAGGCTCCATGGCCTGGTGGTTAAGTTTGGCATGCTCCACTTCTGTGGCCTGGGTTCACTTCCCAGGCACAGACCTACACCACTTGTTGGTGGCCATGCTGTGGCAGTGACCCACATACAAAACAAAGGAAGATTGGCAGACTTTAGCTCAGGGCGAATCTTCTTCAGCCAAAAAATAATAATAATAATAATAAATAAAATAAAACAAAGAGGTCTGCAGATTTAGCAAAAATCATCAAAGCACTATGGTGTGAGGTGGGACCCTCCCCTGCTGCTTTTGCTCACTGCCCCAACTTTTCAGTAAAATAATGTACATGAAACAACACTGTGCAAACTGTAAAGTGCTCTCCTTACTCATACTCTCCCTCCCTCCCTTCTCCTACCCTCCCTCCTCCCTCCCCCGTCCAGTCCTCTCTCTCATGCTCTTTTCCTCCTCCCTCCCTCCCTCTCTCCCTCCCATTCTCCCTCCTCCCTCTCTCTTCTTCTTCCTTCACTCCCATCCTCCCTCCTCCTTCCTGTCCTCTCTCCCATCCTCTCTTCCTCCTTCCTATCCCCCTTCCTCCTCCCACCCTCCCTCCCCCTCCCATCCTCTCTCCCACCCTCTTTCCCTCCTCCCTCCCTCCCTCTCTCTCCCTCCCATTCTGCCTCCCCCCTCCCCCTTCCCTCCCTCCCCCCTCCCATCTTCTCTCTGATCTCCCTCCCTCTTCCCACCTTCCCTCCCTCCTTCCCTTCACAAATAATAACAAAGATTCCAGCTAGGTGCTGTGTCAGGCACTGCAGCTCCAGAGGTGAATAAGTCATGAAGCCCGTCCTCCTGGAATTCACAGTCTATTGAGGAGGCAGACTAGTAAGCAGATAATTATCACCCTGCTGTAATTGCCCTGATGGTGGGGCTCAGCAGAGCATGTAATTGGAGCAGCGAGGAGTGGGATTGCTTCACCAGCCGAGGTGCAGTGGGTGGGTCTGAGATGGTTGCTGAGGCCAGACCCGCATCTTGAAGACTGTGTAGGAACTATTGGGGTGAAGCAGACTGGGAAGGTATTCGCCACAGAGGGCTCCACCTGTGTAAAGGTGTGTGGCCTTAGAGAGTGTGCACGGTGTGTTTGTTCCCGAAAATCCATAAGCAGGTCAGGGAGGTGGAGTCAGGGCACAAGGCTTGGGGGTTGAAGCAGGAGGCTGGAGAGGTCCTCAGGGGTCAGTGGATGAAGGAACCAGAAGGCCAAGTCGAGATCTGGGGCTTGACCCTGTACCACCGGGAGACGCTGGACGTTTCTGAAGGACGGCATGATGTGGTTACATTGCACTGGCGGGAAGTCATTCTGGCGCTGCGCCAGCCTGGAGGGGCAGGCCTGGAGTCTGCACTGGGGGTTCTCTCAAGCCTGGCCCCACAGTCCCTGTACCCAAAGCCTCTACCCCTTCCTGAGCCACCTATGAGCCTGGCTCCCAAGAAACAGGCCCCACCTGGCACATTAAGCAAAGACTGGGTCACCTGCTCCAGTCCCCTAACCCAGCCTTGCCATTCTCTGGCTGGGTGGTCTTGGACAAGTCACTTTCCCTCTGGAAGCCTCAGACTCTTCATCCGCACCATGGGCAGAGTCCCCACTTGCTTCAAGGACCACAGTGAAGCTCAGCCATGGCACCACAAGCGGTAGTCCTTCATGCTTTGTATGGGGCCACGTCTGTGCATGGGGTGGGTGTTTGCACCCAGTTTCTCAAACTCCCATAGCGCCTGGCTGAGTCAGAGCCTTAACATGCTTCGCTGCCGTGCTCCCAGCTCCAGCAACTCCACCCGCTCCTGACCTTTCTGGGAGAGGCTCTAGGTCATGTCTTGGGGTTCACTCATCATTGCTCTGTGCGCACAAGAGGTTGCCAGCACCTACCAGCACCCAGCACTGACACCTGCCCCCACTCTGGATGGCCCCACACTGGAGGGCTCTCTACCTGGGTCACTGTATGCTCTGACCTCCTTCCTGTGAGTCAGGGGCACAACACAGGCTCAGGTCAGATAGTCTTTCATCCATCCATCCATTTGTCCATCCATCCATCCATGCACCTGTCCATCCATCTGTCCGTCAGTCCATCCATCCATCCATCCATCCATCCATCCATCCATCCATCCATCCATTTGTCCATCCACCCTTCCTCCTCTCCATTCATCTGTCCATCTGTCCGTCCATCCATCCAACTACCCATCCATCCATCCACCCATCCATCCATCCATCCACCCATCCATTTGTCCATCCATCCTTCCTCCTGTCCATCCATCCATCCATCCATTTGTCCATCCATCCTTCCTCCTGTCCATTCATCTGTCCATCCATCCGTCCGTCCGTCCGTCCATCCATCCATCCATCCATCCATCCATCCATTTGTCCACCTCCATTCAACCTCTGTCCATCATCCATTCATCTTCTGAGCCCTTTCTTTGTGCCAGGCACAGTGCTAAGCTCTGGGGAGAGAGGGATGAACGAGATGGACTCATATTTGCTCTCTTGTGCAGTGTGTTTGTTCAGGAATGTGTAAGTATGTCAGGGTGGTGAAGTGTAGGGTACAGGGTTTGGGGGATTGAGGCATGAGGATGGAGAGGTTTGCAGGGTATAGTCCGATGGGGGTGATGAATGTACACAGGTGAACAAGATCATTTTAGAGTGTCATAGTATCAGGAAGGAAGGAAACAGGGCCATCCAGGAAGAGATGATGGGGTTTGTTGGAGGGCTGGCAGTGGAGGAGAGCAGGGCTCTGTGGGTTTTGTGGACTGGACTTGCTCATGGGTGAGCTCAAGTGATCCTGAGGAGCTGCTGCCAGAGAACTTGCAGGGCCTGAGGAAGACGGCCCTCCAGATCGCTCTGCAGCTTCTAGGCACAGGGAACCATCTGCCCCAATGAGGAAGACTTGTGTTCAAGTCTTGGGTCTGCCACTCCCTGACTGTGTGACCTTGGGCAAATCGCCTCCCCTCTTGGACCTTCAGTTTCATTATCTGTAGAATGAGAATCATAATGGTACTGTCCTCTGGAGTGATGATGATAACGTACTGTCTCAGATTTCGGTGGTGGCTTTCACTTGAGCTTTCTTTCTTTTTTTAATTTTTATTTTATTGTGGTAAGAACAGTTAAGATGAGATCAACCCTCTTAGATTTTTAAGTGCACAATACAGTATTGTTAACTAGAGGCACAGATCTCTAGAACTTATTCATCTGGCATAACTGAAACTTTATATCCATTGATTAGCAACTCCCCTTCCCCATGCCCCCCATCCATCCATCCATCCATTTATTGGCAACCACCATTCTACTCTCTGCTTGTATGAGTTTGACTACTTTAGATACTTTGTATAAGTAGAATCATGCTGCATTTGTCCTTCTGTGACTGGCTCATTTCACTTAGCACAGTGTCCACAAAGTTCATCCACGTTGTTACATATGGCAAGATTTCCTTCTTTTTTAAGGCTGGATAATATTCCATTGTATGTATATACCACATTTTCTTTATCCTTTCATCTGTTCACGGACATGTAGGTTATTTCCACATCTTAGCTATTGTGAATAGTGCCACAAGAAACATCAAACTAAAAAGTTTCTGCACAGCAAAGGAAACAATTAATAGAGTGAAAAGGCAACCTACGGATTGGGAGAAGATATTTAGCCACGATGTGTCTGATATGGGATATATATCCAAAATATATAAGGAACTCCTACAACTCAATAGCAAAAAAACTAACAACTCAATTAAAAAATGGACTAGGGACCTGAATAGACATTTTTCCAAAGATGACACACGAATGGCCAACAGGTACATGACAAGATGCTCAACGTCACTAATCATCAGAGAAATGCAACTCAAAACCTTATACCTGTTAGGATGGTTATTATCAAAAAAACAAAGACAAGTGTTGGCAAGGATGTGGAGAAACTGGACCACTTGTACACTGCTGGCGGGAATATAAAATGGTGCAGCCGCTGTGGGAAATAGTATGGAGGTTCCTCAAGAAATTAAAAATCGAACTACCACATGATCCAGCAATCCAACTTCTGGGTATTAATCCAAGAATTGAAACCAAGCTTTCTTTTGAAGTGGTCAGTACTCTCCTTCCCCAGGTGTCCACTGGCCAGGGGTCACTGCCTTTCTCTCCCATCCCCACTGCCCCTGGGCGTGGGCACTTTGTTGGGGTGCTCAGGAAGCATCTGCTGGTGGGATTAACAGGCCCTGAAACTCACCGTCTAAGTCTGGTTTCTCACCCGAGATGTGACGATTTCGTTGAACAAGGGGCCTCTGCCGCCACCTGCTGGGCATCTGGGGAAAGGGCTCTTACAGTCCCCCAAGGAGCCCTTCGCGTCGTCTGGACGTTTATAAATAAATGCCAACAATACCAATAACAATATCTATGATTTATTAAGTGATTACTCTGTCTCAGACATTGTACTAAGTACCTTCAAGAAACGATGTCTTAATCTCCCACAACCTTGAAATGTGGCTGGCGTTATCCTCATGTATTTATACAGAGAGGAGGAAACAGACTCAGAGAGAGGAAGAATGGTCAAGGTCACACAGCCAGTGAATGGCCAGGGGATTCTAACCCAGGTCTCTCTGGCCCCAAAGTGGGGCTGAGCAGTGTCCTGGGGAAAAGCAGAGAGGGAATGAGAGGGTGGGCAGGAAAGGCAGGAGAACTCAGCGCAGGGCTGTAGAAGACTCCAGAAACTACTCCTGGTGCCCTTCCCGGGAAGGTTCACCCTCAGTTACTCCCTCTCTGGGCGCCCAAGGCCTTGCTCTGAGCGTCCGTCAGGACATCCTTCCATCCACCTCCGGCAGAGCCAATATCACGACTGGGGAAACCGAGGCTCCAGGGGTGGAGAACCAGATCACAGTCTTCCAGGGAGCGTGGGGCTGAGCAGAGACCCACTCTAGGCCCTGAGCCTGTGCTCGGGGTACACAGGTGATTGACCCGGAGAAGGGAAGGTTTCTGTCTATGCCGACTCCTCACGTTCTGTGGGCCTGAATGTCAGGCGGGCAGGCGGGCTGGGACACCAGCTGTGGGACATATTCCAGGTGTGGGCTCTGAAATGACGGCCTCACCACAGTCAAGGGCCCTGTCTGTCACCGTTAGGAGGTCTCTCCGATGGAGCGCTCTTTTCCTGGCTCTGCCACTTTCTAGCTCTGTGATCTTGCACGACTTCTTTCAGCTTTCTGAGCCTCGGTTTACCCTTCTGTAAAATGGGACTAATCACAGTCCCCACCTCTTAGGGCTCGATTGGGAACCGAGTGAAACCCACGCGTAAAGCCCTGAGTGCTCTGTAAATACTTGATAAACGGTGTTATGAGGATCCCCACAGACACACCGGCCAGGCCTCAATGCCTCTTCAAGGCTGAGAAGCAGGTGTTTGTGACACCTCTGCAGGGGAAACTGAGTCACTAGGCCAGGAAGTGCCTGGGCCTAGGCTTCAGCCTGGGTCACAGGCCTAACGCTCCTTGCAGCCCCCTCCAGAAATGCTTCGTGCCTCTGTCTGCTGGCTTCACAGCCTCCTCCCCGTCCCTGCCTCACCAGCCAGGGGATGTTATCCAAAGGAGCCCACTGCAGCCAGGGCAGGCTCGGTCCCACAACATGTATCTGATGGATGAACGATGCCCTGAGACGCACAGTCATCCCCACTCCACAGATGGGGGAACTGAGGCTTGGGAGGGGAGGTGATTTGTCCAAGGTCACACAGCTGCCTTGCGGGAGGACCCTGACTTGTCCCCAGGGCGTCCATCAGAGAAAGCTCCGGTGGCTGGACTCCCTCAGGGCTGATTTATGCCCCCAGCTCAGGCTTGGGATCAAAGGCGGTGTGCAGGAAGCCCTTCCCATCCCGACTTCCCCAGAACTGGGACACGCTTTGACGTCAGCAGGTCCACATTCCTGCCCTCCAGCCCCAGGGTGGGGGCACCGACTTCCTCCCTCCAGTGTGGGCATCACAAACAGGAAGCTGGGTCACGGGGGCGGGTCCAGCCAGGGCGCCGGGAGGAGGGGATGGGAGTCCAGTCCTGGCATTGGTCCCAGCCGGCGCCTACTTGGCCCAGGGCACAGGGGAGGGCCTGGGTCATGTTCTGATGCCCCCAGGGTCACAATGTTCCTGAGCCCTTACAAAGGGCCTTCAGTGGCTTCATCCTTTTGGTCTTCACAAATGATGCGCTCTGTGATCACGATTGACCTCGCTGATGAAGAATGACGGCTCTCATGGGTTCAGCACTTACTCCAGCCAGGCGCTTCACACAGGTCTCTCCCTTTTATAAACAATCCTCTTCTCTTCCTTTAACAGATGAGGCAGCTGAGGCACTGGCAGGTTCAATCAGTTGCCAATGACCTGCAGCTGTGGGGAGTGGGCGGGGATTTGCACCAGGAGGGTCTGGCCCAGAGCCAGCTCTTGGGCCCACCGGGCCCCGCCTCCTCACCTTCCCAGCCCCTGCCACCCGCAAGTCTGATCACAGCTCCCCTTTACCCTGGGGACAAAGACTCGTCTGAGGATGGCGTTCTGGCCCTTTATCTCCTACTGCCCAACCTCCCCAGGCAGCTCTCCTGCTTTAAATACCTAACCACTTCTGACTCCCGCCACCGCTCTCGAGGTTTCACTGTGACCACTGTCTACACAGGAGGAATCCAAGGGTCAAAGAGGGCGCGGAATTGGTGTCAAGTCACAGAACCAGTGAGGGCAGAGTCAGAACTCATGCTGGGTCTGGCTGGGCCAACACCTTCCAGTCCTGCGATTCCCAAATGTTACGGTGCAGAGGAACGGCTGGGGGCCTGTCCAGAGGGCAGCTTCCCGGCCCGACCTGGGAGCAGGGGAGGGGCCTGGGCGCCTGCATTGTTAGTGGTCTCCCCCATAAGTCTGTGCACCTCAGCTCCCCAACCCTCTGCAGCCTCCAGGGCTGTCTGAGGGGACCCAGTTGTCACAGAGGCTGCGAGACATGCTGTGGGGTTTTCCAGCAGAGCGGCCCTGCCCTCCCAGGACTCAGGCCAGCCAGGGGCCACCTCTCCCGTGGATCAGCCCCGACTTCTCGTTCCTCTCCCTCAGGGTCCCACAGCGGCCACTCCACGCTTCCCTCCTCGCCGTCCTCACCCTCCTGGGGCGGGTGCGTTTCCCACACCTGGGGAAGGGCTGCTGCAGCCTGGGGTCCACACTGGGTGGTGCTTCAGAATGCTCTGGAGGCCTTTTAGACACAGGTGGCCCGGCCCATCCCTGGAACCTCTGATTTGGAGGTCTGGGTGGGGCCCCAGAGCATGCGTTTCATTTTTTTTTTCTTTTTCGTTTTTTGTGAAGCCATCTCATATCCCTATTAATCCTTCAACTAAAAGCACAAATTCTCCAGATTCCCAGACGAGGACCTTTAGGTCTGTAGTATACCTTTAGCAATAACTGATCGCCAACTTTGAGGATTTATCTCTGGGTCTTTTCTAGAATTTTCAGCGTAGCTTCTTTCTCCAAACCTTGATGCTCCACATGTTCAGCCTCTCTCATAGGGATGCGAAGGGACCACGCTGCCGTGCCGATGGAAGGATATATCCCTGATGGGATCGCTGATGGCACAAAATGCACGGTCATGTCTGGGTCATTCAAGGTTCACTTCAATATAGGACTCTTTTGGTTAGTTAAAAATCTCATTTGGTGTCACGCAGTATCTCCAGGGCCTACACAGTCCCTAGCAATCACCGTGTATGATATGCCTGTGGTTGGCGAGCATGCGTTTCTAAGTGCCCAGGCCATGGTCAGGGACCACACTCAGAGAACCACTGGTGTGGAGGAGGCCAGACGCAGGGGTGGCCCGCCAGCAGGCAAGGGGTGGCAGGGGGTGGGCAGGGGGTCACCGCTGCCTGCCAGCTACAGCTATGCCTCAGTTTCCTTTTCTGTCAAACAGGGGGACAACAATACCTACCTCTCAGAGTTGTGACGTTTGAATGGCACGTGCGAGTAAGGGACCAGACTTTGTTTTTCTTTCCCACTCAGAAGTCCTTTTTCAGGCTGCTTCCTTCCACAAATGTTTCCGAGTAAATACATCTGTTTCCCCGCTGCGGCTCTTGGGCTCCGGTTCCCACAGGGGCAGCAAGGATTTTTGCCACCACCCTGAGTTCAGTGGGACGGGAAGCCCCAGCTCTGGGGGGCAGGCGCTGCTGGCTCTCCACGCCCACCTGACAGATGGGGGCACTGAGGCTGAGCGCCCACTGCTCACACAGCTGGGACGCTGCCGGGAAGGAGACAACCCAGGTCTTAGTCTCTAGCCGCTCGCAGCGCTTCTCAGGGAGGCCACCGCGCTCACCCCTGCAGGAGGCGACCCCAGGCTACGGGGCGACCAGAGGTGGGCCATTTCTCAGGTTACGGCGCCCTCTGGTGGTCAGTGCGCGAAGGCGAGGACGGCACGAAGCCTGGCCCCGGCCCTGTTTGCCTCCCTCCGCCGGGGATTTATTCGTTGGTTTATTTATCCATCCATTTCACAAACATTTTTGGAGTACCTGCTGAGTGCTTGCCAGTGGGACAGCCACGGGGACACGTTGGGACCAAGAAAGACACCGTGGCTGCTCTTGCCACACTTAAGTCTATCTGGGAGAACAGTTCTTCACACACCCACACAGGTGTATAAATACAGCGTGTATTAAAAATGCACGGAGGAAAAGTTCAGGGTGCATGAGAGTGCCTGCCTGAGGGACTGGCTTGTCGCCGAGTCGGCCACAGTTCCTGAGATGAGAGGCTTGACTAGTAGTTAACCAGGAGAAGGGGTTGGGTGGGGGTGGGCATCAGTGGGGGAGTTTTAGGCGGAGGACACAGCATGTGCAAAGGCCCTGAGTGGGGAGGAAGCCTGGTGAGGGTGCAGGTTGGAGGAGTCTGGAGCCAAGGGGGTCAGGTAGGAGGGGGCACGGCAGTGAGAGAAAGGCGGGGGAGGTGGGCAGGCCTGATCTCGAAGGGCCTCTGAGCCTCAGCACCAAGGTTTCTTGTCTCCTTGCTGCATCAAGATGGTGTGGTTAAGGGTGTGGGCTGTGGCCCCAGGCTGCCTGGGTTTGAATCCTTTCTCTGCCTTTGGCCAGCTGGGTGACCTTGGGCAAGTTGCTTAAGCTCTCTGTGCCTGGGTAATTGGGATGGTAACAGGGTTCCCTTCATAGGGCTCCCGTGAGGAGTAAATGAGTCTGCCTGGAACAGTGCCGGGCCCTTGGCAGTGCCCAGTGAGTGCTGGCGGCTATTATTATTGTCGTCGTCATTGTTATTGGAGGGTTCTGAGGTGGGGTGACAGGATCAGAATCCCAGTGGCAGGAGGACCCCAGCCTCTGAGCAGGGTGGCTTGAAGGGGCGTGGAAGCAGGGAGACTAGGGAGGGGCTGCTGCAGCCCTCCTGAGGGGAGATGACGACCACGTGGCCTAGGACGCTGGTAGGGAGGAGAACATGTTCCAGATATAATTAGGAGGTAAAATCACTGGGGCGTGGTTGATGGATTGGATGTGGGAGGCAAGGGAGAGAGAGGATCCAACACGACTCCCAAGACCAGGACTTCACACCTGGATAGAACAGGAGATGAGGACCAGGTGTTGTTATTTGATTGATTGATAGCTTGAGTAATGACTGCCGGGGGGGGTGGTGGTGCTGGGGTATGCAGGAGGTCCAGAGAGGAGTTTGCAGTTCCTGGCGGTGGCCTGGAGGAGCTGTCCAGGAGACAGGGCTGCAGGGCACAGTGCTCAGAGAGTGGCCCAGGGGAGAAAGGGATTCTGGCTCACCTGTGCAGAGGCGGTCATTAAAGCCATGGGCAAGGAGGCCACCATGAGGGGGAGGATGTAGAGGTGGGGGAGGCGAGGCCTGGTTCTGAGTGCCAAGGAGAGCCCGCCTGCATGGCTGGTTAGGGAAGGACGGGCTGGAAGGGACCCTCAGGGCTGGAGTTTTGGATCCACCACTGCCCGGCCCAGGAAGGCGCATCTCTGTCTGCAGGGCCCGGGCCCTCCTTCCTGAGAGGGCCTGCTCAGCCTCAAGGCGCCATGTGCATGCTCTCTAATTCTTTTAAATGCCCCTCCCCTGCCACCTGTCCTCCACTGTGTGGTCATTCCGGTAACACTTCCTACGTCCTTGCCTCCCCCTCCATCTCTGTACCCTTGCTCTGTGTGCCCCGCTCAGCCGACATAGGGAAGGTATCACCAGTGCCCCACCCCCCCTGCTCCCCACGCTTTCCGTTACCTCCGTGCCCTGAGGGGCCTCTTCCCTGAGGTCTCTCAAGTGGGGTGGTTTGAGTTTGCAAAATTCATGGATCCTGGTGTAAGTAGATGGGTGGGTGTCTTCCTTGATCCCCTGAGCCTCTTCAAAACCCTCCACCTTCTTGCAAAACACCCCACTCCTTTGAGGCCCATGGCCTTCAGCTCTCCCGCCCTTTGCCCTTCAACCTCCTTGGCATTGGTTTCCTTGACCAAATTCCCAGCCATTCTCTGCTCCTTCACGGAGAGCTTTGAGACCCAGTCTTCCTGTTCACCCTGAGCTCTGTTGTCATCTTGGGTGACTTTGCTGGCCACGCAAAGGCCCATCCACTGCCGTGGCCTCTCCTCCTCCCTGTGACTGTGGATTTGATATTTCTTGTTTCAGTTCTGTCAACTTTGACTTCATCTATTTTGGGGCTATGTCCCCAAGTACATAAAAACTTGGAATTGTTGTTGCTTCCTACCGGGCTAAACCTTTCATCATTATGAAGTCTCTCTATCTCTAGTAATGTTTTGCGTAAAGTCTCCTTCTTTGGATATTGTAGATATTGTAGAGCTATACTTTTGATTAATGTTTGCATGATATATCTCTTTCCATCCATCTTTTTACTCTCTACCTTTTTTATCCTTATATTTAAATTCTGGGGCTTTAAAAAATTCTAATCTGATATTCTTTGTATTAATTGTAATATTTATTCTATTTTTAGTTCTTCAAATTACATATATATTTTGAGTTTATATCTACCATATTACTATGTGTTTTCTATGTCTCCTACCTATTCTACGTTCTTTTCTTATCCTTTTTTTTTTCGCATTTGTATTAGTTTCCTAAGCCTGTGTAACAAAGTGCCACAAACTGGATGGCTTAAAACAACAGAAGTTTATTCTCACGGTTCAGGAGGCCAGAAGTCCAAAAGCAAGGTGTCAGCAGCACTGTTTCCTTCCGGAGGCTCTAAAGGAGAAACCACCGCCAGGCCTCTCTCCGAGCTCGAGGTGGCAGCCCGCAATCCTTCGTGTTCCCTGGCTTGCAGATGCGTCACTCCAATCTCTGTATTCGTCTTCACGTGGTGTTTTCTTGGGTCTCTGTGTCTTTACTTGGTCGTCTTCGTATTAGAACACCAGCCGTACAGGATGAAGAGCCTACCCTACTCTAGTAGGTCTTAACCAATCACATCAGCAATGACCCTTTTTCCTGATGAGGTCAGATTCTGGGGTACTGGAGGTTAGGACTTCAACATATCATCTTTGGAGGACATAATTCAGCCCATTCTTTTGAATTAAATGCTTTTTATCATTCTATTCTCCTTCTATTAATTTCTTAGTTACACATTCTTTTACTATGCTTTTGGTGATTATCATAAAGATTGAAATATGCATCGTCTACTTATTCAAGTCTAATATAATTCGTGTTTTTACCATCTCTTGGACAATGCAAGGACTTTGGAGCACCTTAACTGCATTTTCTGTCATACTTTTTGTGCTATTATTGCCATATGTATTTTAATTCTACCTATATTTAAAATTCCATGAAACATTATTATTCTTGTTTTATATAGTCAATCTTCATTTATGTAAACCCATATAATTACTCTCTCCATGTGTATCTTTCTTCTTTTGATGCTTCCATCTGAACTTATTTTCTTTCAGCCTGAAGAAATTCCTTTAATAATTCCTTTATTAAAGGAATATCCTTTAGTTGGGATCTACTGGTGACGAATTTTATGTTTTTGTCTACAAAAAAATGTTTTGTCTTCGTTTTGGAAGGCTATATTCACAGCATATCAAATTCCAAATTGCAGGTTTTTAAAACATTTCACCTCTTTGAAGATATTATTCCATTGTCTTCTGTTTCCATCGTTACTGTTGAGAAGTTAGCTGCCAATCAAATGGTCCTTTGAAACTAACTGTCTTCTCTCCCTCTGGCTGCTTGTGAGATTTTCTCTTTGCCTTTGGTTTTCAGTCGTTTTTCTGCAATGTGCCTAGGTGGGTTTTTGTTGTTATTTGTTTTGCTTGAGGTTCTTAGCATTTCTTGAAACTGTGGCTTGAGGCCTGTCATAACTTCTGTAAAATTTCAGCCACTATCTCTTGAAATATCCACTCTTTTCTCTTTATTCTCTCTTTTCGGAGACTAGAGTTCATGCATGTCTTATGAGCTGAATGTGTCCCCAAAATTCATATCTTGAAGCCCTAATCGCAAGTACCTTGGAATGTGACTGTATTTGGAGATGGGGCCTTTCGGGAGGTAATGGAGGTAAAATGAAGTCAACATATGGAGGTTCTGCCCTCTGGGAGCCCCGGGTGGGTCCACATAAGTCCCATGCAGGGGCCGGAATGAGGATGGCAGCCAGCAGATGCTCAGCGAATGGAACAAGTGATAGGAGGCAGCAAAGGGCACGGAGGGGGACATGTGAGAAATCACCTTGAAGGTGAAGTTAGGTCTGCACGCCAAGGGTTAGAGGAAAATATATTCTAGATGACTCAATTATCTAAATGTTTGTTAGAACCATATCAATGTATTAGAAGATAATATTGGTAAATATTTATATAATCTTGAGGTTGAACAGTTATTTTGAAGTTTCACACCAAAGGCAAAATACATAAAGGAGAAGATTGATAGCCTTGACCACATAAATTAAAATTTTTTCTTTTCTAAAAAAACATCTAAACAAAATTGAAAGCCCATAACAAACTGGGAGAAATCTTTTCACCATATATGACCAACAAAGGATTATTGTTTTTAATAACACTCTTACTAACTGATAACACTTTGCCAAAAAACCCACAAAGGATAAGGAAAAGCAATTCACAATAAGATAGTCAATATGCAAATAATATAATGTCTTCCTTGCCAATAATGAAATAACAGTATATTGCAACAGCAAAGAGATGCCGTATATTTAAAGTATCTAACTGATCAAAGATGCAAAATAAATAATACCCACAGTTGTTGAGGTTACTGGGAAGTGGATATTCCCATATTGCTGTGAAGTTTAAATTGTTTCAATCTTTTTGGAGAGCATTTTGGCAGCCTATGTCTGACGTTTTGGATCATTGTGTATTTTTTGACCTAACAATTCCTCTTCAAGGAATTTATCCTATGGAAGCAATTGTGAGATGAGCAAAAAGACAGCTTCAAGGACCTGCATGATAGTGATGTTAATAAGTAAAAATTTTTGCATGCAATCAAAATGCTTATGAATAGGGGAAGGATGAATAAATCATGGAGCATCCAGTCAAGGGAATACTGTGCAGTTCTTAAATCTAATGATAAAAATACACAGTAGCAATTCAGAAGATGCCAATACTGCTCCCTGGGGAGGAGTTGCTCTAGAAGCCACCCTCAGCTAAGGGCCACATAAGTAGAGCGAGGTGAGAGCCTACCCTCCCTGAGAGACCCTCAGGATCCCGTCATGCCTCCCAGCCCTCCCAGCCCTCCCAGCCTTCCGTCATCTTCCAGACTTTCACTCACCTCTGTCCTGCCCTGTACAGCCCCTCAGCTGACCCACCCTATCCATCTTCCCTCTTCTCTCTTCTTCCCTCCCTCCCTTCTCTCTCACACACACAATACACCCACCAACCCACTCTCACATTCACTCACACACCCACCCACACATACACACACCTACACACCTACACACTCACTCAGACATACCACCCACACTCACACATACTTTCACATACACACTCCCACAAACTCACACACATTCCCATATACTCACCCTCACACCACTCTTACACACCCACACACACTCACACTCACACACTAACACTCACCCACCCCTATATTCATATGCACTCAACACTAACGTGCATACACTTTCACTATACCCCACACATTTACATTTGACACATTTACACACATCCTCACACCCTCACACCCCACACACTCACCCACCCACACTTTCACACAAACACTCTCATATACACTTCCACATACTCACCCCCACACTCACACTCACTTATACACACTCACATTCACTCACACACACTCACTAACACTCACACTAATACTCACCCACCTGTATATTTGCAAACACACTAACACTTTCACCTACACTCCTGCATTCACACTTGACACATTCACACTCACACCCACCCCTCCACAATCATTCACTCACATTCACTTGCAGTCCCTTCCTCTCTGCCTGGACTGGCAGTGGGCTGTCCCCTGAGGACATGGCGCCCTCTAGGTATCTGAGGCAGAAGATGTTTCCACCCTCGGGGGTGCTGGGAGCCTGGAGATGAATTTGCAGTTTCCTGGCTCCCTCTCCTCCTTTGAGACTCTGCATCTGGCCGTGCCACCCTCTCTCCCGCCTCATGGCTGCCATCTGCCAGCCCCCTGGACGCCCCCTAGTTCACAGAAGACCTGAGCTCACCTGGGGGGACTTTGATGCTCGTGGGGGTAAGTGACCCACCCAGATCCCAGGCCTCGAAGCTTTACCCCTCTCCATCTCCAGTGACCTTCCCATCCCTCCAGCTCAGCCACCCGCCCCACTGCACTCCGTGGACTCTGTCATCGCTGAGGACACCTCAGGCTCAAAAGCTCAGCCCCCACCCACCACTTCTCGTCCTGCCAGCTCACGTGCTCAGGAACCTCACTGTCACCCTTCCCCCTCCGTTAGTCTCTTGGCCTCATCTTTTCCTTGCTCTCCATCCTCCCCCTGCTGCCTCATTCCCTCCTTCCCCCGCTTAGATCTCAGGGCCCACCCTTCACCCCCTTGTACACGCCCTCACTGCTCTGCCCCTCTCTTCTCCATCTTGCTTGCCTGGCAAAACCCTGACCCTGAGGGACCCAGCCCTTTGCCGTCCTCGGGCCTGACCCTGAGTAGCTGAGCGCTGCCGGAGAAAATCCCACCGCCCAGCTGACTGAGCTCACCTGCAGTTCAGTTTTGTGATCTGTACGGACATTTTCCTCGGCGGAAAGTGTCCTTCTCCCCACCACAGCCACCACGCCTTCTGGGCTCTGGATCCCCTTGGCTTTCTCAGGAGCCTTGTTTGTTTGGTTTTCTCTCCCGTCAGCATCATCAATACCTTCTTCAGCTGATCCCCACCAGCGTGCAAGTGTACCATGGCCGGGGGGGCAACAAACTACAGCCCACAGGCCAAGTGTGGCCTGCCAACTGTGTTTGGAAATAAAGTTTTATTGGCACCAAGCCACACCCATTTGTTCAGCCACGTCTATGGCTGCTCTCGCACAATGGCAGAGTTGAGTAGTTGTGACAGAGACCTTACGGACCTCAAAGCTGAGAACTTTTGCCATCTGGCCCTTTACAGAAGAAGTTTGCTGGCCTCTGTGCTACAGCTCTGGTTCATAGCCGCATTTTGGGATTGCACATGAGGGGGCTTCTGGAAATGGGAGGGTGGTTTTTGGTTGTCACTCTATTTGGGGGTCTCTACTGGCCTGTACTAGGAGGAGCCAGGGATGTTAAGCATCTGCAATGCACAGAATGGTGCTGTGTCTCAAAGAACTCTCTTTCCCCAAATGCCAATATCTCCCACCATTCAAACAAATCAATCATCAATCAATTGCTCGTTCAGTCAAACAAGCAAAAAAACCCTCATGACACCACGGGCCTCCAGCTACCATCCCACTTCTCTACTCACCTTTACCGCCAGACTTGCAGAAAGCTTGTCGAGACATTTTCATCTTCCCTTCCCCAGTCACTCTCCAGGACACTTTAATTGGACGTCTGTGTCCACTATTCCATTGAAGTTGCTCTTTTCAATCAACGCAGGGACCTCCCTGTTGCTAATCTAACGGCCGCTTCTCTGTTCTCATCATACTGCCTCTTCTGCCAGCATCTTCACAGTTGACTGCTCTCTCCTGGAGAAACTCTTCTCAGCTCAGGACACCACGCCGGCCTGGCTCTCTCTGGCTGCTCTTCCTCTATCTGATCTCAGATCTCAGGGACCCTCAGATGTGGGCCTGTGGATGTAAATAATCAATAATCATCCGATTGCAAAAGAAAAGAAGAGAGTTTTATTTGAGCCAAACTGAAGACTATAGCCTGGGAGTCACAGGCTTTGCAAGGGGAGAAAGCACTCCAGAGAAGAGTGATTTTCAGCACAGTTATATACCATTTCCAAACAAAAGACATACCTCAAGCATGACAGGGGCACATCCTTTCAAGGGTTAAGGAGATGTTTGTTACCGATTAGCACGTACACAGTGGGTCAACAAGACCCTGGAGTCACGGGAAGGGAGACTTATCTTCAAAGAGTACTGGCGTCACAAGAAGGGAGGCATCAGTTCTTATCTTCAGAGTACATTCTTTAGGGTAATGGTTAAAGCAGATGTACAGTGTATGTTTCACAGGCTGTAAGTCAGGCTTCTTTGGTTTACATAAAATTTAGGCCAAATCAAGTTTAAACCAGAATGGTTTCCCCATACACCTCAATACATAAAATTTTCTTATATAATTTCCCCCTTTTGATAAATAATCTTTTGATAGAAAGCATTGATGATCAAAATATTATCCCTCTATGCCAAAGTGGTTCTTCCTGCCCTGGGTCCATCATGTCCCTCGGAGCTGGGCTTCACTTTAATTGACCTACCCGGTTATTCATGTTGGGGGGAACCAGTCAAATATAATTGATAATCATAGAGGTACGGACCGACGGGGAAGTATTTTTACAGGATGTGTATATTTTCAATTAAGCCGAATTGTCGTGCAAACATTGTACATGTGCTTTTGTATGACCTTTTATGATTACATGGTTTATAACATTTATAAAACAGATATAGTAACAATAATAAGAAGCCAATCAATAATATTTGAAGTGGCCACATATGAACAACGCGGAGGCCATCAGGAGATGAGTCTTAGGCATAGTCTTTGTCTAGAAAAGAATCAAGTCTTTTGTTTCCTTGGAGTTGCAAGATGGGTCAATCATCTCAAGGCCTTGAGCAATCATCTCTCTAGCAGCAGAGACAGGCGTACAGCTTCGTGAAATGCAAACCATTAGCAGTTTAAAGGTGGCAAAGACTGAACAAATCAGAATGATAATCGTTAGTAAGGCCTGGAACCCTGATCTCAAAATAGCTCCGAGCCCAGAGGGCAGCCAACCACACAGGTAAAGGGGTCTAGGAGGCCAGCAGTATGACCTATGTCACTGAGGAGATTGATAGCATCTTTTGTGACCTTTAGCTCCTGTTTTATGTGACCAGACTCATTTATATAAATGCAGCCTTCTTCTCCCAGGAGTGCACGAGTGCACCCTTGTTGAGCAGCTAGGATGTCAAGCGCTTTTTGACTCTGAAGGACGACTTCTGCCATATTGTCTAGCTGACTCTGTTGATATTCAGTAGCTTATTGGGTGGCATTGAAGGTTGAAGCCATCACGAGGGAGAGGTTACAAATGGCCTTTTCAAGGTCAGTTACCCCAGAAGCGGGAGATAATGCTCTAGCAAAGGCACCTCACATTCCTGTTTTAGCTACGGTTGGAATGTATGTGGGAAGCCCCTGAAAGTCATAGTTTCTTTGGGCTCTCCTGAGTTGACGTGAGAAGGAGCCCAGATGTGGGAGATGAGCAGTGGAGGGGAGATGTGTTCCCAGTGGTAGCGTCAGGGGCGAGTGCTGCTATTTCCATATCGTCCTTTCAGGAAACAGGAGAGTGGGCAGAATATTGGAGCCACACGGGAAAAAAGTATCCAGTGTTTCCAAGAGATACCACATAAGTGGGCCCGCATGCTCAGACTCTCTTGTTAGGTTCAAAAGAGGGATCTTATGGTCAGAAATGTAATCATTCTCACAGAGGACATGGCAGTCAGGACTAGTGGGGTTGTGAGAACCATTATAGGAACAATGAAGGTTTCTGTAAATTTGGAGCAAAAGATGAGATTGATTTTGGCCAGTAGAATTTTGTTGAGGGTCAGTTGGGTCATTAAGGCTATAATAGTTTTTACTTAATTTCCACCATTCTCCTGATTTTTGGTCTATACCCCAGTGGGCCCGTTAAGGGGAATATGTCAGCTTCCCAACTGCTGGTTCCATTATTGGGAGTCTCCTCACTATAAAGAAATATCAAGGATGTAACATTGTAATAGTTCTCTGAACCCCAACGGAGTGTGAATTCATGATCAAGAATCATAGAGAAGGGTGAAGTTACATATATTAAGTGGTAAATGACCCAGAGTTTTTCCAGTGCCATTAACACTTTCAATATACAAGGAAAGATTATGGGTGAGCACCCAAATTCGGGTGAGAGAGACACCATGGTGAGCTGGAGGTGCCCAATGAAATGAGGTAATATCTGGGGCTTGTTTTCTGGAGGGCAAACGAAAGGTGGTTTCAAAAATGCCAAAGGAAAACCCTACGTCTTTTCTGGTTAGATTCCTCTAACCTGCTAAGGACAGAGGCCACGCTACCAGTTCAGGAATATTGTGAGTGTGGTTTGCCCTTGCACATATCCAGCGAGTGGTAAGGTTGGCGCTCTCAGTGAGTTTCTGTAGAGTCGGGACGAAAGGGTGAGATAAGGGGGAGCAGAGTGGACTGTAGCCTATTGTGAGAAGCACCATTAAGGCAGCTCTCATCCAGGTCCCAGACATTTTGTTGTTAATTAATTGGTGATTTAGCTAAACGATATTAGATGGTTATTATGAAAGGATTATTAGAACCGAGTTTTGTGATTAGGTTTTAGGCTATTTTACATGAAATTTAGAGGAAGTGAAAAATAAGGAGTGAAGTACTGAGGTGGGTAAGGACAATAGTTAAATGATATTAAAAAGGCAATCTAAAACACAAGGAAGGTGACCTGCGTCATGTAAGAGTATTAAAATTGCTAACATACTCAGGACTAGGATTATTGTAGCAATTATAAAGTAGGCATATGATTTGTGCATTATAAGGGTTCAAATGGGGAAGATGTAAGGTTAGAAACACAGGCCTGGTCCTGTGTCTTGGGATTCACAGTCTACATCAGTTGTCATCTCCTTCTCTTCCTGGTTGGGTGGTGTTTGTTTTAGTCAGTTGGAGCCGGGTATCAGAAAAAGGAGATGAACCTTTTTAAAATGAGAAATGTGAATCCATGCGTTTACTTCTTTTAATTTCACAGCGCATGGATTAGTCAATAATGCCTGATAAGGTCCTTTCCACCAGGGTTGCAAAGAGTGTTTTATTTGATGCTTTTTCCAGTAAACAAAGACCCCACGTTGTAGTCCATGATCCTTGAGGTCTTCATCTCCCAGGAGCTCAGTGCGAAAGGAAAAGTTCCCCATATACCTCAATGTACAAAATTGTCTTATATTGGTCCCGAGCTCCCTTCTGCTCTCTGCTTACACTCTCTCCCCAAATGAGCTCATCCAACCTCATGGTTTTAAATACCTTCTGTATGCTGTTGACCCCATATTTATATTTCAAATCTAGACCATTTCCCTGGCTCCAGATTCATACATCCAGCTGCCTATGTAACTCCTCCTCTTGAGTGTTTCACAGACATCTCAACATGAATATATCCCGAACAACAAGTGTAGGCTTTCCCCAAAACCTGCCCCGTTGTCCCAAGTCTACTGGCACCATCACCCACACAGTTGCTCCAGTTGGAGACTTATGGGGTTATCCATGATTCCTCTCTTTCCCTCCCCTTCAATCCAACCCATCAGCACATTGTGTTATCTCCGCCCCCAAAGCACATCCTCCCTCTGTCCACTTGTGTCTGTCCACCTCACACTCCCTGAGTGCAGACCACCTCCGTCTCTGCCCTGGACCACTGCAGTAGCCCGGCACGTCTCTCTGCATGGCCTCTCTCCCACCCCAGGTTACTGCCCATAGCTTTCTTCAAAGATTGACTGAGAACCTACCATGAGCCAGGTGCTGGGGATAAAAAGTGAATAAGACAGGAAAAGACAGGAAGACCTCTCTCTGCTTCCACTCACCTTCTAATAGGATGAGAGAGTAAGTAACCTGACAAAATGTGATCAATGCTGTGAAGAAAATGAACAGGGTGCTGAAATAGACAAAAGTCTGCATAGCATGGCCATGAAGGGTATATCTGAGAATGTGAAATTCAAGCTGAAACTTTGAGATAGCAAGACCTTGTGGCCCCCCTAAAAAGCTTTGCACCTGATAGGAGAATCTTGAAGGATTTTAAGCAGAAGAATTATATAATCTGGTTTATGTTTTAAGAAAATCCCTCCAGCTGCTGTGGACAATGGATTTAAGATAGGGTGAGGTCAGAGGAGGTGAAAAGCGCGGATCTGCCAGGCTGTGTGCACAGCTCTCAGCCAAGGGAGTGAGATCAGCTGGCAAGATCCACAAGGGTGGGGTGGGGTGGGGTGGATGGCTGGATGGCTCCCTGGAGGAAAAGCGAGGTGCTGTTGCCAAAAGAAGGAGAATGAAGGCTGGGCAGGAAAAAGTAATAGCTGTCCACGTCAGGGACCAAGGTGGAAAGTATCAAAGAGAATATTATACAGATGAAGAGTGTAAGAAAGTAAAGGGCCTTCTACACCTGGACACGTGGGGCTCAGTAAAAGTTTACTGAATGAAGAGCTAGCATTGGTCTAAATATGGAGGAATGTGCATGCCAGGAAAGGGAGCTCTGTCTTCCCTTCTGCTGATCCCGGAGGTGTGTGGAAGAAGAGGCAGGAACTACTTATCGTGGTTTCTTGGGGACGTAACGCATATAAAGCTGTGGTCCATGCTGAGAAGAGCCCTGTGGGATCAAGGCCACAGTCCAGCAAACAAAAAAAGCACCGTCAACAGAGCACATTCCTCCACTTGCCATCCTCAGTCGCCGTGAAGGTATCTGGCGTCCCACCTTCCTCTCCCACCTGCAGGTGCTCCGGCCTCACTTCCAAATGCCACACAATCCTTCCCCCGGCCCCAGCCTGCCTGCCTCTGTGCTTCTCCTCCTCTGCCTCTCTTCTGCGAGTCCTTCCCAGAAGTGGAGAGGGGAGAAGTGGAACAAAGTCAGCAGGCCGGAGGTAGGAAATGCTCAGAACATACTCATTCAGGAGTAACGGTCCCATGGGTGTGGCCTGACACCAGTTCTGCAGCTCTCAGAAGTAACTCCCTCTCGGACACCTTCCCCAGCTCTCCCTCCCTCCCCCACCATACAGTCATTTGTTTAAGGGAAGAAATATCTATGGGGTGCCTATTAAGAGCCAGGCACCGTTCTGAGCATCAGAGATACAAGAATGAACTAGATCTTATCTCTGCCCTTGAGGAGCTAATGGTTTACTGAGGGAGACCGAGGAGTAAGCAAATTATTAGAGTAACCCAGCCTGGTGGTGACAGGTAAGGCGTGGGGTCTGCCAAGGAAGACTTTCTGGAGGAGGTCATATGGAAACTGTGAAGACTGAACAGAGAGCAGGTGAGTAGGTGTGATCCAGGCAAAATGCGTGTGAGTGTGTGTGTAAATGTGTGCACTTGGAGTGCGGACGGGGGAACATTCCAGATGGAGACAGAAGCAAGTGTACCATGGGTATGAATCTCGATCCATAAACCCAGGCATGCATGAAATGAGCTTATTTTCCCCACAACTTCACTTCTGTTTTGAGGTTCCATTCCACCGGGGTTCCTTCCTTTTCCAAGGTCACTGCAAAGTTCCAGGGGCTTGTATGGTGCCAAGGTGTTGATGGGGAGTAGGCATAGAACCCAGGAGTTGATCCTCAATTCCACCTGTCTGCATGGTAACCCAGACTGGTCCTGGAGCATCAGTTATGCACTGAGTCCTTGCATCCTATTTGCTTTCTGCCCTGCGGCATCTTTCCTTTGAGTAGGGAGGGAGAGAGAGACCCCAGGTAAGAGAGGAAAGTGCTGGGTTCAAGGAAACTCAGTTAATACTTTAAAAGTATGAGACTTCCACGTCTGTAAAGGTGATTTACTCGGGCTAGCACACAGCAAGGTGCAGGGTGGTGGTGGCGGTGGTGATGATGGTGGTGGGAGGAGGGGCAAGAGGGGAGCAGAGTTGGGATGGACCCTGCACATCCTCTCTCTTTCATCCATAAAGAAGGGGCGGCCTGAGCCTGACAGGTGCACTTCTGTCTCCAGCAGAGGTGGGTGGGCTCTTTTAGGCCACCTGGGGGGTCTCACAATTTCACTCCACCCAGAGCACGCAGTGAGAGGTCTTCTAGGAGGTTGAGGGCTATTACCTACCTGTTCTGTTACTAGAGAAACTGAGGGTGACAAGTGCCAGTGACTTTGCTGGGATCAGGGAGCTGACAGAGCCTGCATCTCACCCCGCCCCAGGCTCCTTCCCTTGCAGACAAGGAGGGAATGATAAAGCGCCATTGGAGACGTGTCTTCTGATTTAATCCGACTTAACTGCTTAGCATCAGCTGGGCAATTTTGCAATTTATCAGGAAAACCGCAGCTCTGGGGAGAGGCTTAAAATGTGAATCAGACCTTAAGTGTTTTCTATTTTATGTGAAGGAGGAAGGAAAAACACAAGTGAGTATTTAAAAGGAACTATTCAGAAGCTATCCTCAAGGTGGAGTGTACCATCCTCTCCAAACCGGCTTCTTATACCTTTGTGGGCTTTTTTTGAATTTTTTATTGGCCTGATGAGGCACTCAGGCTGGAATGAGGCTGCCTTGGGGCCTTTGCACATACTGTTCTATCTGCCTGGCAAACCCTTCTTCCACTTGGAGACCATCTGTTCCCTCTTCAAGATTCTCCTCAAGGGTTCCTCCTCCTGGAAGCCTCCCGGACCTCCTCAGTTCTCCTGGGCTTACCCCGGCCATAGTGCTGGCCACTCTTGTGACATCTGCTCCTGTTCCTGTCCCCACTCCCTGACGGGGAGGTTGGCAGAGACTTCGCTGTGTTTGGTTAGTTTGCTCATTCACTGGGCTGCACTTTGTCCCCTCCCTTTAGGAGGTCGTCTCGTCTCATCAGTCCTGTTTTCATGCCCACTGTCCAGATCCTTCTTGCCTCAAACAACTATAATAATATTTTTGTTATTATAAGAGCATCCTTATGGAATTTTTTTTTACATACAGAGAAGCAAAGGAAGAAAATAAAACCACTCCTAATTCACTGCCACCATCTCTCCATCCAGATAATCACTGTTAACATTTTGGTGTATTCCTACAGCTTTTTTTCTGTCAATTATTCATGTATATTTTAACGTTATCAGATTGTATATATGGTCTGTAACTCTTTGTTTAAACTTAATAACTCATCACGATTCTTCTCCTGCTCAGTTTGTCCCGGTGAGACTGAGTCCCAGGCACTGTGCTGCCTGACGGCAGGAGAAGCCTGACCTAAGGGAGGAGACGACCAGGCAGTTGGGGCTGCGTGCGCAGAGGCCGCGGGAGAGCAATGGTGCTGGCACTGTGCACACCCCGTCCAGCCCTGCCCATGGCCGTCCACGGCCACCATGATGCAGGCTGGTCGCGCTGGGATTCTGCCACCTCCACCTCAAAGACGGCTGGGTTGACCATCTACAGAGCTTGGCACCAAACTAGACCAGACTTCCTGCAGCAGCTGGGTGACAAATGATCTCAGGTTGTTATGCATGGAATCGTGTCCCCCACCCCTCAATTCACATGGTGAAGTCCTAACCCACCGTGTGCCTGTATTTGGAGATGGGGCCTTCGGTAATTATGGTTAAATGAGGTCATACTCATGGGCCTCATCGAGTAGGACTGGTGTCCTTATAGGAAGACGAAGAAACACCAGAGATCTCCCACTCTGCACGTACACAGAGGAGAGGCCGTGCCGCGACACAGCAAGAAGATAGAAAGAGAGGTCGCCAGACACCATCCCTGATGGCACCCTGATCTCGGACTTCCAGCCTCCAGAACTGTGAGGAAATAAATTTCTGCTGTTTAAGCCACCCCGTCTGTGACATTCTGTTATGGCAGCCCCAGTAGACTAAGACACAAGCATGGGGGAGTGGCTCCCGATGGCCAGAGATGCAATTTTAGCAGCATTACCATTCCTTGTCTATATTTGAGGGGTCTTTTCTTTCCAATTTTTAAAATTGTGGTAAAATATACATGACATAAAATTTACCATCTTAACTATTTTTAAGTGTATAGTTCAGTGGCATTAAGTACATTCATATTGTTGTGCAATCATCACCATGATCCATCTCCAGAACATTTTTCATCTTCCCAAACAGAAACTCTGCCCATTAAACACTAATGGTCCATTCTCCTCCCCCAACCTCTATTCTAATTTCTGAATCTATGAATTTGACAACTCTAGGGACCTCATGTAAGTGGAATCACACGGTATTTGTCTGTTTCTGACTCGCTTATTTCACTTAGCATCACATCTTGAGGGTTTCTTTTTATTGCATCCCCCTACTTGTTTCATTTTAATGTGCCTAACACAGGGTTGCATGTGTGGGTTAAACCGAGTGGTCAGATCAGTGGCCCGAGGTGGGACATGTACCATCCCCCCAGCAGTGCAGGGTCTGGGGAAGGACCCTGTCCTGGGCCCAGTCCCCCTCCTCCCCGACCTTAGCTCCAGCCCAACCCCAGACTCAGATGTGACCTCAGCCCAGCCCCAAAGTCACCCTAACATGCCCTCCTCAAGCTTACCCGGACCCTCGAGGCCATTCGCAGGAGCCTGGCTTCCCAGGTTATCTGACGATCTGCTCAAGGATCTATCTGCTCTGGCAGTAGATCCGCCCAGCACCTGGACCTTGACTACCTGTCCAGCAGTTTCTTTCTGCTCAGGTCTTGCTGCCTCTCACCACGGCCACTAGAGGGCGACAGTGCTCCATCTTCTAGAAAGAAACTGCCCTAGCTGGCCCAAGGAGGAGCCCAGAAAGCCCCTTCTCTGGACCTCAGGACTTGCAAGTTCACTGCCTTACCGTGAGAATGGGGGACAGGCGGTCCTGAGGGGGTGGGGCCCTCACCCAGCGTGGCACGGCCATCCTGCCTCCTGACCCCCTGCCCAGGCTACTCCATTATCCTTGCCCGTCTGTCTGTCCTGTCTGGAGCCTGCGCTGAGGGAGGAAGCCTGCCCAGGAGCCGCCAGCGAGCGGGGCCGTGGGAACCTCGGAGGAAGAGAGGCTGTTGTAGCAGAAGGATGAGGGGCCCCTCCTCCGACACGCCGCCTGCAGCCCCTGCACCGGGCAGCTCCTTCTGCAGAGCATGCTCGGCCGATCTCTGCCGGCCAGCTGCGGTCCACCCTCCATGGCCTGGCTCTTGTGTGACGACCTCAGGGAAGCCTCCCCCGGTCCCAGGGCCTCTGTGAAGGACAACTCCAGCTGAAACAACCTCGGGGTGGAAAGACAGCAAGGCCAGGCTGGGAGGGGTGGCCCTGGAGTGGGATCTAGACAGCCTTGGACCACCTGTCGGGGAGTCAGAGGCTGAAGGGAGACGGATTGCTCATAATAATGGAGAGGATTCTTTTCCTGTGGAGGTGGGGATGGCACCAGAAAAGGGAGAGCGAATCAGCTAGCTCCGGAAACTGCGGGGGGACGGGAAGGCAGGGACACGTCACTGGGAACTCTCTGACACTTCTGTCCTGTGGTGGCAGCGGGAGTCTTCTCCCAGACCTCATCTCCATCCTCCGTGCTGGGGCGGATCTCCCTGGGGACGGGAGGTCGGCACGGCCAGGGCCGAGGCTGGGGGGCTGGCCAGGCTGCAGGCAGCTCCCTGCTCACCTCCACTCCGGGGGGAAGGCCTGGCCCTTCCCACGCCCCTCCTGGAATGCAGGGCTGCTCCTGGGAGTTGAGCAAAAGTGTGACTTTCCCTCTGGAGTCGGAGGTCAGTCAGCCTCCAAGCCTGGGCCAGCATTCCTGACGGGGAGCCAAAACAAGCAAGGGACACGGGCCGGGACAGGCTCAGAGGCCTGGCGCGCCCGGCCCGCCGCTCGCCCCTTGCTTTCATTCCTCGCAGGAAGAGGTGTGCTAATGCAGGAATCCCACAGTGGGGGAGGGGGCTGGAAACGCCAAGGCTCTGCTACATGGTAGACCCTGTGCTGGTCACCTGTAGATGTGCTTACAGTGTCACGGGCCGGCTCACTGAGGCAGGACAGGGCCTGAAAGGAGGCCCAGGGGGCTGTGGGATAGAGGCAGCTCCTGGCCCAGCTTGGATGGGTGGAGGAAGGGGTGTAGCAGGACCCATAACACTAGTGAAAACAATAGCCCTCATCGCTGAGCACCTCTGAGAGCCAGCCACATCTTGACAGGGTTCATCCTGACACAATCCACGAGGGGGCTCACGCCCCTCTCACCTCAAGATCCAGAAACTGAGGCTCAGAGAGGGTAAGTAACTTGCCCAAGATCGCACAGCAGAGGCAGGCCTGGACTCCAGGCCTCATCCCCTCACCCCCTTCGCTAGACCCCATCACACTGGAAACGCCTGCTCAGAGCTGAGACGCCGGGATGCAGCCTCTTAAGGGCCCGAGGGAGCGGTCCTACAGGCCCCACCTGGAGGCAGGGAAGCGAGGCGCCAAGAGCGGGGCCTTCCCATTGCCCAGCTTCAGGGGCACGTGCGCGGAAACTTCAGGATGAACGGCATCCCTGGGAGGCACCTTGGGGTGGCCAAGTGCCCCTGCCTGTTGGGGTCAGAGTGGCCGTGAACTCAGGCCTATCCGGACAACTCCTAAGCAGGCCCTTCGGACTCCTGGCAGGATGGCCAAAGCCCTTCCTGGGCGGCTGGGGAGAGGCAGGAGAGGCAAGTCTGAGGCTCTCGAGTCAGACAGAAGGGTTAGACCTGGGCAGGCGGCCATAACAGAGAGGGGAGGGGTCTGAGCAAAGGGGACCAGACTGCCCGAGGCTCTCTGTGTTGGTGCAGCTGCCCCTCGGGCTTCTGGAAGCTTCCCCTTGGGTGCATTTAACAGCCAAAGTCGGGGCTCTGTTCCCCTAGCTGGATGCCTGGAGTATTCATGTTCTCCGCATCCCTGTGTGGAAGCCAAAACCAGTTTCCAAGAGCCAGGAGAGCGATCCTGAAGGGAGAGGCCGACTCCCTGGCCCTGGAGTTGGACTAACAGACGTTGTGTAAGTCAAGGACCCAGCTGGACGGTCTTTCTCTCCTTGCCCTTCTAGGAGCTGAGTCTGGTTCCCCCCTTGCTCCTCTCTTCCTCCCTTCCTTCTCTTTTCTCCTCCTCCTCCTCCTTCTGACCATTTACCCACAGACAAGCTTTGCTGCTGTAGAAAGAGTCAGGCCTGGTTCAAATCCTGGTTCCACAGCTAATAAGCTGTGTGATTCAGGGCAGGTCATTGCCCTCTCTGAGCCTCTCTTCCCCTATCTGTAAAATGGGATGCTGATACCTACCTGAATGGCTGTTTGCAGGGTCAATGAAATCACAAGTGCATATCCAGGCCCCTCTGCCCTTGAAAATCACTGGGTCCAGATTCTGGGAAATAATTACAAACAGCAAGAGAAGAAATCCTCTTGTCTTTGAGAGGCCATACCAAGCGGGATAAAGTTACTTAATCTCTCTGAGTCTTGGTTTTCTCTCCTGTAAAATGGAAGTTTTTTAGGACCTGCCTCAAAGAACAGTCACGAGGACTCAACGGATGTCCTTAGCACACAGCAAGTGCTCATTAAATGATCTGTTGTTATTATTTTTGGGGAGAATTGTCCTGCAGGAACCCAGGGAACGAGGGAAAAAGGTCTCCATGTATATATAGAGATATATTATTGCAAAACTCCTCTGAGGCTAGCTGGGCTTCAGGCATCAGGGGTGGTGAGGGTCAGGGCAAAGGCTTCATATACTGAAGCATTAAACGAGAAATATGATGAGCCAGCAAGCATGGCCCAGGCGTTAGTTAGAGCCTGAACACCCAGGAGAAAGAAGGATGCCTAAATTACGTCACTGAATGATCCAGAGCCTTTGACTTCAGTCTGTCCCAGCAGCCTCAGAACTGCACTGGTCTGAACACATCTGTTCTTGGGTCTGCCTTCCCCTCCAGACTGGTTGGTTCTTGAGGGCAAGGGCCATGTCATACCTAGTTTTGTACCAACTATGGGCATGCAACAGATTGGTTCAGGGATTGAGCTTTTGATCTAAGGGGGTAAAAGGAAAGACAGCTCTGGGACTTTTCCTAAAGCTTTTTAAAACTGTTACTAAGCTGGCATGATATGAGTTAGGAGCCACTGGAAGCCATCTTGGTCACCACAACAGGAGAGCCTGCCTGAGAATGATGTCAACCCAGAGGAAAGCAGAACTGAGAGACAGAGGCAAATGCTGATGACATCATATGAACACCTGGATCCAGCCATTCCTGAAGCCAGAACTGACCTGTTTAGTCATGTGAGTTGTTTCTTAAGTTAGGTTTTTCTTGAGTTGGGTTTCAGCCTCTTATAATCAAAGAAGCCTAGATAAATATGGTCTTTTCCCCTCTTTATTTAAAAAAAGTCTTGATTCTCAGATGGCACCTATGAAAATATCCTGTGGCCCAGTAGAAGTGGGTGATATCCCAGGAAGAACATCTAGGAGGGGAGAAAGGAGCCTAAGTTCTAGGCAGACTCTGCCCCTAACTGAGACCTAGGGGGAAGCGTGCAAAGTGTACCTCTGAAAGATTTTGCCTTTACTCGGGGGCAGGCACACCTGGGGTCCAATCCTACTTCTACCTTGGAGGGACTCTGGTTCCCTCGCCTGTAAAATGATGAGACAAACATTGTTGGGAAGATTCATTGAGAGAATGTGTGAAAATCATGGTTTCTTCTGCTTGACAAATTCTGGTTCATTTCTCTAACCCCACTGCTCCTAAAATTCAGTGTCACCAAGCGGGGCTGCTCTAAGGAACCAGGAGGAGCTGGCCTGGGCAGCTCCTTCACCTTCTCCCCTCCCCCTACTCCTGATACCACTGCAAGGCTCCACCCCTAAAGCCCGGCCTGGTGCAAGCCCAACCAGACTGGTCAGCCTGGCCGGGCTTCCATTAGAAACGGACAGGCCCTTATCTGCCCCGTGACTAAACTTGGATTTCAGACTCAATCAGCCTGGGAATTCCTGATGAAGTCCAGCAAGGGCCGGCTGTTCCCAGCGGTTTTTGCAGAGTAGGGAGATAATTTTGACAAGTAACAAATTTAAATCAGAAGTAATGATTGGTCACTACAGAAAATTTGGAAAACACAGGGAAAAAAGGCACCAACAATACCATCACCCGACGCAGCTTCCACGGACATTTCACTTCTTCTCCGTCAATCATTCCAATGCATGTCAGGTTTGGGGGCTGTTTTTTTACACCTAGGAGACCAGAGTATGCGCAATTTTATATCTTGATCTTCCCACCGTATTTTAAACATGTTCCCGTGTTGTAAACTCTTTGCTGAGTGCCAGACGCTGTGCCCAGCACATCACCAGCATGATCTCAACGATGCTCACACCCCCCCAAAACCGGGAGCTCTTGTTATCCTTGCTTGTCAGACAAGGAAACTGAGGCACAGGGAGGTTAAGTGTCTCCCCCAAATCGTGGTGAGGCCCTGGCTGGCTGCTTTCACAGCCCATGCTATTAACCAGGTCTGTATCTGTATCACGGTTTATTCAACCCTCCTTAGACAGCCGTCTATCACTTCCACTCCACGGGCGCCCCCTCATTGCTCCCATGTCTCCGGGGGACTGTGATTCCCTATGTTCGGTTCCACCGGGGCAGCTATTGGGTGTGGGTGAGCGTATGTCCTGGATCTGACCAATCAGAGCCAGAAGCTCTCTGGCCTCCGTGATTGGCTCAGGAAAGAGCACGTGACCCAGGTGGGCCCACGCAAAAAACGCTGGAAGGCAGGATGTAGCTGGACCTTCTGCCAGCTGTCTTGAGGGCCTGCCTGGGAGTCGGGGGAAAAAGGAGGGCAGAGGCCCGCAGCGACAGCTCACGTGCTGTTGCAGCATTTCTGATTCTGGATCCAACTGCGCCTGAAGTGGGTTCTTAGGTTCTGATCCTGGACTTTTCAATTACCTGGGCCTTTTATTTATTTTTTAAATTTTATTATTTATTTATTTTTGTGTGTGAGGAAGATCAGCCCTGAGTTAACATCTGTTGCCAATCCTCCTCTTTTTGCTGAGGAAGATCTGCCCTGGGCTAACATCTGTGTCCATCTTCCTCTACTTTATATGGGACGGTGCCACCGCACGGCTTGATAAGCGGTGTGTAGGTCCTCGCCCAGGATCCGAATCTGTGACCCCTGGGCCGCTGAAGCAGAGTGCTCGAACTTAACCACTACCCCTACCTGGGCCTTTTAATCCCCTTAAGCCAGTTCAAGTTGGGTTTCTGTCATTTGTAACCAAGAGTTCTGGCAAGTACCCCTGGTTGTTAGATGTTAGGGTTGCTTCTAGTTTTTCACCGTTATAAATAATGCTGCAGAGAACACTTTCACATAAGGACCTTATCCTTGATTAGAATTATTTCCTTGCGAAAATTTTGCGGGAATTACTTGGCAAAAGGATCAACCTGTCAGGGCTCTATGGACATTTTGCAAATGGTTTCAAGTTGGCCGAGATTTGCACCCCCCACTTCCACTCCCCAACAGTGTATGCAACTGTGATTTTTAAAATTGAGTTCTGAAGAGACTTTCTTTTTTAACAAGCCAACGTTGTATTTGTTTTTTAAACAGGAAAATTATGTTAATATAACACAGATAAAAACAGACGAAAATCAAAACACACGACACACAAAAGCACAACACATAGGACCAGTGCCATCCCTTCCCAACCCACTCCCCCCAAGTTTTAAAACCTTTATTACAGATCCCCAAAGATTAGACTGTATTGGGGCGGTCACAGTATTGAACCAGAAAAATAATAAGAAGAGACATTTTTAAAAAGGTCTGTACACAGGTAGTGGGGGTGGGGTGGGGGACGTACACGTCATCACTCCAACATCAAAAACATAATGCAGAAGGGTTTCAGTGATTATCAGATTTCTAGAACACTACCATGTCTGCTAGTCCCCTGCCCACTTTTTAAAGTTGCTTTTAAAAAGGATAAAAAGTGCACAGACACTTTCATAAGGCACAGACAGATTGTTGTACAAGTCATTTCATTAGGGACTTGGACAAGACAGTGAGACAAATACCAAGAAAGCCAGGAGGCCACTGTTCCTGAGCCGGGGTCCCTCTGCCGGAGCCGGGGCAGAGCTGGGACCAAGCAGTGGGAGCTTACTGCCTCTCATTTTCCACGACTTCACGCAAGCCTGTTCTCCACGGGAACTGACTGGGGGTTCTCTGGAACTTGGGGATTGATTTCTGGTAACCAAGGCCTGAGAGTAGCAGGCAGCCATCGCCCCACATCTCCCCGACAGGACCTGAGGGTGACCCTCAATTGGTGGGGCGTTTGGGGGTTCTGCCCAAGGCCGTTGTGGCAGCAGAGCACTGAGGGCAAGGGGCCTGGCATTTCTCACGCAGGGGCGGCTTTTCAGAGCACATGGGAGACTCTGGGTCAGGAGAGCAGTCCTTGTGCACTCACCAAGACAGACTCCCGAGGCAACAGAGTAGCCAAGAAGACCCAATGGATTCTGCCCCAAATGTCTCAACCCTCTTACTGTCTCTACCTCTGATATCAGAGCTGGGGCACTGTCCTCTCATCTCCGTCCTCCCAGCACCCCTGAGGAGGCACTCAGCAAGTTCATTGAATGACTGTGTGCACGTTTATGTGGTGTTTTATCAAAGCCCTGAAAACTCATAACCTGATTGCTGATCCATTCAGTAAACCTTTGATAAGTACCTACTGCATGCTAGTACAGGACCCGACACTGCAGGGATCAAGTAACAGTCTACACATCTGTCCATCTCCTGCTGTGGACCACGAGCTCCCTGTGGGCTTTGTCTTCAGTCCCGGTTCCCAATCCTGTGTCCAGGACACAGGCTCTGCTGCCCAGTGGGTGTTGCAGGAGTGAACAAGTGTTGCTACAGTGAGGGAGCAGCTGCCCCGGGAGCTGAATCCTGGAAGACTCCCAGTTCTGGGAATGGACTGGAAAAAGGAGCTTGTCTTGACTTGGAAACTGCCCAATTTCCCTGGCAGTTCAAGATGAAGAGGCACAAGGCCACAACAGAGGGGCGTCCTCTGGTCTCCCCTGTCCCACCCCTCAGGGTCCTGCTTGGGGGGGGGCTGGTCACGGGGCCCAGGAAGGTGGAGGGACAAGGCCTCGGCCCCTCCTCAAAGCTGCCCGCCGTGGGCGCCCATGTGTAAAAGGGGGACACTCTTGTGTTGGACCCAAGCTCTCACACAGCTCAGCCCCGCTGGGAGAAGGTGGGCAGGGGGCGGGTGAGCCTGAAAGGAAAGACACTTGTCCATGCAGGGTGCTGGCGGCAGAGGGCCCGTGGCCTGGGGCTGGACCCCCTGCACAGGCGCCAGCGCCCAGGTCTCGCCAGGGGCTGTGCAGAGGACTCTGGGGAAGAAACTCAGGCAGTCTCGAGCTTCCTGGGACTTGGGGCCACGCAGTGGAGAGTGGGTCACTAGACACTCCTGGGTTTGAATCCCAGCCCTGCCACGTCCTCCTGAGTGACCCTAAGTCACTTCACTCCCAGGACCTCAGTTCTCTCACCTGCCACATGGGGCTAATACCATATTTCACCGATTCTAAAGTAGCAGTTTTTTCACATTTCATCATCTCTGATTGGGATGAATTGTAAGCTGCGGCATCTGACTGTGCAAGTTGGCAGCGTTTTTCCCTTGGTGGTACGTAAAGTGGTGTGTTTTATCATCAGTGGTGTCTTAGACACGCCTCGATATGGTAGTAAGACCTGCCCCCTGGGGGGAGTGCGTGGAGGCCCCCCTCTGGCCCAGTGCCCAGGCACATGGTGATGTGAAATAAAAAGGAGTGGCTCCCTCTCCTGCCCCTTTCTCCAGACAGAACACAGAGGGCAACGTGAGCAGCTCCTCTGTAGCGTTGAATAAATCAGTTTAGAGCATCAGGAAATGTCTGGTTTTTAGAAGATAAACACCCCCTTAACTCCTCCTGAAAACAGGGAGGCTATTTATAGCAGCTGCAGAGCAAGTTAAACAGGCCACCAGCTCCTTTCTTCTCAGGTAAGAGGTTACCAGGAGCATGGCCTGGTCCACCAGGGCCCAGGCACTTGGTCATTGGTTTCCTGGTGGTGGCTGTACATGACCCCAGCTGGAATCCAAGGGGGCAGTCAGGGAGCACAAGGGGTAGGAGAGAGGAGCTGGCTCCCCCAGGATGCTGAGTCCACTGGACCTTGTGACAGCGGCTCAATCCAGTAAAGGGCACTGCTGCCTGGAGAACCACACGCCGGGGGCTGACGAGTCGTCTCACATGAGGGCTTTGCCCACGTGGAGCACATGGGGGAAACGGAAGGCTCCCACTGCCCAAATTCAGCGGGGCACCGAGCGCTGCCTTGATTCTCAAGCTCTTATCTCGGCAAACGCCAGGGTTCCAGAAGCTCCCCAAAATTCTGCTACAAAATTAAAACGTGGGCATGTTTCTCAAATTCACTAGGGAAAAATAAGCAATCAGGGGTTCTTGCAAGGGCAAGAGTGAGGTTTCTGAAGTTGAGATCAGAAAACTGTGACGACTTCCAGCCAGAGAAGAAGCAGTTGGTCCAAGACCTGGAGCATCACGAGGACTGCCTGGTCTTGTGGGACCTGATCTGACGAGAGCCCGGCCCGGCTGGGCCCTGGGCCCTGGGTCCTGACACCCAGCTAACGCTTGCTACGTGAATGCATCAACTCTCCACAAGTTCTCCTTTCCCTGCCTCCTCAGCAGGTAAACAGGTTAGGACTTGTAATGAAAACGACCCCTGCTCTTTGCAAGGTGTCTCGGGCTTTTCAGAATGTTTTGCTGGTCCTCCCAAAGGCTCTGGAGTGGGCACATCCTAGGCTGCTTCTTGGACAAACTGGGAAACAGAGAGGCCCAGGGACTTCTCCACAGGTACAGACAAGACAGGGCAGAGGTGGGGCCCAGAAGGGAGGGGCAGGCCTGCCAGCCCATCAGCCCAGGAGTGGTCTGGGAGTCTGCAGAGGTGGGCCCAGGCAGGGGTGAGGGGGTGGGGCAGGGGCCGGGTCCCAGGAAATACCTAGTAAATAGCCCTGGGAAGGGGGAGAGTCCCAATGTCAAAATTTTCAGTTAATGTCTCAGTTATTAGCTACATCTTAATGATAAATTAACCTCTCAGGAATCAGCAGGGAAAGATAAGCTGAGAATCAGAACACAGACCAGTGGCAAAGGCCTGCTCCCCACTCCTGCTCTGCCCCCAGGCTGCCCAGGGATGCCCACAGCCATGGTGGACGGCAGGCCCAGTCACAACAGAAAATGTGCAGAGTTGTCTGTGCCATGGAGTGGCCTTTCCAGCTCCAGGTGCGTCCCTTGCCTCTGGGATTCCTTCCCTCCCCCAGGAAAAGAGAACCTGCCGTGTGTCTTCTCCTGGGGGACGGGAGAGGTGCTACAGACTGAAAGCATCTAGGACGGAGTCAAGGTGCAGTGTGCTCATGATTAGACTGTCTGGGGAGAAGGGGTGAAAAGGATTCTGGAGAGGACACTGCCCAGAGCTCTCGGCTGCAGCACCCATCAAAATTCCTCTCCAAGACCAAGTTAGCAACTAAAAAAGCAAACTGTTCTTTTATGTTCTCTGCCCACCTTCCCCCCAAGGAGCTGCTGCTTTGGAGCTGTAAACAAAGAGCTATTCTTTCCTCCCCTTAGAAAATCTGAGTCCTTTTCTATCTATACCATCCCAGGGAGGTCTGTTTAGGTGCAGGCTTCATACATTCAAAACCAGCTGACGTCACAGCCCCTGAAAGGGAACACTTTCTAGTCGGGCTCATGTCTGGGCTCCAGACTGAACACTCCTTAGTGTTAAACAGCCTCCCAGAGCCAGGATCCCTGCATAAGTACCTGTGCCATCTCTCTCACACATCCTCTCACACATTCCCTCTCTCCCTGGCTCCCTCCCTCCCTCCCTCCCCTTCTCTCACACACTCCACCCAGCCCCAGCGAAAGCACTGCGGCATTGCCAGTTTCGAGTTGCGTGGAGGACACTGCTTCCGGCTGAGGGCCCCGGGGGATGGACGGTCTGCCAGGCAGTTCCTGAGCTTGCTCTGGGGCGGCCTTTTTGGGGGCAAAGCACTTTCGAGCCAGAAGCAGCCCTCGCCTGGGCTCAGACCCCTGGGGCCTCATCTCCACGAGTGTCACGCCTTGCCCACCATTGGAGAGTGGCAGACGAGATGGCCGCTGCCCTTGGACTCCCTGGTGGCCACGGTGGTTGCCCGGCCAAGGGGGCTTCAGAAAGGTGACCTTGCTCTGGCCAAGGCCCGTCGGTGGGCCAGGCTACGGCCTGTAGATCTTAATGACGTCCTTGATGGGCCGCCGGCAGATGGGGCAGCAGGCCCGGGCCTGCCTCTTGAGCCGCAGGCCACAGCTGTGGCACAGGCACATATGTCCACACGTGTAGATGACTGTGTCCACTTCACCATCGAAACACACCGTGCACTCGCCGTTCTTGCTGCCCGCCGGCTCCGGCGGGGAGAACACAGGGGACACCGGGGGACTCAGCGGGGAGCTGGGGGCCGTCACTGCAGGAAGGGAGAACAGGACAGACCTTAATAATGTGGTTCTCAGGTGGGCTCTGCTGGGGAAACCCCAAGAAGGCAGAGCTTCTAGAGCAGCACCAGTGGGGGAACAATTTTGGGAGATATCAATTTTGTTTTTTCTTTCAGGTTTTGCCCCATTCCCCACCTCCCACCCCCAGGCATCAAGCACCAATATCACCCTTTGGCATGGCTTATCTCGACATTTCTCCTCCCTCCAGCTGAGTGCATGGCTGAGGAAGGTGAGGAAGCAGAGGGGCAAGGCGCCAGCAGAGCCGAAGGAGCTGGGCCAGCCGCCAACGCCCACCCCTCCAGGGTTTGCACTTCCTTACCCAGGGATGACTCAGACGCCGAGGAGGACTGGTTGACACTGAAGGCCATGTCGGAATCACTGTCATCCTGGGAGCCACTGAGGGATCCTGATGGAGACGTGGTTGCAGGGCTAGACTGCAGGGTGCCTGAGACCAGAGAGACTCCATCAGGGGCAGCAGGAGGTGGGCCCTGCTGTGCTCGTCCTTGGCTCCTCACTGCTTTGCAGCTTAGCTTCCCATCTGTCTAACAGGAGGACAAGAGCCACCTCCCAGGGCTCTGCTAAGGACTGATGGGATGGTACATGTGTGGTGGACATCTGTTCTTTGCCTACCCAGCCTCCATTCCCATTTATTTCAGAAACAGCACCAGGATTTTTTCTGGGGGCACTACTTCACCCTCACTCACATGATCCAGGCCAGGCCAATAAGAACTTCCACCCCTTGGTCTCAGTGGCGGTTCAGGGAAGGGCATGTAACCCAACAAATGCCATTGAGACCTAATTCTGTGACTTCCACTAGAACTGTTGGGAAAGAAGGGCTCATTCCATTGGGAGGTAAGCCTGGTGCTGTGGGGCCTGCCTGAGAGTAAAACTAACACAGAGGAAAGCAGAGCTCTGAGATGGAGAGACGAGATCCTGATGACATCCCTTTAACACCTAGATCCAGCGGTTGCTGAATCCATCCAATATACTCCTAGACTTTTGAGGTATGTGTACCCATAAAATTCCCTTTTTGTTCAGGGCACTTGGAGTGGGGTTTTGTCACTTGCCAACTACAAGATGCCTGACTAGTAGTGTTCCACATGGATGACTCTCCTTCCCCGAACTCACTGCTAGTTCAGATAATAACGGGTTATTTCTTAGGTGAAGAGAGATGCCTCTTCCCTTACCCTACTTCAGGATGGATGGACAGATAATGCAGTGCAGGCACTGCTGTAAGGTAGGGATCAGGAGGGCAAGTCCCTGGCCTCCAGAAGCAGTTGTCTCCTTTCTACCTTCTCCTGCCTTCTCTTCCTGACCACTCAAGGGCTCCTCCTGGTTCCTCTGGAGGTGCTGGGGAGGGGGGTGAGAAAGATTCTAGGCTTAGTTCTTGCAAACCCCAGTGGGAACTTGGGCAACTCACCTCAGAGTGAAATGACTATGTCTGATCTCCTTAAAAAACCCCCAAAACCCACCAGACGACAACCACCACCCCCTTGCCCCTCCTCTGCCCTCAATCAAACAACAGCAGTCACTGTTATCACTACTTATTAAAATGCTGTAGGTGGCAGGCACCTGCTGAAAGCATTACATGCACCTCATCATTTCACCCTCCGGACAACCCCAGGACGCAGGCAGTTACTCCCTTTCTACACAGAAAGAAACTGAGGCTCAGAGAGGGTCTGTGATTTGCCCAACATCTTCATGGCTGACCCCCAAGTGACTGGGACAGTCATTCAACCTCTCGGTGCTTCAATTTCCTTATCCGTAGCCGGGATAACGACATTGGTTTCATGCGACCATCAGGAGGATAAAATTGAATGAGGTTACAGATGAAATGTTCCTTGTTTCTGTTATCATTTGGACTTTACTTCCTGAAGCAGAAAACGGAGCTGTGCTCTCTGGGAACCTTCCCTGACCCCCACCCCCACCCCGCCAAGCGGGAGAGAAGCCCCCGGCGGAGGCAAACATCACGCCGTGCAGCGCTCCGTCTGGGTGTCTGTGAGCTCCTCAAATGCATGGTCTGTATCCCGTCCTCTGCCATGCCCGTCCTGGAGCCCAGGGCCTGGCCCACAGCTGGTGGTGCTCCGTGTCTATTTCTGGCATGAAGGAGGCAAGAATCATCTCAAAGTAGAATGGTTCAAGCCTCCATTCCATGTTCTGTGGACGCTGTTCTTCTTATGTCCTCTTTTAAGGGTAGCTGTATTTACTTTTTCTCCTGTACTTAATATGCATTACATATGTAAAAAAAAATCCTAACAACGGAAATAGAAATCGCACCGACCATTTACCGACTGCGTAAAGCCTGCCGGGCCCTGACCCCAGCGGGTGCTTAGGCGGCTGCGGACAAAGTGGTCCCGGGGCACCCCTACCGAACTGGCACCTCTAGGTGGAGGCCGGGCGGTTCTGATGTTCTGATGCGCGCTCAAGTGTGGGAACGGGGCGGGGCAGGAGGGGCGGGGGGCTGGGGTTCAGCGACGGCTCAGCTACCAAGCGGCGCCCCCGGTTCCCCGGGCTACGCCCCGCGCACGCGCGGTCGGGGGACTCACCGAGGAGGCGCAGCTGGCCCGCGGCGCCGCCGCGCACGGCGAAGAAGGCCCAGAGCGCCTGCGTGGTGTCGACGCACAGGAGGCGGCCGCGCGGGCGCCCGTTGACGCCCAGGAGCACGTCGCCGCCGGGCCGCAGCGTGAAGCTGAGCGCGTCGCCGCCGCTCGGCACGGGTCCGGCGCGCGCCACCACCCAGTACTCCTTGCGGTCGAGCAGCGCGTCGGGATCGGCCGGCAGCTCGGCGGGCCGGAGGCCGCCGGGGTCGCAGGATGTGATGCCGAAGGCCAGCGCGCCGGGCGCCGCCAGCCCCGGGCGGCCCACCTCCACGAAGAGGCTCTCGCCGGGCCGCAGCGGGCGCTCGGAGAAGACGAGCGTGCGGCCGCCGTCGGGCCGCGGCGCGCAGGCCACCTTGCGGTCGGCCGACAGGCTCACGTCGGGCCCGCGCGTCGCGTGGAAGCGCAGGTCGGCCTCGAGCAGCGCCGGCGACGACGCGGGCCGCGGGCGCTCGCGGGGCCCGCACGGGATGGCGGCGGCCGCGGCGTCGGCGGGCGGCGGGCCGGGCGCGCGGCCCAGCGCCAGGTGGCCCAGCTTGGCCACCACCTGGTTGTTCTCGAGCTCGTTGTTGTCGAAGTTGGCCGCGTCGTGGCTGCTGGGCGGCAGGCAGGCGCTGAAGCGGGCCTGGCTGAGGCGCGCGGGCGGCAGCGTGTCGGCGAAGGCGCTCTCTGCGCGGGGACAGAGGGGCGGTGAGCGCGCCCCCCCCCCCCCGCCCCGGCCTTGACCGCCGCGCGCCCGGTACCCCGCCTCGCCCCTTCGCCTGCTGTCCCTGCTTCACTTGGGAGCTTAGTTAAGAAGCACAGCTGCCCAGGATCGGATGAGCATCATCCTGAGTCTACCTGACATACTCTGATCTCCGGGGTGGGCAGATAGGGCCCTCCCTCCCCTTCCCTGCCTCCTCCTCTCCCTCCCTCCCTCCTTCCTTCGTCTTCCCTCCTCCCGTCCCTCCCGCAGAGGTTTTCATCCTTTGAAGATGTAAAGGGCATTTGAAAATCCTTTATTGTCTGCCTCCCTGACTAGAACCTAAGCGCCAAGGAAAAGCGCAGACCCTGTATATGTGGCCTTATTATGTGACAGGTATTGTTGGAAGCTCCTTTCACATGTCACCTCATGTAGTCCTCAGACAACTTGGGAGGTGTGTCCTGTTTCTACCCGTCGTTTAGCAAGGAAGGGAGCTGAGGCACGAAGGGGTTAGGGAACATGACCAGGGTTACACAGCAGCTCAGTGGCAAAGCCACGGCTCGAACCTCGGCTGTCTGGCCCCCGAGCGCGGGCTGTTCCACACGCGCTGACTCTGAAAGGAGGCCCGGCCCGGCCCGCGCTCGCGGCTGTGTCGGCAGCACGGAGCCCGCTGCCTGGGTGTCACTCACAGTGAAGGTGTGAGGTTCCTATAAGCGATGGACTCCCTTTACAGAACAGGAAACTAAGAGGGAGTTTTAAAAAAGTCACAGTCATGAAAATATTTTGGTATAATTTTTAGTAATATGAAAAATGTTCTTGATACTATATATTATAGTTAAGCAAAAAAGCAAAATAAAAGTAGTGTTTATCATTCAGGTAATCCTGGTCTTCATCTTTTGCTAGATTACTTGTTGACCGTCTCCCCAGCTAGAATATGAGTCACTGGAGGGCAGGGTCTGTGCAGTCTATTCACCACCGTGTTCTCAGGGCTTAGCAGAGTGCTTGGCAAATAGCCTTCATTATTATGTAGTTTATTGGATGAATAAATGAATGAATGAGGTCTCTAGAAGAAGCTGACTGCCACTCTGAATAACAAATCAGGGAAAGAAAGAAACAGTCATTAAAGTATTTTGAAGTTTTTTTAGTGATAAATATATTCTTGTTAACCATAACAAGTAAACAAAGTAAGAAAAAGTGTTTCTCAGACTTTTTTAAACCAGAGCCCTCTAGCTAAGATTTTGTTAAATGTTACCATTCTGTAATTTCTATCATGGAAAAAAATATTTTTCTCTTTAGTTTTCCAAGTATAAAATTAAGTCATAATAATAAACATGCATTTTCAAAAAGCATGCCCTAGCCCCTGGTGAGAGTCTGATATGGTACTCCGCCCCCCCCCCCCCCCTCCATATAGGGCAGATTTTGTAGACTGGCCATCCAGGTTCTGGCCCTGCCTCACAGACCTGTTTGGTTGGCCTACTGGTGTTTTTTCTTTTTTCTTTTCTTTTTTTTTTTTTTTTTTAACTTTTTGAAATATAAACATATACAAATAGTATAAGGAATGCTTATTACCCAGATTCAACAATTATCAATTCATGGCCAATCTTGTTTGACTGACACCCCCACCAACTCTCACTTGTATATTATTTTGAAGCAAATCCTAGACATGGTATTTCATCTGAAAAATTTGAGTATGTCTAAAAATAAGACTTCTTATATTGTGTCTGAGAATATGCGTTTTTCCCAGTTTGTTTGAATGAAGATCCAAATAAAGTTCACTCATTGTCATTGGTCTCTCTTAAGCTATAGTTTGCCTCTTCATCTCTTTTTTTCCATTTGTTTGTTGAATAAATCACCACTTGGTCTTTTAATTTTTTTTTGAATTAGTAGCCAATACTTCTGAATCATGAGATTTCACTGAAACTAGATTACAGCCTCTCAGAACATCAGGAGGTCTGATAATACAGGCCTGAATTCCGGCATGGCAACAGGGCTGCCTGCCCCTTTGTTGATGTTTGCTCTCTTTCCCCATGGCCCTGGGCGGGCCCCCTGCACCCACCTCAGCTACTTGCTTGGGATCTGTGGGCATCTGAGTGTGTAGGCCTTGCCTTAGAGGATGCTTCCCCATAACCTGAGGGGAGAAGTGCGATTTCAGTTTGGTCTTTTAAAAAGTATGTATGTGCGCATGTTATCTATATCTGTCTAAGGTACTTTGTTTATGTGCGTAGAAAGTCAGGTTTTGGAAAGAAATGTAACAAATGTTAATGGTCATTATCTCTCAGGTGGGTGAAATTATGAGGGACTTTTCTTCAGATTTTTCAGTGTTATCCAACATTTCTACAGTAAACATAGCTACTACAAAGTTTTATCATCAGAAAACACCCCAATATTTTAAAAAATCAAGTTTTCAATTAATCTTTAACACTGTGGGAAAACTCCCATGATATAACATTAAGTGAACAAAAGAGGACACAAAACTGAATACATGATTTATCAGATTCTAATTGTGTGGGAAATGTATGTATAGGATGCATAGGAAAAATACAGCAAGGAAATACATAAAAATTTGAGGATGGTTTCTCTGAATGGAAATTTGCTTTATAGTTTTCGGATTTTCTCATTTTGGTCTAATGAACATGTACTGATTTTGTAATCAGAAAAAAAAAAGCATGTATAAAAGTAGACCCAAGACAGTTTTTTGAAAAGGCATTTTAGGCAAGGAGATGTTTCCGGTGTAGCATCTACTTCTGGTGGAGCCTCGGTGTAATGCACTTTCCCAGGCCTCTCTGCCCCACCGTCCTGTTAGGCCACGCTTAAAGGCATTGGCCGTGGCTCGCCCTGGGCCTCTGCTCTTGCCAACACACTGCTTCTGTTCCCCACCCCCAAAGCGCCTCCTTCTTGCCCCTAACAACTGCACACACGAGCCCATCCTTCAGTGCAGCATCCTAATTAAGAGCATGGCCTATGGAGATGGGTAGATTTAGGTCCAAGTCCTGGTGTCAGCCCTTCCTGGCTGTGTTACTTGAAATCATTTCACCTCTCCAGACCTCAGCTTCCTGAGCTTAAAATGGAACAGTGCTAGGACCCCCCTCCCCCCATGTTGTTAGGGAGATTAAATTAGATGCTTTATAAAGACTGTAGCACAGAACATGGCACAAAGTGCTAATTATTATCATCATTCCTTCATTTATTGAACAAAATGTATAGACACTCGCCACATACCAAGTGCTACGCTGGGCACTGGGTGAAGAGAGGTGCACGAGCAGGCGTGTCTCCTGTGTCCACGAGTTCCCATTCCAATGGGAGAGATACTTTAATGAGGCACCTGACAGAAAACTGTGTAAGTACAGACTGTGATGAGTGCCACCAAGAGCCACAGGGGTCTGTGAAATGGGCACATTTCAGTGGGGGAACTCAGATTCCGAGAGGCCAACTGAGTTACTTCAAGTCACACAGCCAGGGAGTGACAGAACCGGGCCTCTCTAAGAGTGTGTAAAAGGGGGACTTGGTCAGAAGTGTGGCCTGAGAGTGGGTCAGACCAGGCCTCTCTGAGAGTGACCAGGGAGCTAAGACCTGAAGGCCAAGGGAGTGGCGGCTGGGAAGTGGGCTGTAAGCACTCCAGGCAGAAGGAATAGACGGTGTGAAGGAACAGCATTTCTCAGGTGAAAGCTTGGTGTGTTTGTGAGGCTGACGTTACAACGCGTGTGACAGCACTTAGCCTGGTACCTGGCACACAGCAGCCCCTCAGAAAAGGCTGGGTTCTCACTTTATGTCTATACAAGGAGCTCTGTGCCCCTCAGGCATTGTCCCTGAGTGAGACAGGCCCAAGATGGGCTTGGCCTGGGCCTGACATTTGAGAATCTACCTCTCAAAAGACTCTTGTGGAGAACCAGCTGGCTACAGGCAGAAATCCCACATCAAGAGGCCACCAAGGGAGCTTATCAAGACTTCCCAGCTTCTAACCTGTGACTCGCCTCCAAACCCAGCCTCTGGACCTGATGAAAGTATACACAGCCATCTTCTTGAGCACCTACCAGATGCAACTCCAAGCATTCATTATGCCCATCAATCCTCCCCACTATCCCATGCAGCTCTGTAAAATGGGCACATTTCACAGTGGGAGACCACTGAGGCTCTGAGAGGTGGGGTGAGTTATTCAAGGTCACACAGCCAGGGGTGACAGAAATGGGATTCCATCGCAGGCTACGAGACTCCAAAGCCAGGCCCCTTGACCAGTGGCAATAGTGCCTCCTAAATGCAGCTGTCCTTGTTCAGCTCTTAGAGCTGCCCAGCATGTGTACTCAGCCTCAGGCCAAGGGGTTCTTGGAGTTGCAGTCCCCAGGGGCCTAATAGGACCCCCGAGAGGACAGGTCCCCCTGAACATCCACTGAGCACTATCACACAGCAGCAGTCCCAGGCCAGGCACAGGGAGGCTGGGATGGGCTCCCTGACCCCCCACTCTCCCTGGGCCACCTCCAGGGCCTGGCTCTGGAACTTGGAGGGAGCTGGGTTCTTCCCTTCTGTAGCTCTCTCAGGCCAAATATGTCTGGGGCTGGAAGTAAATCAGAATTTATATCCCAAGAGAAACCATCTTTGTGTGAAGATGAAAATGAAGGCTGGAGGAACTGGAGACAGAGGGGACCATCCATCAGTCACTTCATTGTCTCTGAAGGACTGATTGGGACATGCACTGGAGGCAGAAGTGGCAGGATGTGCTGACAGAATGGATGCAGGGCAAGGAAAAGAGGAATCAAGGATGACTCCTGAGGTGTGGGACCTATCCACCAAGTGGGTCGCTGACAGTGGGGACAGCTGTCTGAGCGTGTTCAGTGTGGGATGCCTCTCGGATGCCAGGAGGAGATGTGAGTGGGCAGAGGGAAGTCTGGAGTTCAGGGGAGGCGTCAGGTCTGGGAATATGGATTTGGGAGCCAACAGCCTAGAGATGAGGCTCAAGGCCCAGCAACAGGCTCGGATCATCTGAAGAAAGAGGGTAGACAGAGAAATGGCTTTGCTTTATGACTGTTTGTTAAACTCTACACTTGTTTTATACACTTTTCTATAAGCATGTTGTATTACATGATTTAAAAGTAAGAAGGAGAGAGAGAAGAGAGCCCAGGATAGAACCCTGGGGCTCTCAGCATGTGGAAGCAGGCAGGCGAGGAGCCAGCAAGGAGGCCAAGGAGAAGCAGTGGGGAGGTGAGAGGAAAACCAGGAGCCTGTGAGGCCAGGAGCCGAGAGCAGGTCAGAGAGGCGGGAGAGGTCACCTGTGCTGAAAGCCAGAGGCCAGGTAAGAGGATGGAGACGTGAGCTCCGGATTCGGAGCGTGGGGCTGAAGGCTGAGCGTGCAGGCTCAAGTCGGGTGGAGCGGTGAGGACAGCTCTGCTGCAGCCAGGTTTTAGTGCACGAGGGAGCAGTCTGATAACACTGCATGAGGAGGACTGCAGAAGGGGTTCTGATGGTACCCGAGTACCCCGTGTGTTACTGCTGCAGCTGGGAACAACTTTCTTCAAAAGATCTGGTGGTGAACTTAACCCAGGAGAAGATGAAGTTGAAGGACCACAACACTTACTGACAGAGATATTACGTTGTCAAAGTGGAGTCCTGCCAGTTTGGGTCATTGATGACCACACGGGTGACCAGTAGAGACCAAATTTTGAACCTCCTCAGTATGCATATATTCCTGCACATATTACAAAGCCTAAGGAGTATAAGAAGTTGTTTTTGGTTCAACTTCAAGAGAAAGCCTGTCTGCAGTCCCTAAGAACTACAAGCTGGTAGCTGTGCCATTGTTTGAATCGTGTTCCCGTGCACCAGGCTGTGGACCCACCATTTCTCATCTCCCTCAGCTTCTGCGCAAGTTCAATTTTATATACAACTGGATTCCTGTGCAGTGGAGACGTAAAAGAAGCCGTCTCTGTGAGCACAGCTATACACTGTGTAGAATAAACATGGTAGAAAAGTTTATCTCTTCCCCAATCCTTAAAGTGCCACCTACTTTCCATTGTTTGAACAGTAAAGTTAATATGAAGAACCAGTGGTGTAAACAAATGTGATAATGTTTATTACTTTTGGGTCTACTCATACATTTTTGTACAACATTAAAGAAAGTGGACTTCTTTCTGTTTGTATTTTCTTTTTAATTTCATGTTTAAAATGTTTAAAATTCAAACTTAAAATTAAAAAAAAAATCTCACTGGGATGAGCTGAAGAGGGAAATGGAGAGGGTGGGAGAGACAACATTTTTGAGAAAGTTTTGCTCTGAAGGAGGGCAGAGAAATGGGACAGCAGCTGGCAGAGGAAATTATCAAGGGCATGTTTTTTTTAAAGATGGAAGTTACTAGAATTCTTTTGTGTGCTCATGCAAATGATTCTGTGGAGAGGGAGAAAGTGAGGCTGGAGAAAGGGACAAATGATAGGAGCAATGTCCCCGAACAGGTGAGAGGGGACAGGAGCAGAGCTCCTTCAGCCATGGCCCCAGGAGGGCAGGCAGCAAGGCAGGGATGCTGGGGTTTGAGAAGAGAAGGTGTGGATGTCGTCTTGGGCATGCTGGGAGTGGACCCCAGGTCTGTGGGCCACTGAGCCCATGCTTTTCCAGATGCTTCTCTACTGTCAACCAAAGAAGACTGGACCTGGAGAAAGACCTCAGTTGGACCCTGGCCAGTCCTGGCTGTGACCTCAGTTCCCTCCTGCAATGTGGGGACCGTCACCTCTGTCTCACAGGCCCCTGGGGAGGATTAATGGCAGAACTGTGGAATAACAATGTGCTTGGTGCCGTGCCTGGCACATATTAGGCCCTCAGGAGCCCCTAAAGGACAGGCCAGTGGCCACAGAGTGGAGACTCACTCCAGACTGGGAAAGCACAACCCTCCAGGCTGCCGTGCCAGGCAAATGCTTTACTGTGGGGGCGAGGAGGTGGGCACTGGTCTGGCTGTTTGTAAAGAAAACATTAACTGCAAAAGCCAATTATAGGGTGCAGCTCCCCACTGGGGCTCTGGATGAAGCCAGCTGCAGCCCTTCCTCCCTGCCTGATGTGGGCGCCCACAGGCCCCACATGGAGGCACCTCTCTGGGCCCTGGGCCAAACCCCCCTCCCCCACCACGTCCAATGCTCAGCTGGGTGACCTCGGGCAAGTCCCTGCCCCTCTCTGGGCCTCAGTATCCTTAGCTGCAGCATGGAGTGGTGCACTCAGACCTCTAGGTCCTGCATTTAGATCCAAAAGTTCAAGTCGTTTTCACACACTTTGTTCATGACACTAACCAACAAACACTGACTCTAGAACGGCCAACTGTCAGGTGACCTTGGCCACGTTATCCATGCATGCCGAGCCTGCAAAAGGGGATGATACTATTTCCTGCCTCACAGGGTTCTTGTGTGGACTAGAAGACATCACCTAGGTAAAGCTCTCAGCATGGGGCCTGGCACATAGTAGGTGCCCCGTAACTAAATTAATGGAGGGGCTCGAGGCTTTCGAGATGCGTAAATGACTCCCTTCCAAAGCCTATGCAGAGCTGCTGTTCCTGGCTGCCTGGCGTCCACCCCCTTCTTCTGGTCCCAGCTCCCAGCTTTTCCTTTGAGGGAACTCCCCACCCCTACCTCCCACTTCCACTCATTACCTTGAAGAAAGGGCCTTAACCTGGCCGGTCACTCTCTCCAGCCCCTGGCCATGGAGGTCAGTGAGGCTAAATCCTGGGACTTTAGCTGGAAAGCAGCTCTCTTACTGGAGTGGTTAAGTTGGTGGGACATGGGACCGGAGCTGCCGGTGGCCTTACCCCCACCCCAAAGAGAGAGCCCGCCTGAGGATGACACCAACAAAGACGACAGCCGAGCCAGAAATACAGGCAGGCCGATACTCCAGGTGCTGTTCCTTAGGCCCCAGCATCAAGCCAGGCTTACAGGCAGCCGTTCCCTGGAATTTTCAGTCACAGGAGACATTAATTCCGTCCCCCCCCTTATTATTATTAGTTTTGCTTAAACAAGATTGAACTGGTTTCTGTCACTTGCAACCAAAGATTTCTGGCAATATAGCCTGTAACGCCGTGACCTTGGGCTGGCACTGCCTGTTGGGTCTGACCAGCCGTCCACCACTGGACGGAAGGATAATGGGGCTATGACACTGACCACTCCTGAGCTGCCTGGAAGAGGGACAGGGCTGTCCCAGGACAACATGGGGCTCAAACTTCAGGACTCCAGGAGAGGGCTTCCTCAGACAAGAAAAAGCCAGGGAGAGGAGGGGGAAAGGCGTGCATGATCTGGCTGAACTTTCCTCTCCTGGGTCCAGAAACTGCTAAATTCAGCAGAGAGTAATTTGCCTGGGCTCAGCCTCTTCTCTTTGGTCCAGAGGAGCATCCAGAGTAATCACAGGCTCTCAGGATCGACCGCTCTGGGGCCCAGCAAGCCCATCCTGGTCTGTGCCTCAGAGGACGGTAAATTAGCGGCCACAGAGCAGCCCTGTGGGAGAATGTGCCCCACAGTGCACTTTGCCTGTGTGGGGGTACTAGTGGCAACGCAGGTGCCCATCAACACAGGAGGCCGCTGGTGAACAAGGAACCAGACAGACAAAACTTAAAATGGGGCGAGTGAAAAAAGAAAACCAGAATAAGATCCTTAGCACAATACCATCCATATATGCATATAAAACAACTCTACATATTTTTTACAGATGACACACTCAAGGGCTTATGCCAAACACCAGAGTGGTGCCCAGCTGGGCATGGGAAGGCATGAATGGGAGTGGGGATTTGGGATGCAGCAGAAAAGTCAAACAGAGCAAGAGATGGGGCTTGCGTGCTCCAGTGATGATCCCATGCCCTGAACTGAGAGGTCTGAAGCATTCAGCTTGGCACCCAGCGGGAGGAGGGACAGGCATCCAGGCAAAGAAGACTGCTGTGATCACAACCCTGCCTGCACCCCGGGGTCACCTGAGGAGGCTTAAGAGAGCCAGATGCCTGGGAGCCACACTGAGGTTCAGATTTCATTGGCCTGGGTGCAGCCTGGGAAGCGGGGTCTTCAGAGCTCCCTCGGTGACCCCAACGTGTAGCTGAGGCTGAGAACCACCGAACCTGGGTTCCCATCCTGTCTCTGCCACTCACAAGCTTGGCGGTTTTAGGCAAGTCACTTCCCTTCTCTGAGCCCTGGATTCTTTATCTATTCTGGACTTTTCTATTCCAAAGTTTCACAGCTGACAATCTCTAAAGGAATTATGTCACCTCCTTGCTCCTTGTGAGGAAAAGGCGGCCAGAGGGCTCTGGATAACACGAACGCCGGCTGCCTTTTATTTATCATGTGGTGCCTTGGACACCACCCTCAGGAAGCCCAGTTCTCTGGAATTGGGAGGGGGGCCCAGTTACGGTGGGCTTTTGCGGTTCTCATGTTGCCTCACCCTGTACTGTATTATTACCTGCTGCCTGGACTCAAACCACACCAAAACATGACTGCTTAGCTTTCTTCTTATTTTTATTATAACTTTTTTTTTCTGACTATAAATCATTGTTGATAACTTTAGAGGAAAAAAAAATCACCCATAATGTCTTTACCCAGATGTAACCAATGTCAATTTGCTCTTCCCCCAGGAAAGAAACATTTATTGAGCCTTGATCACCTGCCAGAAACTTCCCTATTATCTTATATAACCTTCAGAAAGGAAAATAACTTTATTGCCCTTTCTGATTGTAAAAGCAATATAAGCTCTTTAACATATATATTAAAAAAAAAAGGTAACTCACAGAGGTACAAAGAAGGAAGTGAAATTCACCTAGGATCCCATCACCCGGAGATGGAGTTCCTTCTTGTCTCATTTCCCCTGTTGCGTGTATTTGTGAACATCGCCCTGTGGCACCTGTGCGAGGTGTGCCCGGCAGCTAGCACGCCCCAGCACTGTCTGCAGAAAAGGAACCTACGGCTCACGTCTGCCACAGTACACGGTGTGCCAGCCGGCCCTCTCCCTTCCCTCCAAGGGGGTGGGACGTCGGAGGGGCTCAATAAAGGTTTGTTAACTGTACAAATGACTGAGGGTAAGAACTCACGATTCCTCACAGGTTTACACAGTCTCATTAAGTCATTAGAGACTGCTTCCAATCTGTATTTTTTAAAAATCCAAATCCACTTGCACTGATTACGGAGTGGCTGTGATTTCTCGGCTGTCACCCCGAAACATGGGCTGTCTGAGGGGGCAGGTGAATGAGGCGTGATTGCTTCCCTGCTCTGGAGGAATAAAGAGCCCTGAAGACAAGTGACGGGAGATCCAGGAGGTTTTAGAAACCCCCATTTCCTGGAGGTGAAATACCAAAACCTTCCACGGAAAAGAGTGTGGAGGGACATGGTTAAAATACCCCACTAAGGCCCCAGCTTAGAGGGTGGGTAGCTATTCACAATCTAGTCTGCCTAAGCCTGGAATTCAGGCAAGTGCTCCAGCCCACGTGCAAATGGGCAGAGGTTCTTATTTCTTAGCTGTTATTTCTTGAGTGCCTTCCACGTGGTGGGCACTGTGCTGCATCACTTTCCCACACCATCTCACATCACCCTGCCAATAGTCCCATGAGGTGGGTGCTCATGAACCCATTTCACAGAGGAAGAAACTGAGGCACAGAGAGGTTCAGTCACCTAGCCAAGGCCCCAGAGCTGGCAAGTGGAGAGCCAGCTGTGAAACAGAGGTCTGTGTGACTCCCAACCCTCTGCTCTTAGCCACTCAGAAGTTCTGCTGCTTTCCTTCTAGTGGGGCAGAGGGAGGGAGGGCACAGCCAGATGCATGCATCTTCCCTCCTTGCCCAATGGTGGAGTCGGGGGTGGTGGTGGGCAAGGAGCCCAGACCAGGGTTTTCCTTCAAGAAGCGGGGCTGGGTAACAGCCCAAACATTCAGATATACAAACTGTGGTACGCCCACATCATGGAATACTACTCAGCAATAAAAAAAGGAACAAACTACTGATACATATAGCAACAATGTGGATGAAGCTCAAATATACTGTGTTGAGAGGAAGAAGGCAGACACAAATGCATATATACTGTATGATTCCACTTAGATGAAGTTCAAGAACAGGTGCCAGTAATCTATGGTGGACAATCAGGACAGCGGCTACCTCTAGGGAAGAGGAGGGCAGACTCAGAAATGGCAGGTGGGAAGCTTCTCGGGTTCTGGACACGGGCATAAATCTGTCAAAACTCAGAGTTTAGATCTGTGCATTCACTGCAGGTAAACGACATAGAGGGCTGCGTCCAGAGACCTGAGAAACCTGTACTCCAGAAATCGAGGCTGGGTTGGCTCAGATGCAGCCTGTGACTTGAAGAGCTAAGGTCACCAACAGAAAGCACGTCAGTGGTTGCCAGGGGCTGGGGGAGGGGAGAACGGGGAGTGACAGCTTAACGGGTATGGATGTCCCTTTGGGGTGATGAAAATATTTTGGAACCAGATAGACATGATGGTTGCTAACTGAGTGCCACTGAATTGTACACGGTTTACATGTACAATTTTTAAAAAATTCTTTAAAATGGTGGCTTTTATGATATGTGAATTTTACCTCAATTAAAACAAGAGGAAAGAGAGAGAAAGAAATAAGGTCTCAAGATAAAGGCAGCAAACTTTCACCCCCATGAGTTCTCAGCACCAGGACTTCAGCAACAGTGGCTGCCTCCTCCGTCAGAGCCAGGGCTACACTTGTCTGCCCGCCTGCCTGCCCAGGGGATCTTGAGTCCCCTAACGGGGGCCTGGACCTGGTATGACTGCTCACTGCCTGGGTGGTGTAGATACTCGAGAATTAAGGCATAAATCTGACTGCTGAGTAAGTGGATGTGTGAGTAAAATGAATGAATCAGCAAATGAATAAATACATGTGTGAATGAGTGAATACATGAATGAATGAGTGAGTGAGTGAGCAAACGAACAAAGGAGTAAAGGAACGAGCAAAGGAATGGATGAAAGAACGGCGAGTGAATGAGCAAGCGCCTGAATGAAGGAGGGAGTGAATGAACCTGGGCCAGAGCGCGGACTCCGGACCCCGCCCGGGGAGGTTCCAATCCCGGCTTTGCAATGCGAGTCATTTAACCTCTACGTGCCTCAGTTTCCTCACTTGTAAAACAAACGGGGGTGGCGGGTTGTCGTGAGAAACCAATGAGTTAAAATGTGTAAGTTGCTTGGAACAGCGCCTGACACAGTGGGCCCTGTGTGTGCCTAGCACAGAAGGACGCATCCACGCGCACAGCGCGCCTCTGCGGGTCCCCCTGCGGCCGGCGCGCGCGCGCCACCTACCGAGCAGCTGCACCTCGTCGGTGATGCCGTAGACGTCGATGAGCGCCCAGAGCGGGCCGCCCACGGCCACGCCGCAGTGGAAGAGCACGGGCTCGCCGTCGTTGACGCTGTAGAAGACGCGGCCGTGGCGGTCCGCCCAGTAGGCCAGCACGGTGTCGCGCAGCGCCAGGTTCTCGGGCAGCGCCTTGGCCCAGTAGCCGGGTCGCGTGACGAGGTCGGGGCAGGCGTACTTGGGGATGTCCTGGGCGCTCATGAGCGACGGGTCGTGCGCCGTGAAGCCGAAGCGCAGCGCGCCGCTCCAGCCGGGGCGCACGGCCACCAGGCGCAGCCGCACCTGCTCGTACAGCCGGATGGGCCGCTGCGTGAAGGTGACGCCGTTGCAGAAGCTGTTGCGCCGCGTGGCCCGGCGCGAGTGGCCGTCCAGCCGCACGTTCTTGCCCTTGGCCTGCGCATGGAAGCGCGGCGCTTCGCCCAGCACCGGGCGCCGCTCCGGGCCGGGACCGCAGCACGGCCGGGTGGCCAGGAGGCGCGCGGGCGGGCCCGAGTCTGCGGGAGAGACAGGCAGGAGGGTTAGGCCCCCTCGGAACTCTGCCGCCCAGGTTCGGCTTTAATCATCGTTTCCATATTCCATCCTAATCAGACCGGTCATTGAGAAAGTTCCAGCCACACCCAATCTGCTCAGCGCTGCCACAGCAAAGTCACTATACCCACTTCACAGATGAGCAAACCAACGCTTAGTGTGTGTGCACGCGCGCGTGTGTCTGGTGAAGCACTATTCAGAGCTGTTTCACTCGCAGACCGGCCAATACCAATGAGCTTGTCACAACAGCCAGGCTGGGGTCAATTGCCTGCCCCATCCCCATCAAATCCCTCCGCATCTAGAGGCTTCCTCCAAGGGCCACTTCTGGGCTGCAGAGTCCCTGCAAAGGCAACAGAGGCCTTGGATTCTTGGGGAGTAGTGAGGGTCTTTGGCTCCTTTTCTCTGGGCAATTTGTTCAAAAGCAAGACATAAAAGGAAATAGAAAGTATACAGTCTTGAGATCCCCTGACACTAGACTAAAAGGCAATATACAGTGCGGCCTGGAATCCCAGCTCTTTGGCACTTCCTGGCTGTGTGATATCCAGCAGACCCTGTCGCTTCTCTAGCCTGTTTCCTTCCCTGTAAATTGGGGACATTACTTAACTCACACAGCTGCTAAAATATCATGTGGATGAAGGTCTCTGAATGCTGCCTGGCACAAAGTATGTGCTTAATAGGCAAATAATAACATGATCATAATACTGAGGTTCCGAAGGAAACCCAAGCCAGGATTCTGTGGCTTCCCCTCCCCTTTACCCACAGAAAATGAAGGCATTCTTTCTAAGCAGCCTTGGGTTTTCTAGAACATACACCTTTCAGGATTCATTTCTAGGGGAATTTTGCCCCGAAGGACCTAGAGAATCTGGCCTCTGGCCACAAACCCAGGCGGCCCAGTATTGAGGGGGGTTTCATCTTCCCCCCTCCCCTGCTCCATCCTGGGGGCAGTTCCTGGGAGGCTAGCAAGAGTGTCTGCTGCTCCTTCACAACAGCGGCTGAAGACAATTTTCATGGTCATAAGTCGCAGGCCGCCCCTGGGACACAGCGGTCTGCAGTCGTGGGAGAAGAGTGAGAGGCCACTGCAGGGGCGACTCCTCCCACGCCCAGCCCAGTGGTTCACTGTGCTCTGGGCACATCAGGGGGTTCAGTTAATACTGAGGCTAATGGGAGCCAGGACAGAACATGAAGAGAGGCCATGAGGAGGCAGGGAGGCCATGGCTGCCCCTCCCCAGGCTTCAGGGGAAGGACGCCCCAGTCACGGAGGGAGGAAACCGCGTTGGGAAGCTGGGAGGCCCCTCTCCAAACAGAAGCCATTGACCCACGGAAGACAAAATACAGATCTTCCTCGTTACCTTCCTCGTTACCATGTTACCCACTGTAAGCTGGAAGTATGAAAATATCATAAGTCGAAAATGCATTTAGTCCACCTAACCTACAGAACACCCTAGCTTAGCCTCGCCTACCTTAAACGTGCTCAGAACACTTACATTAGCCTACAGCTGGGCAAAGTTGTCTAACATAAAGCCTATTTTTTAACAAAGTGTTGAATCTCTCATGTAATTTCTTAAACGCTGTACTGACAGGGACAGAATGGTTGTGTGGGTACAGATGGGTGTAAGTGTTTCGGTTGTTTACCAGATCACGGGGCTGACCGGGAGCTGTGCTCGCTGCTGCTGCCCAGCATCACGAGAGGGGATCGTACCACATATCACTAGCCCAGGAAAAGATCAACATTCAAAATCTGAAGTACAGTTTCTCCTGAAAGAATATTGCTTTTGCACTGTCATAAAGTCGAAAAATCGTAAGCCGAATAGTTATAAGTTGTGGACCGTCAGTACACGGAATACAGCGAAGGACCCACATGAGAAAAGGAATGCAAGGGACTTTAGCATTCACCCATTTAAGAAATGTTTAGTGAGCACCTCACATGTGCCGGGCACCACTCTAGGCACTGGAAATACAGCAGTCATCCAGACAGATCAAGTTACCACTCTGAGGGAGCTGGGATTCCAGTGGGCAAAGGCAGACAACAAATAAAGCACACTCTACCTGATGGGATGTGTTACAGAGAAAAAGGCAGCCAAGGGAGGGGGCAGAGGTTTTATCTTAGGATTTTCAGGGAGGGCCTCTTTGATGGGTGACTTTTGCGCAGAGACCTGAAGGAGGTGAAGGAGTGAGCCATGAGGGTATGTGGGGCAGAACGGTCCAGGCAGGGGTAACAGCAAGTGCAAAGGCCCTGAGGTGGGACTGTGTTGGTGTGGCTGAAAAACAAGAAGGAAGCCAGTGTAGCTGGAATGGTGTGAGCAAGGGGTGGAGGGGCAGGAAATGAGAGCAGAACTGGGGGGTGGGGCTGGGGGTGGGGAGGACAGCCTACGGTAGTAGTTTGTTTTTTCTTTAGCCAATTTACTCTGAGTGGGATGAGACATTCTTGGAGGTTTAGAGCAGAGAGGTGGTAGGACTGCTCAGGCTGTTGTGTGGAGAGTGGACTGTTGGGGAGAGGGGTGGGCAAGGAAGCTGGGGGCTAGGACAAGGCTCCTGGATTATTCCAGGGCAGGGATGATGGTGGCTCAGATTCGTGAGGAGGACCAGTCCAGGTGGTGAGAAGGGGTCAGATTCTTGATATGTTGTGAGGGTAGGAGAGATGTGGAGTTTTTCGTTTTTAATGTGAGAAATAAAAAACATTCAACATACTTGCTTTGGATGTTTAAACTATATTCAATAAATAAAACAAGTGAAAAAGACCTTTTGGTTCTACAATGAATACTCGAAGGAGAAGCAGAGAGGTGGTAGGGAAGGGCTAGGGAGGAACCAGGGTGGGTCCTGGGGGCAGGGCTTGTCCGTTTTATCTTGATTCCTCCGTGCCCAGCAAGGCCTGGCACACACGGGCACTTGATAAATGCCAGCTGCTGTTTTTCTTGTGGTTAGAGCGAGAGCAGACCCAAGAGATCATCTCCTCCAATGAGCCCATTTTACAGATGGGGAAGTGGGCCCACAGAGGGAGAGGGGCCGGCCAAGCTCAAGGGCAGTCGGGGTCTGGGCAGGAACCCCTTTCCTGGGTTCTTCTGGCCAGGCCACCTCTTATGCAGGGAGAATGTCAGAGGTCACTCCCACCCAAGGAGGGTAGGGGGAGCCCTGGAGGGGCCAGCCAAGCCCCACCTCCCACAGGCCCTGGGCACCCATGAGAGGACTCCAGTTTTCTGTCGCTCCACAACAGCTAGTCACATGGGCACGCGCTGCCTCTGCCTGCTGGGCATCCACTCCTCCTCTCCTGGTTACTGTGCCCCAGTTTCCCTGGGAGACCCAGCTTCCCCCAGCTAGTGGACTGACCTCACCCCAACTCTAGAAATTGGGGTGTGAGCCAGGCCTGGCCAGTTAGATCATTGCAACTTGGGAAGCCAGCCACCTTTGCTTATAAGCCAGGTTGAACGAGGTTTCTGATTCTTGAGATCAAAACTGTCCTGATTGATAGAGTCGCCATGCATCCAGTGACCCTGTATGGGACACCAGCTCTGGGCTGGTCACTTGCCACGCAGTTCCTCATTTAATCCTTATAAGAACCCTACGAGGTAAGGACTACCGATCCACATCACGTAGATGAAGAAATGGACTTTCAGAGAAGTTGAATTACTTGCCCAAAGTCACACAGCTGGCTTAGCTAAGGGCACAGCTGTGACTGAAGACAGATTTGTGTGACCCCCATCCCGCCTTTTTAGCCATTTTATCATACTCTCTCTGCTTTTTAGGAACCAACACAGGATAGACAGAAGGGTTGGGTTGTAGACTTCTTATGTCGGAGAGGGATGCAAGAGGCCACCTGTTGGCTCCTTTTACCCCTGGGCAGGCCTGCTAGACACTGGACTGGTGGAGGAGGGCAACAGGCGAAATGTTCACTCCACTATTCAACCATCCATCCATCCATCCATCTCTGTAGCCATCCGTCCATCTACCCATCTGTCCATCGGTCCATCCATCCATCCGTCCGTCCATCCACCCGTCCATCTTTTCTGCAGACGCATCTGCTGGTGCCAGGCACTGTGAGTGCACAGGTGATCACATAATCCTGTCCTCATGGACATCTGAGTCTCACCATGGTGGGGAAGACACACACAGACAACGACAAGTGGGCAAGATAAAGACCACCTTAGGCGTCAGCACAGGGGACTATAGGGCCTGAAGAAGACCCCGGAGTCAGCCAGGGGCTGGGGGGCAAGCGGTGATGCCCACAGAACCAGGTCTTGAGGGAGAGGGAGAATTCCTGCTGAGGGAACACCAGGGGCAGAGGTGGGGGCAGCTGGACTTGGTGGGGAAGGTAAGTAATATGGTAGGTGTGGCAGAAGGTGTATGAGGTTGGAGAGCCACTGCTCCTAGGGGCGAGCAGCGAGGGTGCCATCTATGATGCAGGAACAGACGGGAAGGCCCTGAATGCCAGCTTGAGAGGCTCAGCCCACACAGCGTAGGGGAGAGGGAGCCACGAAATGCTTCCAGCAGAGCAGGCCAGCTAGAAGGCGCCCCCGAGGCAGCGAGGAGGGTGGACACAGAGCCAGGCTGCAGGCCATCTCGGGAACCACAAGGATAAGCGCAGGGGCCCACTGGAGAGCTATTTCGGCAGGACAAAAATCAAACGAGGGAGGGGAGACAGCAGCCGGGTGTAAACCATCAGGAGAGGCAGCCCAGGGATGGCAGAGCCTGCGTTCTCCAGCCGCTGTGGCCTTGTTGCGAGCCATCCAACTTCTGGGCTGCAGCTTCCTCCCAGTCCAACAGGCCGGATTCTCTCCAAGGTCCCCATAGCTGGCAGACTCTCCAGGAAACATTAAATATGACCACAGATCAAAAGCCCTTTGAGCACCAAAGACCACAAGCCACCCTTACTTTATTTTTATCTCCCCTCCCATCACTGTTGTTTTTCCAACCTTATCACTCCATCAGAGAGTTATTTTACAAACGGCTTGGGAAGCCTGAGCAGATGTTCTATGGGAGGGCCTGGTGATTGAAATGAGCGCTGGGGCGGGGAGCTATCTTGCTTTGTTACTATCCTGGGAAGCTGCCTGCAAAACCAACTATACGTTAGGACAGAATGCAGCCAGGTAACCAGCGAAGTTTACATAGTTCTTTAATCTCGATTATACGATTCCACTTCCTTCAGGGAATGAGGGATAAACACTTCCCCCCCACCCCCCCACCCCCGAGACCAGCGTCCTGATGTGAGATAAAGAAAACCAGAGTAAAAAGTTTCTAAGAGGATGTGTTATATACACCAACTGAAAATGCATCAAGTAGAAGAACCACAGGAGCAGGCTCCAAAGTGTATGCCAACGTCTGTGGTTAGCTTGGCTCCGGGAAAGTGGCTTCTACAAGGAAACTGGGGACGTGGACCCCAGCGGCCTGGCAGAACATCCTAGTTCGGAGCTACCAGTGGAAAACTTGAACTTTATCACTTAAAGCATTGAGATAAAAACTACAGCCACATCATAGAAAGATTGGGAAGGAGGAGACAGACTCCCCCCATCTCCGCACTTGCACATCCTGACCCGCATCACACTTTTCATTGTCTGCGCCAGCCCTTATCCAGGGAAGGACTGCTGGCCGTGTCCTCACTGTGTGCCATGCCTCGTGTCAGATGTTTTCCACAAGTGACTGTAGCTAATCCTCAAAACGAATCTTCATCTACAGGATTACTGTCTCCATTTTCTGGGAGAAAAACAAGGCTCCAGGCAGCAGAGACACTTCCTGCAGCTGCAAGGAGCACCCAGCTCTGTCTGACCCCAAACCAGTGCTCTTCCCACCTCCTCTGACTCCTCCCAGAAGTAGTACAGAAGTACTAAGAACTAAAGAGTACCAAGTACCTTTTCTAACTTCACTGCCATCAGAGCACACAGCAAATTTTGCTTCCTGCCTCTTCTTGTCTAACCCAATGTTACATGAAAAGCATTCTCCACGTGGCTCCCGAGCAGTCACTGTGCTTGTGTTTCACGGCTGCAGAATATTCCATCGAGGGCCCAAATGTCCCCCACCATTCCCCTCCTGGGAATCACTTCAGCTGTTCCCCCACATGGTTCAGTCTCTGGGCACTGAGGTTCCCCGTTGCTGGCACCAGGACCAGATTCAAACAGACACCCTGTCACTAGTGAGGAACCTTCTGCCAGGAAGAGGCCCCCACGCCACACCAGGGACTAGACCTCATGCCCATTTCCTTCCCCGCAAGGCTGAGGACGCTCCAGCCTTGTGAGGGTGCTGCCTCCAGCCAGTGAGCCCCTCCTCTTCTGGCCCGGAGTCGGGGCCCTAAAAACAAGGCAGGGTGGAGGGGGTTTCTGTGAGGGGGGACCCAGTGGAGACCTCTGCAGTGGCCCGTCCTGTGCGTAGGAAGGAAGAGGAGACAGTCTTGGCCAAACCTCATGGTTAACCAAAGGCTGCTCCAGACCCACCAAGACCAGACAGGAGGGTCTTTCTAGCGTTTAGTCAAGGAAGCAATGCCTGGACTCAGAGATTCTGGTGAGTGGCTGCAAACGATTAGGGAGGAGGGGACTCCATTCTCACTAAATAAATGTTGCCACTGCCCAGCCTTGGGCAAGTCCTTCGGGAACTCAGGTGGACACAAGAGCCACTCCGGAGCGGCCCATGGTTTACTTGCATCGGTGTTCTAGAACGCCCTTCACGGGCTCTGGGTTCCAGCCCGTGCTTCGTTGCTAATTTGCCTGAGGGCCCTTGGGAAAGTCAGGGCACCACCCAACGCTGCAGGTTTCTCATCTACAAATGGTGCATGACCTTAGACCCCGTCTCAGGCTGCAGGGAGGGGCAGTGAGAGCACAGAAAGATGAGGCAGAAGACCTGGCACAGAGGAAATGTTTGTAAACATTCATTCCCTTCTCCGTGGGGAACCTCAGGTCCAAGCCCTGGCTGAGCCCCTCACCTCCATCTCTCCCATGTTCTTCATTTTCTAAATGTCAGTTTGAGAGGCAGTTAAAAAGAGCAAGAGCTTGGAGTCAGACAGACCTGGGTTTAAATTCTGGTTTTGTCATTTCTTAGCTGTGTGATCTTGAGGTATATGCTTAACTTCTCTGGGTCCCTCCGACCAGATCTGGAAACAAGTAAGTCATCTCCACCCTGCAAGATCGCTCATCAGACACATGCGGTGTGGCACATGGTGGGCCTTCACTCAACTCTTGGTGTCTCCCTTTAACCACCGTAGTCAGATCCTTTGACGAGAAAAGGTTTATTCCTGGGTCAGAGTGTCTACTTGGGGGTCTGGGGAAAGACATCCTGAATCGTTTCTCCCATGGAGGGCTGGTGACCTTGTTCAGGAAAGGCCTCTTGAAAACCCTAGGGTCACTTTCCTTTGGTGTCCGAGGACAGAGGTCTATTTTTAAGCCATCCCAGCAGCGTCCCATGTGCACTGGGCCACCCCCTGAATGATCTTCGCTCACCACCCTAACCCAGCCTTCCTTTGATCTAAAAAGAGCCCGAGGAAATGGCATTTACCACCAGGAGGATGGCAGGAAGCAACAGCCCTGGCTTCTCTGACCGCCCGATGACGGCTTCCAGAGAGTTGGCATTCAGCAGATGGCGTTCTGGCCGCAATTCTCAGCAGATTCCGCTCCGCTGGGAAAGGGAATTGCCAACCGGGACAAAGTCCATTCTGCCCCTCCTTTCACAGAGGACTTGACCAGCCTTTTACGAGCCCCTGCTACGTGTTGGCGTGGGCCACCGTGCACTGGGCTGAGTCTTCGGGACGACCCTGCAGAGTAGGTTTTATCACCGTCATTTTCCAGAGGAGGAAACCAAGGCTGCAAAGCTGGGCAGGCTCGGGCCCTCGTCCCACCTGCCACCCTTTTTGCGAGGAAGCCGACTGTGACCTTTGGGGGCATGGGTGTGTGCCTTGTTAAGGGTGATGAAAGCTGCACAGGCCTCTCTCCCTCGAAGCATACTCACTCTCCACGCACACCTGACAGACAACTCCAGGGGCCTTCCCAACCCACATAACATCCAACCTCCTGTGGACCACAGGTGAGAAATCCGGGTCAAGCGACATTTGCCCAAGTCCAAAATTCAAACCAACACTGTCGGCGATAGGAAGCAGCATGGTGTGTATGCGTGCGTGCGTGCGTGCGTGTGGTGGGATGTGCTTCACAGAGGAAAAGGCAAGGCTGATATCTGGCAAGGCTTCCCACCACCCAAGGCAGGGCACAGATTTGTCTCCTTTGCCATTGGTGGATTTGAAAGTGGGCTGGAAAAAAAATAACAACCCTCCCTCACCTCTGCCAACTGGGGCAGTGACATGCGCCTGGGAGACAGACGCCAGCTTATTGGGACTTTGTTCTGTTTCAGAGGCCTGGTCGGCCAGCACCCCGGGTGGAAAGGGGCCAACCCACAATGGAAACAGCCACCCTGCTCCTCCCCTCCCCTTTTCTTTGCAAACAAAACCCAGTCACCCTGGTGGGTGCAGCCGGGAAGGCCGACACTCCTGTCAACAGCTGCAGGGAGGCCCGGGAGGGAGGCCGGGGGTCACGAGACACTGCTTGTTGGGAGAAAAGTCCACTCCTTCCAGGCCGAAGTGGCAGCCCTCTTTGCTCGAGTGGGCTCAGATGCACCGAGTTCCCAGGGGCTGAGGTCATCCGGATGCCCCTGGAAGTGTGCTCAGCGGAGTCGGGATTCCCAGCTGGCTCCGACCCTCTGCTGGGCCCCTCGACTGAGGTCTTTTCTTGATAAACGGACCCAGGAACCTCCACCCTCAGAGGCGGCAGCTCCCAGGGTTAGGGCCCCACTGCCGTGGAGGGGTAGGGGAACATGCCCTCATTCCTTCTCCACTATATCACTTCCTCCTTCGTCTGACATTTATGGCGCTTCCCTCCATGCCAGGGCCTGACGAGTAACACACAGTCCCTGCCCCCTCGAGCTGAGAGACCACAGTGGGGACAGCCACATACAGACACCATGACTGCACAGGGTGGTCAGCACAGAGGGCTAGGCCATGGGGACGCTCCTCAGAGGAGCCACTCTGCAGACTTAGGAGAAAGTGGCTGGGAGGATGATAAAGGATGGGAAAGTGGGTTTCAGGCAGAGGGAACAGCACAGTCAAAGGCCTGGAGATGAGAATGTGATGGGAAGTGCAGGGAGTATAGTGCAGAGAGGAGAGGGGCAGGTGGGGAAGGAGTCAGGGGCTGCATCACAAAGGGTCTTAAAGGCCACACAGAGGAGGTGAATGTCCTCAAGAAGGCTCTGGGGGCCACTGAAGTGTTTGGAGCAGGGAAGAACCCCTGAGGATCCATTTCTCTGAACGCGACTCAGCCTCTGGGTCTTCCCATAGAAACTGTCCCTTCTTCTCTCTCTTGCCTGTCAAAATGACCCAGCACAGCAGGAGTGAGAAAACAGTCCAGGTTTCAAACGTCGCTTCCAACGGCTGGCACAGTCCCACCCTCGGCACCTGCTTCTTCTCCAGGCAGCCCCTGGCAGCTGCTGGGTGATAAGCTGGCTGAGTCTGCCAACTTTCTCCTTCTCTTTGCCTTGAGGGCAGCCATTCCCCGGGCCTGGGTGGTATCCAGACGCTGGCCGCTCGCTAACCTCAGCCCCAGGTGGGCACCTGCAGGGCCCCGTCCTGACTCTTGGGAACAAGAGATCCACTGGTCCTGCTTTTCAGGGTCACAAGCAGCACCGGAGAAGGAGGAAGCTCTCCTTGAAGCTCTCTGCTCTCACTCCCGGGGCTGAGGAAATGTTCTTCACAAGCCCCGCTGCTGGGCAGTGTTTGCTGGCCCCCATGGTGGGGCAGCCCACCTCTGTGGGAGACCAAGTGTGTGCCCGGTGCTCACCACACCTTGCTTCCAGATGAGAAAACCGAGGCCCAGAGAGGCAGACGTCCTTGCCAGAGGCCGCCCAGCCTGTGAGGGCAGTGCCTGCTTTCGGATCTGGTCCCGTCTGACTCTAGAGGCTGCATCCTTCCTGTTTTATGCCTCACTCCTCCCCAAGGTCTCTCGCTTTCCCCCTGACCTGCAAGAAAAACATCTAGACTATGTACAAGTCGCTTCAGCCACCTTCTGGCAAAGAGGGTGAGCCCTGCCCTGCCTGGGTCTGAGGGAGGGGCAGATGGGGGGATGCCATTAATCAGCGTGTTTTGAGCCGCTCAAAGGCCACGGTTTGGCAGAACTTGGGATGAACAATAAGCAAAGCATCTAAAAAAGGAAAGCGAGCGACAGATTACAGCAGGGGATGGAGCCCCGGTGCCTAACGGCCCTAAGGTCTGAAAAAGGAACTGGGGGCAGGGCATGATTGGAGAGGCAGACCTCCCAGGAGGCCATGCAGAGCCTGCGACTGGCCCTCCACCCACCAGACCTGTGATCCTCCCAACAGCACTGGAGGAGGTGATGGCTACCAGACACACTGTCGGAGAGGAAGGGAGGCTCAGAGAGGTTGAGAGAGCTGCCCAAGGCCACACAGCCAGGAAGTGGTGGAGTTGGCATTTGAACCAGTACCAGCCTGGCTCCCAAGGCTAGGAAGAAGATGCTATGGCTGCTTCGGGCAAAGTGTAGAAATCACCTCTACAGGGAAGGAACAGAGCACAGGGCCTGGCACACAGTAGTCCTCAACTAATGTCGACTCCCTGCCTGCCATGTTTCGCTCTGAGGCCGACTGAGAAGTGACTCTGAAGGATGCCTCCCACTCCGCTTCCTTCTCTGAAGATCCAGCTTCTCTTCTCTCTCCCCTCATCCATCATGCCGGCCTTCCTCCAAATGCCTGAGGGCTCACGAGAGCAGGGGAGTGTGGACCCAGGATGCCCCTCACCCAAGACATAAAGGATAAGTGTCAGAAGTGCACACTCTGGGGCCCTGATAGGAATCTCCATCCCATCCTTCCTGAACTCTGATGACCCGAGAGTCGTTGGCTCACTGGGGCCTCTCTGCGGCCCTGTGAACCCATTGCACAGATGAGGACATTAGGCCTGGGGGGGAGGGGCTGGCCCAAGGGCATGGAGCAGGTAAACAGCTGGGTCAGGATTCAACTCAAATCTGAATCCAAAGCCCATGTGTCTCTTGACCATGATGTGGAAGTGCTTCCCTAGCCAGCCAGCGGCACTTCAGTAATCTATCACAGGGACGTGAGAGGTGCGACAGGGCAGGACTATTGGGCCCCATTGCTCCTCTCTTGTCCATCAATTTCAGAAGCCCAGATTCCTTGCCTTCAAGGCATCTGAAGCCACAATCCGGCAGAGGGTGAGCCACGCCCACTTACGAAGTCCCCGTCTCATGTCTCCGAGTCTCCTACTTATTCCTCCTTACAATCCCACGACGGAGGTACCACCATCCTCCCCATCCTAAAGATGAGGAAATGGAGGCTCAGAGAGGGGAGGTGACTTGCCCAGGGTCAGCAGAACTGAGATTTGAACTTGAGACTGCCTCCAAAACCAGTGCTCTTTCCACCACGTCTCTTGGGATTCCAGCCAAAGACCCCATCTGTGATCTCTGTGTGACCCTGCTCAAGGCTCTGGTCCTCAGTGTCCAATCCACCAAATGGGAGGTGGGACGTGGTGACTCCGAGCACTCTCTGGTCCTGGGAACAGAGCCCCTGAGGGACCTGTCTGCAGGGATGACAGTCTGTACCATCCCCAGAGACAGGGAAATTCTGCTCTCCCATCCCCTGCCCCTGAATCACCCAGAACCTGGAGGAGAAGGGAAGCTCTTCTAGGGGTGCAGATCCGCTCCTGTGCAGTGGAAAGTTACCAAGCAGAGTCGGCTCTGGAGACACGGGTATGCGTGTGCCCACCCATCTCATAAATCCATCATCCTCAGGGGAGAAAGAAAGAACACACATGCCCAAGGGATATAACTGTGACATAACAATGTGTAATGTTGAGGATATAAACAAAACACACTGTTAATAGCTGTGGGCATTCTGCTGACTGCCGGTACTGCCCCCCCGCCCCACCATTTCTCCAATGGCTTACTCATTAAAGAACCTCCCCCCGCTGCCCAGAGGTGGGGCAAGAGGCCAGCTCTGTGCTGCCCTGAGTCCCGGTAATAAGGATGAAGGAGAAGAAGGGATGAGGGTGAGCTGGGACTGACGCCCAAGGGTGGCTGTCCCAGACTCTGCTCAGAAATCCCTTCGGCCCAGTCTGGAAAAGTGCTGAGGCTGGGAGGTCGCCGGGAGGAAACAGACCGGGGTGGGGCAGGTGGCTTCATCTTTCCGTGCCTCAGTTTCCTGATCTATGAAATGGAGCTAACATCTCCTAATACGCAGAACTGGCAGGGGGATTACATAAGGGAAAGATTGTGAAGGGCCCCACAGGCCTTGAGCAAATGAGCACTGGATGGCACTCCCCTTAAGACCCCAGGGTCAAGAGGCACCTAATGCACAATGCATCCCAGATCTCTCTGACGCTCCCGTTGCTTCTGCAATGTCCATGTCAAATCCCAGCTAAACACCTGTGCCACTCCAGCAAAGGGCGCTTCCCACCCCACCCCTGTTCCACCTCCAACAGCTTCCACGGGTAGAAAGTTCTCTCTTTGACTGAGCTGAAATCTGCCTCCATGCGATGCCCACACCCTGGTCACATCTGCGTCAGGTCCACCGTGCCCTTCTCCATCTCGTCTGCTCCTTGGCCTCGGGGATCTGCAGGCAGCTCTCAGGCTCCAGGGGTCCCCAGCCTACGTTGCTGGGGATACTTTGCTCCCCTGGGGGTGACATGGCTCTTGCTTTGCTGTCCAGAAAGCTCTCAGGACATCAGCTGTCCCCTGACCTGCCTTACAGGGGGTTGGAGACCCACACATCAGACCTTGGAGAAAATCATCTGGGGTCCCCACAGTGAACCCATGGGCTGTGTGGAGAGTTCCCCACCCTGCCACGCCTGGAGGCGGATGTAAGACAAACAACCCAAGAAGCTGGCAAACTAAAAACCAATCAGCCAGGATTTCTAAATGCTCACAGATTTCTGCTTAACACTATGGAGCCTTCCAGTGCAAATGTGAATGCCTCCCACCTGACCCCCACCCTGACCCGGCAGCTGTCCATCCCACACCACCATATCTGCAATATGTTGGACTACCCGAGCTCTGTGTCCTTGGCTAAGTCACTGTCCCTCTCTGTGCCTCTCTCTGCTCTCCCTAGTTACTCGGGACTAACAATAGTACTATCTCACAGCTCGACCTGAAGGCTGAATGCAGGCACCTGCCTAGAACAGCGTCTGGCACAGACCGGCTGCGTGACACAAGTCAGTGGTTATTATTACTCTTTTGTGTCTGTCTTCCTTGGGAGCGCAGGGTTCAGCACGGGGCAGGGGCTTGTGTGCCCGGTGCATGTGTAATCACAACAGGTGCCCCGCGGAGCATGTACTATCTGTCAGACGCTTTGCCTGCCTGAGAGGTAACATCATTATCCTTTTTCTGCAGGAGAGGGAATGGAAGCTTAGAGAGGTCACGTTGCTTGTCCTGCTAATAAGGGGCCGGACCAGGACTCAGACCCAGGGTGAAGGACCCCAGCTGTGCTCTGCCAGCTCTGCTGAGAATGCCAGCACAGCGAGGAGAGGATGCTCCTCACCTGCAGGAGAGCCTGGGTGCAGGGCGACACAGGGCTCGCAGCCCGGCCCCGTGCCCTGCTGGCTGACTGGGGGGGCGCTGCCTGGAGCTCTGGGGGAAGGGCCTGCAAGCAGCCGGGCTCAGGGGAAAGGGGACATCTGCTAGTGGGGGGGAGTGGCCGACCGCAGGCCAGTTTTACAGGCAGACACGTCACGAGCCCCAGCCCTAGAGGGGCAGGAGGAAGGGGTGTGGAGCTCCAGCTCACCCCTTCCCCAGGCAGGCTTCCCAGAGGCCACCGCCACCTTTTGAGTCATGGAGTCTGCAAGCCTGGGGTGAGGTGGGGCGGGGTGGGGGGACGGACCTGTTCCATGGGCAGCTTCATTCTGGCTGCTGTGAACAGAAGTCACTCACCTTCCCGGGACACAGAAGTGAGACTGTGCACCTGCAGAAGGGACAGCTTGAGGGGGCGGGGCTCAGGACCAGGACGAGAGGCAGCGCCCCTTGGTGATGGAGGGGAAGGGGCTTTAGAGCTGGGCAAGGCTGGGGTCAAATTCTTCCCTGTGACTTCCCAGCTGCCTGCCCCAAGGCGGGCCTAGTTACCCCTCTGAGGTCCGTTTCTTCATCTGTGAAATAAGAGACTACTTCTGGAAGGCTCCTCCTCATGGTTTAAATGGGATGAAATGGACAAAGGGCCTGGCGTGGGGCGAGCACACCACCCAGGTGAGCACTCACTGCCTATGGGCGGCACCCAGGCTCCCCCCTCTTCTCTCTCTGCTCTGAGCTCTAACCACACACCTGGCTTTGGGCATCTATTTTAAGCACTCATAGAGCACCACTAAGTACAGAAAGCCCTTTGGTCCAAAAGAAGGCAGAGCTGACTCTTCTTGTCCATGGGGAAGATTAAACAGCCTGTTCTGAGCGGTCTTTGTAGCCCAGCCCAGCAAAAATGCAACGGCCCTGCTGGCAAACATGGCCATCATCCCAGCGGGGAGTGTGGCGGCTGAGGCTCTGAGCCTGCTGACTGCAGCTGGCCTGCAGGAACTCCCCCTCCCCTGCCTGGCCTCTGCCCATCACTCTGACCCCACATACCAGCCCCACTTGCACTGGGACCCCCAGAACGCCATAGCTCCCCACATATGCCTTGCTCTCTCTCCCCTCAGGCCTTTGCACATCTAGCCCCTCTGCCTTGAACAGCCTTTCTTGTTCCCTTCTCTTGGTTAACTTCTCTGCTTTCCGGTCTCAGCTGGATAGCACCTCCTCCAGGAAGCCTTCTTGCATCCTCCTCTGGGCTCTCAGGGCCCCCTGGGCTCCCCCACCCCATTCACTGTAACTGCCCTGTTGTCTTTGTTGGTCTCTCAACTAGACCTTGAGTCCCTGAACCCAGGCTGTGCCCCGGGGCCAGCACAGAGCTCGGCTTGGAGGTCTGGGGAACAAGTGAAAACCACAAAATGCAACCTGCCAAGAAGATGCTTCTCATCAGAAATCAGGTGTCCCGGAAAGAGGTCCAGGACCCCTTGGGAACTGCTGTCAGTGCGCATGAAAGGGACGCCTCCCGCTCCTGCCCTCGGTTCAAGGCTCACGGTCACCTGGGGCAGGGTGTCAAGGCAGGAAGTGAAGCGTACCTGTCAGCCAGCCCCATCCAGGGACCCCAGGGGCAGGCCCCAGGCCTCTCCTTTCCAGGCTGCAACAATAACCAGGACAGCGAACACCCTGGGCATTGTGCACAGGACTGCCTGCTCCGATCCACCCACTTCTCACCCCGCCAGCCCCGAGAGCCTCCCGTCCTCCCCGTCTCATAGGGAGGAAGCACCTGCCCCGAGTCCCTCCACTGAGACACGGCTAGGCTGAGGTTGGAACCAGGCAGCTGGACTCAAGATCCACGTTCTAGACCAGACACCAGCCCTCCCTCTGCTGTAGACCCGTGAGTGGTCTTGTCACAGCTCAGTTACTGAGACCCACGCAGACCAAGACACTTGACACTGTGACACCAACACACATGAGTGCACACACACAACCAAAAGTTTAGGAAGCAAAAATACTCTTACTACATGAATGCCTTGACATTTTATTTTTTATTCTATTTTTTGTTATTAAAGATTTATTTAAAAGCTGGTCGAGCATGACCCGCAGTAGAGAGACCACTTGGCTTGGTGGCAGGGCCTTGTCTGGGGCGTTGGCACAGACCCCGCCCTCTCTGAGGCAGAGGGGAGCAGCACCTTGCACTCCCAGTGATACACCAACTACTGGCCTGGTCTGTCAGGGCACTCTCCTCCTCTTCCACTAGAGGCCAGCTCCACCGGGCCCCAGCCGCTGTCCGTCACATTCACAGCTGAACCCCCAGGGCCTGGCACAGGACAGGTTCCCAAAAGATGTCAGACAGATCAATGAAAGTGCACACTCAGGAAAATGCAGAGCACGGCGGACCCCAGAGTCGCCCCAGCCTGGGTGTGCAGCACTTAATTAGAGATCAGGGGCCTTGGGGTGACAGAGTCACATTAGACTCTATAGGCAGGCAGAAAGAGATGACATTCGAGGGGGGGAGTCGGACGTTCGGTTGGACTTTCCTTCAGATGTCGCCTCCTCCAGGAAGCCTTCCCCTACCCCCACAGCCCCAGAGCTCCCTCCTTCCCTGCCAGGGGAGAGAGAGAGTGAAGGGAGCAGAGCGGGTAGCAGAAAGAGGCTAGAAGCAGAGGAAGGCTCCTGTTCCTTCTGGCTCCAGATTCTCCACAACTTCACTTTTGCTATGCACTGGACAGACCCCATTGCCCCTTCCTCACATCCACTGATGGATAAGACCACTCCACTCTTCCACCCCCACCCTAGCCCCCAGCATCCTCACGGGCCATCACCAAAGAGCCTTGACGAGTCAGGCTCGAACACGTGTTGACAGCCTCATAGGTTTCAGGGCTGTTAGAAGAGAACCTGTGTCACTTGGAGAGGCTCAGCTCAGGCCTCCTGCTCAACCTGGAGGCTATGAAAGTGATTCTTAATGACTTGGTGGGAGGGAGGCAGATAGGGCAAGATAAAGCCCAGCCTAACTTACACTGTGACCAGGTGAAGGAGGAAGAGAGGAAGCGTCACTGGTCGGGTCACGCACGCAGCCACTGCGATTGCTGTAGGGAGAGTGATGAAGGCTGCCGTCCTCCCAAGAGCTGAGACAGTCCAGATCCAGGGAGAGAGCGGCTGTCCGGCCCTCGGCACATCACCACCCATGGCCAGGGAGCACAGAGCTGACCCAGGCAGGCCCACACCCACACGCTCCTCATGCAGGTCAAAGAAAGAAAGGCTCTGCAGGGAGGGCGTCTGAGTGGCCGCTCAGAGCAGGGCTTCCCATTCTGGATGCAGCATCCATCTAGGCTAGGAAGACTGGCTCTCCCCTTACTCCGTGTGTGCCCTTGTCCTTTACCTCTGAGCCTCCATTTGCCTCCCTGTAAAAGGGGGATAAATACAGCCCCTCAAGAGGGTTGTTATGAGGATTTAAAATAGATAATATGAGTAAAGCCCTTGACTCAGGGCTTGGCACAGAGCAGGGTCAACACACTCCCTCACTCCGAAGCTCCAGGCCTGCTTACTGAACTAACACTGAAAAGGGCTGTTGACTTGGTCAAGCATGGACCGACTTAATGATTAAACCCAACGGGCAGTTTGAATTCAGTTTGAATTTGGCCTCTTCTCCAACCAGAACTGCGGGGGAGCCCCAGAGGCGCGCTGAGGCAAGGGACTGAAGGGTGCTGGTGGGAGACTTCCCCTCCCCATTCTCCCCCCTCCTCCCCACCCTGGAATTCCGCCCTCCCCATCCCCGCTTGTTTACACTTTTTCCCCTCACAAAACCCATATTAAGCCTAATAGAGTGCCGAGAAAAGGACCGTGTGGTGTTAGGAATAAGACAGACCCGGGTCTTCCAAGTCCAGCTTGGCCACTGCCTAACTGCATGAGTTGGGGCAAGTGTCCTAACCTCTCTGTGCCTCAGTCTCCTCATCTGTACAATGGAGGAGAATGGCACCTTACTTAGCAGGATTGAACTGCAACTAGAAAGAGAATGGGTCACGCACACAGTAGGAGCTTAGTAACCGTGAGTTCCCGTGCTGATGCCTGCACACTTGTGTTCACAGGGCATTCGTCTGAATTTGCTGACGCCCTCTGTGACGGCTGCCAAGGGGCTTCCCCACAATCGATCAAAAAGGACACGCCCTTCTTTGGCATTTCCTTACTGTTCACAATTGCATGTCAGGTGGACTGTGGGGCACCCAGTGTTATCTGAACATTGACCGGGAGGATCCTGCACATCGGAGGAAGAAGGCAGGACTCTGGAGCTAAATAAGCCTGGATTTCAACCCTGGTTCTGCCAACTGGATGAGCTGTGTGAGCTGGAGTGAGTCATTTTACTTCTCTGAGCCTCAGTTTCCTCATCTGTAACATGGAGATGATAATCCCTACCTTGCAGGGCTGTTGCAAGAATGAAATTCATTCATTCATTCAATAAATATTTACTGAACCCCTACTATGTACTAGCTATGGCCCCAGGTGCTGAATATATAGCCGTGAAGAAAAGAGACAAATCCTTCCCAGGGAGACAGATGATAAACAGCTAACTACACATCCAGCGTGGCCCGTGGTGGTCCATGCTAAGGAGGACCACACAGCAGGGTAAAGGGAGCGGGGAGTGAGGGGGACAGGGGTGACGGCCGACCCGCATTCGAGCAGAGACCTGAAGGAAGTGAAGGGGAAGCCACGTGGGGGTCCGGGGAAGAACGCGCCAGGCAGAGGGATCAGCAAGTGCAGGCGCCTTAAGGAGAAGCTGTGCTTGGCAGTAAATGAAGCCACATATGCAGGAAGCCTGGCACGGAATCCAGGTGCTCAGCAAATGCCAGCTCTCTATTTCTAGTCCCGTAGAAGGAACCCCACGCACGGGTCCTTTTCCTGAGAACGAAAGCACAAGGATTTCTACAGGGCAAGACTCAGCCAAGTGTTCTTTCAGCCTAAGATTCAGGCAACATGTGAGCTCCACCACCAGTTTCTGAGCCCCTGCCAGGCACCAGGCTCTGGGCTGGGCAACCAGGAATACAAGACAATCAAGACACAGGCTCTGTCCTCAGGCGGCCCCAAGGTGAGTCGTGGAGACGGACGACCACAATGCAATGTGGTCAGAACAAGCAAAGACTTAAGGAGGCATTTAGGTAACATAGCAAAGGATGGGATTGGGTGTGGGTGGTCAGGGAAGGCTTCCTGAAGGAGGGAACAACTAAGCCGGGTTTTGAAAGATGGACTAGACAAGAAAGGGTATTCCAGAGTGGGGAGCATCACGTACTGAGCACAGAGGTGAAAAAAATGGCACAGTGTATGTGAAAAACTAATTACAAACAGGTCAGAAAACAATAAACGGCCCTTCATGTTCTTGGCACCTGTAACCTGCTGTGGCTCAGGAATTTCAGCTCTGTCCCCTTCCTCAAACTCGATGCCAGCTCAGCCTCAGCAGACAGTGTGAATTCTCCACTCTGCTCCTGCAGCAGGTAACTGACCTTAGCCCCCTCCGCTCCCAGCCCAGGGCGGCCCAGCCCTCAGAGCCAGACCCCAGTGGGATGGAGACACAAATCTCCAGCTATATTTAGCCTGCCTGGCGTGTGTCTGTCCCTTCACCCACCCCAAGGCCAATGGCTTTTACTAAAAGAGCATAAACATTTCTTAATTAAGAAAACGTACAGAGGGGCCTGTGCCTCAGCCCGATGTCTTTGTGGCTGAGAGAACATGTGCCATATTTGCCAACATCCCTGGACACCTCCTGACTGGGTGGGTGGGTTCTCTTTCATCCTGGCAAATAGCCCTATTTATAGCAGGTGGAGCTCACCCTCTGGTAAGTGGTCTTGGGTTCGAATCCCACCTCTGCCACTGACTAGCTGGTGACCCTCTGCTGGTGACTTCACCTCTCTGGGAATTTGGAGGTTGAATGCTGCAGCCCTAACGCTGCCCAGAGGCTTATAAAGTGGCAGGCGTTGGCTCCTCTTCCATAAGCCGGCCTTGGGAATCCCGGGCTCAGCACCATCCATTTCAATCCCCTCCAGGGGAAGAAACAACTATTTTTTGATATAACGCCTAGAAGGGAGAGCTCTATGGGAGTGTTAGAGCAGAGACCGCGTGATAGGTCCCTCTCCTCCTAAAACCTCACAGAAATTTGCCCCACAGTGGACCTGCTTCCCTGCTGAGCTGAGCCTTTGAACTTGAAAAACACGCACATCTCTCACCTTCTGCCTCAAGGATGCTATCGACGCCTAGCCTTAAGCCAAAACAGAGACTTATTCTAAAGACTTGGGGGGTGGGGAAGGGTGGGCAGGCAGACATAGGTCCCAATCCAGACTCTCCCCCCACCAGCAGTGTGACCTTGGGTGAGTCATTTCCCCTCCTCCGAGCCTCAATTTCTTCTTTTATAAAATTGGTACACACCTCTTTACCACAAAGCCTTTGCATACGGCCCCGGGGTATGCAAAGTGCCGGGCACAGAGCCGCGGCGCACTGATCTGTTCCCACAATTACCAGGTGTTTTCTAGTAAGGCCTCATCTGTGTCCCCACTCCCGCCCTCCCCGCCTCATCCCTACTCCGGCACCAGAAATTCTGGGGTGGTGCTAACTAGGGGGCGATGCGCTGTGCAGCAGCGACTCCGAGGGGCTAGAGAGCCCCCAGTTGAGGGGACACCAGAGGGGGGCGCAGCCAGGGTGCCTGTGGGAACATAGCCAAACCAAGGCAGCATGTGCCGCGGGGGCGCTGGGCGGCTGGGAGCTGGGGTACCCCTGCAAGGACCCTCCCATTCTCAGCAGCTGCAGTCTCCGTACAATGGGCGGCTTCTGGCCGTCGGAAGCCCTGGGGAGCCCGGCTCCAGTCACCCCCCCGGGGCGTCCCGGGCTCCCTCTTCAGCGCCCTCGGGCTGCAACAAAGGCGAGGGGGCGCGCGGCATCACCCCAGCGGGCCCTTCGCGCATCTGGCCACAGCCAGGAGAACGAGGACGGGGGTCCCCAAGGTAACCAGGACGCGGTACCCGCCCTCCCGGAGCGCAAAGCCCAGCCGCGGGGCGCGCGCGGAGCCGGGGTCCGGGCTCCGGGAGGCATCGGAGACTCCAGCCCGCTGCGAGCCGAGGGCTCCAAGGGGGGTGGGGTGGCTCTCCGGAAGTCACCCAGCGGGCCCCCCGAGGAGAGGAGAACCCCAGCGCCCGCCTCCCGGACAGGGCTCCGCGGCGTACCTGGCAGGGTCCTGTGCACGGTGTTGCCCATCGCTGCGTCGGGGCGCGACGCTGGCGGCGGCGCGCTCGGGGCGCACGGAAGCTAATTACGCGGTGGGCTGGGGACCCGGGCCCGGGTCGGGCTCCGGGGCATCGCGGCTGCACAGGCGAGCCGGCGGGCGGCAGCTGGGGCGGGAGCCGGGAGCGAGGAGGCGGCAGGAGGAGGAGGAGGCGGAGCCACCGGCCGGCCGCCGGCTCCGCCCCCGCTCCCGCCGCCTCCAACCGCGCAGGGAGGGGCGGGGCCGCGGCCGCCGCATCTTTTGAAAGTTTGCACCGGGCGGCGGGAGTGGAACCGCCGAGTCGCCCGCCCTCGCTGCTCCCGCGCCCGGGGCAGGAAGGCGCGCCGGGCAGCTGGGTGCCGTTGGGTGCCAAACTCGTCATCCTGCTGGCATTTCATTTATTCCCACACTTTGAGAAGGCCTACTGTGTGCCAGGCTCGCTTCCAGGCGCTAGGCCACAGCGGGCCAAGCCCTTGCCCCCGCAGAGCACGTATGCGGGGTGCTGGGGTGGGGGTGGGGGTGGGGACGTACGCACAGGCAGAAGGTCACCTTGGACAGTGTAAAGAGTCTGAGGACAGTCCAGCCGGGGTGACCGTGGTGGGAGTGCGATCACGCACCTACAAGTAGGAGAAATCTAGGCAGCGTCCAAAGGTTGGGAGGCGGGAACCCATTAAAATATTAAGCACATCCTATGTGCCAGTGGCTGTGCTGGGCTCTGTAGATATAGACAAGGCTGCTAGTGGTGAGGACAGAAATAACAAGTGATTAAGATCACATAATGATCAAAGCCGAGAAGAAAAGAAGATAAGAGTGATGGGGTAACTTTGGGGGGCTCAGGAAGAACCTGGGGGGGCATGGCAGCTCCTTCTGATGGGCCTCAAGGAATCAGCCGTGGGAAGGGGGGGAGGTGTCCCTGGCAGAGGGAGTAACAGGCATTCCTCATTCATTCATTACCCCCACAGGTATTTTTGGAGCACCCCTCTTGTGCAGGAACCCAGACCACACTCGGGGGAGCAAAGCCGCTAGTCCCTGCCCTCACTGGGCTCCATTCTGCAGATCAGAACACTGAGGCTCAGAAGTACAATAACTTCCCCAAGAAGACCCAATTCTAAACCAGTTTTTTTCCAACTCTACTTTCCATGCTGTTGTATCCTTTAAGACCTTATGAAATATGTGTTATCAACCCCACTTCACAGACAGGGAAATTGAGGCTCAGAGAGTGGAAAGGAGGTGCCCAAGATCTCCCAGCTGGTAAGGGGCAAAGCTGGACTGGAGCTTTGTGAATGAAAGGGGGGGATCCAGGAGAGAGCCCCCCTTGCTTGGTGTTTCCGGTGCCTTCTGCCTGGGATGCCTGACTCATCCTAGAGGGTTCTCCTTCAAGGTCAGCTCAGGGACTCCACCTCTGGGAAGCCTCCTCTATACCCCACCCTGCCCTGAGTTATACATGTCTGAACGTAAGGTTGCCTTGTATTTGGGTTACTAATTTCTCGAATTACAGGTGCTCTCTCGTTTAATTTTTAAACACCAAGTCCTGCTTGGGAAAGGTACATGAGTTCCAAACATCGTCAATCCAGGTGAGCTGGGATGCAGACAGAGCTTAGCAGTATTATAGAGGTTTACGTTATTACTCACGGAGAGCAATGCAGTGCAAGTGGGACTTTGTGACTGCAAGAGTCACAAAGGGAGGGTCACAAAGGCTGACTGCACGGGAGGTTGTTGTAAACAGGCCTTTGAAAAGCCGCTGTCAGAGCACCCGGGTGAGTGGCGGTGTTGTGCAGGTCACAGATGCACACCTGCAGCAAGTGAAGCCCCAGCTGTCCTAAAGTTATGTGGACGATACCTGTGGAGGGGACGCAGTGTCCAGTGGCCACCTGACACATGGATCCCAGAGGGCTGTGTTTTAGCATCTTGGTCTCTGTGAATAAGGTGTGCTCTGGAAAACTAAAAAAGCCCCTCCCCCCAGGTGATGGTGACACTGGTGTCAAAGCCACATGTAAAGAGTTTGAAACAAATAGTTTCTTGAAATTTGAGATCAGACAAAAGCAGTCTTTCCAAATTAATATTTTATATAAAAATGATTTAAAATATGTATATCTAACAAAATAAATAAATATTACAAGTAGATGTCTATTTCATCTCCGCCTGTTAAAGTTGAATTTATATCATTCAGCTTTATTGTGCATCTTCTCGTTGTGAGAATAGGGATTGCCCTTAACTTTTATTTGAATTGCCTTATGTCTGGGCATGTAGGGTCGTTGCTCCCCCCCTGAGGTCCCTCTGCACTCTGTCCTGTCCCTCAGCTACACCCTCAGGGCAGGTGCTATAGCTGTTACCCTTCTGTTCTCTCCGCTGGCAGATGGGAGGCCTCCTGCGGGCAGGACCCATGTGGTGTTCATTTGTAAATCTCCAGTGCCCAGAACAGGACTGGCATACACAGGTGCTCAGCTCACATTTGCATAACTGGCTGCAGAGATGCATGGCTCTGAACTGGAAGGAAAAAGGAAAGAAGGAGAGAGACAGGAAGGAAGAGGTTGGAAAAAGTTGTGAAGGAATGAGTTTTAGTTGATAGTAGCCGTGGACTCTGGTGTGATCAATAGTGACATGTGTGGGGAGAAACAAACAAAATGGGATGCGTTAACAAAAGTATAGTCGCTAGAACAAAGGAGGGGCTTGCTTCTCCAGTGCCTGCTGATTAGAGCATTCTGGGAGAAGTTGCTTTGGCTCTGGGCACCGTACTTGAGAAGCAAGACAAAGCTGCTCCACGAAGGTGGGGAAGGTGGTTTTGTGAGAGAGGGAGATCCCTGTCACGGGAGGGGTGCAAACAGAAGGCAGGGTATGAAGGAGCATTCCTGGGCCTGGGCAGCAACCTCTGGTCATAACCTCTCCTGGCTTTGACTTCCACGCACCCACCAGCCTTAACCACATCCAGAATTGCACAGACTACGGCACCCTCCCTTGGCACCAGGACCCATGCTTGGGTTGCAGGGGCCCCTGGGTGGGGCCGACTCTCTTGACTGTGCCGTGTTGGCACAACCTCCCAGGGCAGTGGGTAGAGGCAGGGCCTGGCCGGGCTCCCTGGCACTGCTCCTTCAGGCATGCCTTGGCAGGCCCTGCCCCGTGCAGTAGCAGGCAGGCAGGTGCACAGCACACCGAGCTGGGGGCCGGTGCCTGCCCACTGCAGACACCTGGGAGAAAAGACCCCTTCCTCCAGGGAGCCCCAGGGCGTTTACCCAGACTCCTCCTCGCAACGCAAGAAACAAGAATCCAGGCTACAGTCAAACCACAAAGCCCGGTTTTAAAATTGCTACAGGAAGGCTCTCCTTTTCAGCAAACCCTGCCATCAAACCCTCAATTTCCAGGCTCAGCAGGTCTTCACCCACTAAAGCAACATTTCTCAGTTCCTGGTTACAAAGTGCCAACCAGGTAGAGGGCACCAGGCTGTGCCCTTGGAGCGCTCCTCCCCACAATTTAGCGACGCGCTTATTCACACAATTCCAGTCTTGCAGGAGAAGACACTGAAGCGCAGAGAGAGGAAGGAGTTGCCGAGTTCACACAGCCAGGAAGAGGCAGAACCCAGAGGGTTCTCAGTTCTCTCTTTTCACAGAGGAGGAAACAGGCTCAGAGCGATGCTCTGCTCAGTGAGCAAATCATGTTTGTGTGGAAGTGAAGCTGGCTGTGCTTCACCTGGCAGCCAGGGCAAAAAGGGAAAGAGGCTCATCGCATGGCTTTTCCTGTCATGTTCCCTTACAGACGCCCACCTGGTGCTGGAGCCAGTTCCAAACGGGAGTTCATCCCCGATGCACAGGCAGGCTGAGTGAACAGAATCTGCCTCCTGAGTTTGCCCAAAGACACATCAACGATGTTCTGATGGATGGGTCCCCTGCTGGCCATCTGAAAAGGCCAAGGGCTGACATTTTCCTGGAATCCAACAGAGGCAGCTCTGCAGGAGGCTGGGGTCATGGGTGACCCGGATTCAGCTATCTCATAACCCAGGGACAGAGCGTGGACATTCTGAACACAGGGTCATTCCGGGCATGGCCTGAGGCAGGGGCTGAGCTGAGATCACTTTATGATCACAGTAACTTGCAGTCACCGCGTAGTTACGATGCTCATTCTGACACAGTGCCAGCTACATTTGCTGAGTGCGGATGCTGCTTCAAGGCCTTCAGATGTGCTAAGCTCATAACAACCCTAGGAGATAGTACTATCAATGTGCCCATTTTATAGGTGGGGAAACCCAAGCCCAGAGAGTGTAGGTAGCTTGGCCACAAGTCACGCAGGCAGAGAGCAGTCTGACTGAACATAGTAGGCTCTGATTGATTTAATCCTCACGACAACCCTATGAGTGGGGAAAGTGAGTTAAGGGTTAAGGAGTTGCTTCCCCACCCTTGTATTTGTTGCCTTTTAAAATCTCCATCTCCTCTGGCAAAGTAGGGGGCCATTATGGTCTCTATTCTATAGGGCATGCTGGGTGGCACTGAGAGGTAAAGCAACTTGCCCCAGGCCACACAGCCCAGAGGCAGGACCAGGACAGGAACCCAGCCTACTCTGACCAGAGTCTGTGCGCCCCTCCTCTTGGCCCCAGAGCTGGCCCATCCTACCTGGAGCAACTTGAGGGAGGCCTGCGCTGATCCGTTTTCAGAGTGCAGTGCCCAGCCCTGGCCTGGCCCTGGGAGAGCCCCCGTTCCCTGCTGACTTCCTGGAGTGTGGAGAGCCCCCAGGGGACACGGACTTCTAAAGAAAAACTGGAATAATGGACTGGAGAGGTCTTAAAAGGCCAGCTTCAAATCCTAGCTTGGCCGCTTACGACCTGGGTGACCTTGGACAGGTCACGTGTCCTTGGAGCCTCAGTCTCCACATCTGTAAATGGAGCTGAGAGGAGTCCCTATTTCGTAGGGTATTTGTAGGGTGGATGCGCCATTGAGAAGGGCCTGGCATATAGTAAATGGTCAGCAGAGGTGAGCTTGGGAAGGGGTCGTCTTTCTCCCTGGGCTCACCCCTGCAGGCCCACAAGCTAGGTGCAGCCCTGCTCTACCCTCAACCCCTCCCACTGCGAAGAGGGTCCAGAAGGGGCCCAAGCAGGCTGGGTTCAAGTCCTGGTTCGGCCTCTTCCTGGCCGGGTGACTCTGGGCGGGTCGTTTCAGCCCTCTGAGGCTTCACCTCCTCCTCTGTAAAGTGGAGAGGTCAGCTGCAAGCAGGCCAGAGCCCAGGCTTCCGGGATGGCCACACCTGGTCCACCATGTTCTGGCCTGTGCCACCTTCTGCATGCTGAGAACCTGCATCCTCCAGTTCCGCTGAACCTTGCATCTCGTTGGCTGGGTGTTTTTGCAGTTACTTAACCTCTCTGAACATCGGTTGCCTCATCTCTAAAGTGGGGATGATAATAATGCCTGCCTGGTAGGTGATATAAACTTTCACTGAGATGATGCTTGGAAAGTGCTTGATACAGAACAGGTGCTCAAGAAACCTTTGATGAATGAATCGACGGATGAGCCCCAGGGGCAGGAGTTGGGTCCCACTCACAGATTATGAGGCGTTGGCTAAGGGCTCAGGTTCTGGAGCCAGACTACCTGGGTTCATAGTCTGTCTTCCCTCTTATCTAGCTGTGTGACCTTCAGCATCTTACTCAACTTCTCTGTGCCTCACTTTTCTCATAGAATTGTTTTTAGGATTAAATGAGATAATATGTGTCAAGTGCTGAGGACAGTGCTTGGCACATGGTAAATGCTCAATAGAATAAGCTGCCATTATTATTAGTTATTTTTATTTCTGAGGTCAGTTGCCTGGGAAGGAGGCACATTTCCCTAGAGGAGGGGAACAGAGTGGGGGAAGCCGCCTCTCTTGGCCCTGAACGCTGCGGTGTCCTCGCTGGGGCTGGATCAGGAGCAGCCGGACGTGGGAGCCTGAGCAGGGGACTGGAGGGTTGTGCCCGGCTAGGGCTCGATGGCACCCCCTGGGCCATGTGAGGAGTAGGTCACGCCTGACGAGGCTGGACCCTTGGATGCCTGTCACCCTGTGGTCTTTCAGGCGGTCTCGGCTGCCCTGCCCTCAGCCAGCCCTGCACTGGCCCAAAGCATCAACAGAGTCACAGAGGCGCCAGGGCCGTGTGGCTGCAGCAGGAACCTGAGTGGGGCCGCAGGTTGGTGGGGATTGGAAGCAGACTGGGGGCCGGCGCAGCTGGGACACGTGTGTCCTCCGGGACCCGCCTTAGTAGGCTGGGCCCTGTCTGTCCAGGAGCCAGGGCCGCTTGCACCAGTGATGGGTTCAGGTGGGGTCCAGGGTGGGGGGCAGACACAGGGCTTCCTCCCCCTCTGGCAGGAGACGCTGTGGAGGGGAGAGCCTGGCTCTGGGCCCCTGGCTTGGGTGCACCCGCAGCGCACTGCTACCCAGCAGGGGGCCCTTGAGCATGTCACATGCCCGCTCTGAGCCTCAGGTTCCTCATCTGTAGAATGGGGACAGTAATACCTAGTGGGGGAACGAAAAGAGAAGCAGCCTGGGAGAGGGTGGGCGCACAGTGGAGGCTCAGCCCAGATTACCCGAGGTTAGAATTACCGCGTGTTTAGAATAAGATCGAGTGCAGAGCACACTTTTTCTCCAAAACACATCTGCAGTGTAAAGCAAGGTTCAGCTGCATTTCTCAAGGCAGCGACCAGAGGCCGGTGAGGCTGGTAGAGGCCGAGAACAGAGGCCGACCTCCGTGGGACAAGTAGAGGGGGTGGGAGGTCGAGACCCAGTGGGCCACCGCAGGTGCAGCAGGGTGTGGTTTGGGCCCTGGGACTGGCTGGCTTGGGTTCAAAACCCCTGGCCAACCCTTCCTCAGCCGTGTGGCGTCTGGCAAGCAACTTCCTTCACTGAACTCAGTTTCTTTCCCTGAAAAATGAGGCTGGTGGCGGGGTCTGTCTCCTTGGTTATCAGGAAAAGTAAATGAGGCTGGGTGGCCCTTCTGTTCTCCCAGGGTCTGGCACGGAGACTGGCGCAGAGCACGCGCTCCATCTCCAGGAACCACCATTACTGTCCCAGGAGGAGGATGGCTGGGGCCTCTGTCTCCTTTCTGCACTGAGGGATTGTGCTCTTTATTTATGTAGGGATCCAAGGAGCCACCCTCGCCCATGCTGGAAGCTTCTCGCTGTGGTCTGGCTCGTGCTCAGAGGTTTTGTCCTTCATCGCCACCTGCGCAACTCAAGGGGCGACGTCTGCGCTGTGGCTGGAGGAGCTCGGGCACTGACTGGGATTGGGAAGCCCAGGATCAGCTCGGGGCTGCAGCACTTACCTCTCAGGGGCCTCAGCGTCTTCATCCGTCAAATGGCCATGAAACAATCAGAGTTGCAGGGTTCTCGTGGGGATCAGATGGGATTCGAGTGGGACCGTGACATTCAACCTTGCAGTTGGATGCACAGGGCCAGGTTGTCTGTCCAGGATTTGGTTACACAGATGCAGTTCAAAACCTGCCTCTCCTTTTCACTTGCCCCGTGACTCACCCTTATGTCTCAGAGCAATGGGGACTCAGTGACAGGCCAAACTCTTGGGAAACAAGGACACTATAAATAAGGGCCATTGATGCTATCAGAGGTAAAGAAAGATAACTGTCCTCTTCTCTCTCCCACTTCTCCCCAACAGTTTCTGGCCCCTGTTTGCTATGCCACCACTGGCCCCGTAACTGAGTGAAATCCTGCAACGTCTCCTTAAAACTCCATCCCACGACCATTGCTGGAGCACCTGTTCTGTGCCAGGCCTAGTGTCAGACCCTGGGGACCACGGGACGAGCCACCACTCTTGCTAAGCCACCGGCAAGGACTCCCCATTGCTCCCCAGCTCATTCGAGAGAATCAGGCAGTCAAGATGAGGTGGAAGGAGCTGGGGTCCTGAGCCAGCCAGGAGTAGGTGACCAGAGGGAGCCTACTTCCTCCTCCAGCCCCGAGAGCTCATGCAGGTGGGCCATCTGTGGAAACCCAGCACCTGGGTGCGCTTTCCAGTTCACAGAGCCATTTGCCTTTTGTGGCCTCTTTGCCCATTTCACCGATGAAGAAAATGAAGCTCAGAGAGGTGAAGGGTTTGCCCATGATTACACAGCTGGATGTGGTGAACTCAGGCTGTCCTGGGGACCCTAGAGCTGAGTCCTCATGTACTGACCCCTCACCTGCAGAAGGAAGAGGCTCCTTAGGCCAAGAGGAAGGAGCCCATGAGAGGAGGCATGGGTGTCTCAAAGAGACACCCATATTGTCCATCCTGCTGGAGTGGTTGAAGCAGGAGTCCTGGAGGCAGGGTGCCTGGGTACAAATACCAGCTTGGGCACTCGGTGCTTGGGACCCCAGGCCAGTAGTGTGACTTCTCTGTGCCTCAGGTTCTGTATCCGTAAAATAAGGCAAATAATAGAAACTGCCTGAGAGTTGTGAGGATTAAGTGAATGAATAGGCCTGAAGCATTGACATGAGTGTCTGGCAGTAGTTTGTCCTCAAGAAACATGTGCCCACGAACAGCCACAGCTGCAGGTTCTAACTCCTGCCTTTAAACTCCTCATAAGCTTCCGTTCACATCCTTTGCATCTGGAATCCACTCCTAAGAGTAATCCCAGATAGATAGGGACTAAGCTAGTAAATGCCCAGAGATCTTCACCGCATGCCGTGTACACCAGCGTAAAGCCACAAACACCACCACAAATGTTACCATAGGGTAACGTTTAGTAAACAGGTGTCACTCAGTGGAACCTTACAGAGCTCCTGGCTGCAATGTTTCCAGAGTTTAGAGTCACAGGGAAGAAGGCTTGTGTTTTAACGTTAAGTGGGAGAGGCCGAACATAGAACTGTCAACTCAGAATATGTCAAGTTTGTAAAAACAAAATAAGCAAATATGAAATGTGTATAGAAACAAGATGAAAGGAAATGCATCAAAATATGACCAGCAATTCTCTCTGAGTAACAGGAATATGGGTGGGCCTTTTTTCCCTTTTCTAATGGCAATTTCTAAATGTTCTATAATGAGTATGTATAAAATTTTCTAATGGGAAAGAATTCAATAAACTACTTTTCAAAAATAGAGTTTATCGGGGAGCTGAAACACTCCCCGAGGACTCCTGGTCTGTCCTCAGCATGGGCCTGGATTGGATTGTCAATTTTCTGGCAATGCATTGAATGCTGCAGGATGCGAGTGTGACAGGCAGTGTTCGCTCCATATGTATTGAGTAGGCCCCAGCTCTGGACCAGCTTTTGTGTGTGCAGGGAAAGTGGGTGTGAGGGCGCCGAGACATAGGCACAGCTTGAAGTCCCTTTGATACCAAGCTGCCTGGAGGTACAAAGAAAATATTCTGGGAACATTGCTGTCTTCATGATTTTGCCATATCCAAATGTTACCTATACTATCATTCACTTTATTGTTTTTAAAAAATTGGTTCACCCTGAAAATACTCAGAAAACTATAAAGCATTATTGAGAGGAATCCAAAAAAGCGAAACTAAATGGGAGGACATGTCATATTCATGGATTGGAAGACAATATTTTAAAGAAGTCAGTTCTCTGCAAACTGATTTATAGATTCAATGCCTACAACCCAAATCAAAATCCAAACAGGTTTGTGTGTGTGCGTGTGTGTGTGTGTGTGTGTGTGTGTAGCTTGGAAAACAGATTGTAAAATCTATGTGGAAACAAAAATATGAGGGATAGCCATTTTTTGAAAAAGAAGAACAAAGTGAAAGCATTTGCTCTCCTGGATACCGATACTTATTATAAAGCTTGGTAAGTAAGACAGTGTGGTTTTGGTGCAAGGATAGACAAATAGACCAATGGAATAGGAGAGAGATGCCAGACATCTATGGACACATGTTTTATGACAAATGTGACATCGCCAAGCAATGGGGGGAAGGATAATCTTTTCAACGACTAGTGCTGGGTCAATTGGATATCTGTGTAGAAAAGATATGAAACTTGATCCCTACCTTAACACCAATGGCAACATGAATTTCAGGGGAATTGTAGATCTAAATATTAAAGGCAAAACAGTAAAACTTCTAGAAAGTAACATAGGAGAATGTCTTCATGACCTCAGAGTGGTAGAAATATTCTTCAACAAGACACAGAAAGTACTGACCATAAAAAAGTATTGATAAAATTGACTACATTCAAATTCACATTTTACTACTGACTACATTTAACATTCCTTTGGTCAAAAGACATTAACAAGAGAATAAAAAGGCAAGTTACAGAGTGGGAAAAGATAGAACTTACTTGTTTGCAGAATAAACACAACTACAAATTGATGTGAAAAAGACTAACAACTCAATATACAAATGGGCAAAAAACAGGCACTTCGCAAGAATATTCCAGTGGCCAATCAATATATTAAAAGGTACTGAATCTCATCAATAATCAGGGAAATGGAAAATTAAAGTCGTAATGAGATAACTAGGGCCCCCCAGCCAGAGTGACTCAAATTAAAATTTTTGACAATACGAGGAATTGGCAAGGATATGGAGTCACAGGAGCTCTCCTGCAGTGCTGGTGGGAGTTCAGTGGGCTACAGCCACTGTGGAAAACCACGCAGTCTCTTTATAGTTAAACAAGCATTTACCGCCACCTCCCCTCCTAGACACACACCCAACAGAAATGCATACTTCTATGAACCTGGAGACCTGTTTGGAATGTTCATAGCAGTTTTATTCAAAACAGCTCAGAAGTGAGAACAACCCAAATGCCCGTCAACAGTGGAATGGATGGATAAATTGGGATCTACCCATACGATGGAATACCATCTGGTGACAAGAATGAATAAAGCACAGCAGCGCACAGCAGCCTGGGTGAGCCACCACCCGCTGTCCTGTGAGAGACGCCAGCCCCTGGAGAGTGACCAGGTCCCTACCACGTGACTCCATTTACAGGACGTCCAAAATCAGGCCTGTGTGGGTGATAAAACTGTAAAGAAATGACGACCATAAACTTCAGGACAGTGGTCACCTTTGGACAGGAGGGAGGGGTAGCAATTGGGAGGGGCCCCGAGGGACTTCTGGGGAGCTAGAAATATTCTACTTCTTGACCTGGATGTTTGCTTTTTGATAAATTATTGAGCTGCACATTTTAGTTTTGATGAGAGCTTTAGCCACACACCATGGGCTTCTCTGTGTGTGTTACATTTCACAATAAAAAGTTTAAGAGAAAAAAATAACCTTCCAGGGCACCAAAGGGAAGGCAATTTGAAAGAGTCCAGCTCCTGAGGGGGCGCCCCCAGGGCAAGAAAGCAAGAGAGTGTGGGAAACACAGAAGGCACCGCAGCCTTATTTCCGCCAGGCATCGAATGCCTTACCCGTCTAGAGTGAGACCCAGGATTTGGAGGAGGGCATTGGTGCAGAGATGCACATTCGCATGTTTACAAACTGGAAAACAAACTCATACAGTTTTCTAACCGAAAGTCAGGCCGACAAGGCCACGAGATCTGGCAGGAAGGACTGGCTCTGCCGTTCGGGGCACAGGGTGGTGTTTCCAGGAAAGTGAGTGAGCGGACCTGCAGCTCCAAGGTTGGGATGAGAATCTATTTAAAGCACTTGTTCAGTACACGGCATGCTAAAAATGACACCCTTTGCAGCTATTTAAATTTATGATGAAAAGGTTTAGATGCCAACCAAAGACGTTTGTGCGTCGTCTGTAGTTTTCAAAATTCTTTTCAGGGCTACGGGAGCCCCAGATTTGAAGACCCCTGTCTTCCCAGGTGTTATGAGTACGCTGTCAGGTGGAGAGGGGCAAGAAGGGCCCTCTGGGGGAGGAAAAGCCCTGGGAGCCAAGCTGTGCTGGGAAGGATATGGGGGAGGAAGAAGATGGGGCATCTGGCTGACCGGGGAGCCCTGGAGAGTCACCCGAGGGCTTGCAGGAGGGGAGCAGGCAGAGCCCAATGGAGCCAGCAGGAGGAAAGGGCGGGGGCTGGGAGCCTGGGGAGGAACAGGTGGTGGAGCAGGTGTAGAAGGAGAAGCAAAGAAAGGGAGCATCGCTGGACCCTATGTGTGCGGCCACAGCTCCTGAAAAGACCCAACAAAGCAGCCCCTGCTTCCGCAGCTGCCTGGAAAAGGTCTCGTGCCCACCCATCTGCCACAGCTCCCCTCCCCCCTCTTGCAGGGTCTCCCAGCAACCCTGCCCCTGCCCTCCCCGATGGGGGATGGGAAGGCCACCCTGCCACCTAGCCCTCCGCCTGGGGACAGAGACTCTGCTGTGGGTGATTCTGTTTTTTACATCTCTTTTCAGAAAATTGTCAATACCAAAGAAGTGGCCATAATAAAAATAAAAATTTCAAACAGTGCCAAAGTCTCCACTGTAGCCCACTTGCTGTGTATTCTTGTCACCTCTTGTCAAATTCTCCCCAAGAGAAAATAGCCAGGGCTTCAGTATCAGCCGACCGGGGTGTGCGTCCCAGCTCTGCCACTGCTGTGTGATCTCGGACAAGTTCTTTGCCTCTCTGAGCCTTATGTTCTCATCTGCTAAGTGGGGCTAGGAATAGGACCAATCTCAGAATATAGACGCAAGGACTCAGGGTCCTCCAGAGTGGGAATCCCTTCCCCCATCTCTCCTCCACCAAAGTTGAAGGAGATGGGTGTGTCCCCACGGGCAGGAGAGCGGGACACTGAGTGCTGCCCGACCCTGCGACACACACTCAGAAGGAGCTGAGATCCCCACCTTAAGGAAGGTCCCTTCTAGTGGGTGAAGACAGACAAGAAACCAGATGTGTAACTTAACATCTGATGATACGTGGAATGGGGGAAAACAAATCATCAGGCTGTGTGGGTGGGGGCGGCCTTCCTGAGGACTGGTCTGGGACGGAGGCAGGAAGGAGGCCAGGGGGACGTCCAAGGAAGGGTGCACCCGGCGGAGGGACCACAAGGGCATGAGCTGGGAGGCAGCTGCGGGTATTTGCAAATGACACAGGTGTGACCTGAGGAAAGGGCAGCTCAGAACAGCAGAAACTCACTAGAGGTCCCCTGGGAGCTGAGTGGCCTTTCTGACCCCAAAGCCCTTGACCCTTCAGTCTCCCCAGCTGACCACAGGCTGCCTGGCGCCCCTCACTTAACGAAAGTGCTCCTCCCTGCTGGGGAAGTTAGTGCCTGAGGCTTCCTGCTCAGCCCGCCCCCGTATCAGCCTTCCAGATTCCTGTCTGTCCAGTCTCCAGGCTGACCCTGAGCTGGCCCCTGGGGGAGGGGCTCCAGGACCAGGTGGCCCCCTGACCCATCCCAGCCACTCTGGGCCACTCTGTCAGAGAGTGGGGTTCCTGCCCAGCCCAGCTGGGTCCTCGCCCCCTCCTAGGATTCAGACAGCTGAGGGGTAAAGCCATCTCTGGCCGGGCCTCTGCCGGCGCAGGCCACTCTCTGGCCTCAGGCACCCCAGTTGAGGCCTTGGACCAGGGCCGTGAAATGGCCCAAGAGCAGTTGCTGAATATTAACGAGTGACTGAATGAATGAAAGGGATGCCCAGGCAGACAGGTGGCATGGAGAGTGCTGGCTGCCTGGAGGCTCGGAGGCTCCGGGGAGAGGGTCAGAGCAGGATGCCAGGATGCCTGGAGGGGCCCCACTCGGCTAGGCCGCCTAACCCCGCCTCCAGGCGGATGCCCCCGTCCCTGAAATGGACCCATTGTAGACTCTGTGGGCAGCGAGGGCCTCTCCCTCCCTCTGGCTCAGCTCTGCCCAGTGGCCAAAGGCAGGCAGGCTCTGAAGGCCCCTGCATCAACTCAAAGCCCATATGCACAACCCGGAGGGAAGCCCCTGGGTCGAGCGGCTCCTGCTCACAGTCCAGATCCCAGCCCTCAGAGCCTGCACTCCCAGCCTCTCAACAGCTCTCACGGCGACCGTTACTGTCCCTGCCTTCTAGGGGCAGAAGCAGCCACTTGGACCTGGCCTCTGAGCACCAGGTTACGCCCAGGAGCCAGAGCCAGGGTCAGTCCTGGGATTTGGACTCCAGAGGCCCTGGGCGTGCACTTGCCCCCCAGGGCAGGGCCTCTGTGGCCAACAGAGCCTTTCCCGGGAAAGCTCATCCAGGCAGGTCTCTGCAAATCTGCTCTGACTCTCAGCCTGCGGTGGGGTAGGGAGGCGGGGCCGGTATTTCGGGACCCATCACATGAAAACAGACTGAGGATCCCCCTATTTTTAGCAACTGAGCTGCATGTACCTGATCCCCCCCAACCAGGAGCAAAATCTCTGATAAACATCCGTTCACACCAGCCAAATAATTCCTTAAATAAAACTGCTACATTTTGGCATCCCCTGCGCTCGAAATATATGCTCCTTGGATTTTTAATATCACATGAAGTCTGCATAATTTTCAGGCACATCAGCTGTTGACTGTCTTATTATGTGAGTCACTGTTTGGGGTGTCAGGATAACGGGCTCAGTGGGTGTGGGGGTCCTGGTGCTCAATCCTGGTGGTCTGTGTGAGGCGTCTGGGTGCCCCTGATCCCCCTGATCACAGCCCACAGGTGACAGGACAAGGGAAGGGACAGGAATCATAGTGAGGCCTGCCCACTACTGAGCTGGGCTTCCTGAATCTATTTGGCTTACAGCAGCCAGAGTCCTCACTCTGTGGCATGCCCCTGGCTGAACCCCCGCCCTGATGTCCCCTCCAGTGGATAAAAGGCCATTTCTTGACCCACCCACACGGCCCTCCCCGATCTAGCTCCTGTGGACCTCTCCCACTCATCTCCCACCATGGTCCCAGTCACCCCTGCTTTCTTCTGCTGTTTAAATACACTGAGCTTCCCGGCCGGCCCCATGGCTTAGCGGTTAAGTGCATGCGCTCTGCTACTGGTGGCCCAGGTTCGGATCCCGGGTGCGCACTGACGCACCGCTTCTCCGGCCATGCTCAGGCAGCGTCCCACATACAACAACTAGAAGGATGTGCGACTATGACATACAACTATCTACTGGGGCTTTGGGGAGAAAAAGAGGAGAAAAGAAAAAAAGGGAGGAGGATTGGCAATAGATGTTAGCTCAGGGCTGGTCTTCCTCACAAGAAAAAAAAAATACACTGAGTTTCATCTAGCCTCAGGGCCTTTGCACCTGCTGTTCACCCTGCCTGGAATGTTTTTTTTCCGTAGGTCTCCTAAGTGGCTCCATCTCATCACCTGGGTCCCAGCTCAAGCGTTATCTCCTCAGAGAAGCCCCTGACCACCTTGACTAGTTGGAGTAAACCTTCCTGGCCCTCTTCCCTCAGACATGGGTTATCTCAGCCTTCTGTCTTCAAAGTCTTCAAAGACTTTCTGAAACTAATGGATAGGGTCACTTGTTTATTGTCTTCCTTCCCACTGGAAGGTCAGCAACATGAAAGCAGGAATCTCATCTGCTTTGCTCACCACAGGATCTCTAGAACTTGTGTGACACATAGTAGGTGCTTGATAAATACCTGTTAAATGAATGATTTCTCACAACAACCCTCAGCAATGCTGTTGCTATTTCTTCCGTTTTACAGATGAAAAAACTGAGACCCAGAGAAGTTAAGTGACTTGCCCAAGGTCACACAGCCTGTACATGGGGATCCTCCCTGGTCCCACGAGCCCCACGGCAGGTCCGGGGTTGAGAATCCAGCCCAGAGCACAACCCTCCTCCATGCCTCAGTGAACAAACCTTGAGGAGCACGCAGTGAAAGGCTGAGCAAAGTTCGCCTAATGAACCAGTGCGGGGCTGCGATGCAGAGAGGACAGGCCTTTGATCACAGCCCATGGGTGACAGGATGAGGACTGCATGCATAAGGACGATCGTGTCACTCAGGCCAGCGGCTCTGACCAGCAGGTCACCTGAGGTTGTTGTCGTGAAGTCAGGTCATTGCTGGGCATTCCCGTCGCCACGAAGGGCCTTGGAGTGAAGGGGACAGGGAGGAGCTCAAGCTGACTGGGCTCCCTCTGTGTGACGAACGCCACATGAGGTGCTCTCCTCACGTTCTCCCACCACATCCTCTTGGTGCCCAGGGGAGGTGGGCGCCGTCGCCACGTTGTATCAAACCTATCCATCGTAAGGTGAGTTCTGATGGCAGGCACGCCAAAATGTGCACAAATGTGCCTCATAGAATCGGTGAAACCTGGAATTCTCTCGTCTTACAAAGGAGGATGCTCAGGATCAGAGAGGCCCAGCCGTGACCCGTGATGGTGGTCCTCCAAACCCCCTGATGCAGTTTCCCATCTCCCACCCTCCCATGGTGCTTCCGGCCTCTGAGCCTTTCTGCACGCTGTTCCTTCTGCCTGGAGTGCCCTTCCTGGTCATCCACCTCACGTCAGCCTAGCGAGCCACCGTCCCCCGCCAGTCCAGACACGACCCCTCCTCAGCTCTCCCTGGCCTCTACGCACTCTAACCAGTATCTGGTGGTAGCTTGGCCTGGAAAGGGCTTCCTCAGTTCTTCCAGGGCTGTCACTGAGTCTCGTTCCTCCCACCTGGCAGCTGTGACATGGATAGAATCACCCGAGGGCTTCTTTCCTCTCAGACCTCGATGGACATCAGAGTTGCGAGGGGCAGTGTGTTTGAAATGCAGAGTCCCGGGCCCTTAGAAAGCCTGACCCGATGGGTCTGGGTGACGCCCTGACATCTGTGCTTCCACCCCACCCCGTGATTCTGTTGTGGGGACTTTGCAAACCGCTGCTCTGAGCTTCAGAGTCTGAGGTCGCCTTGACCAGCAGGACGACCCCGAGAGAGCCGCTGCCTGTGAACTGCACAGTCGGTGCCCTGCTGGCTGTAAAGTGGGAGAGTGATGCAGTGATCAACACACCTGCCCCGAGAGCTTATTAGTATATTGCACAGTCCTGCCCAGGCTGACTTCCCTGTTTATTCCCACCCGCGTCAGAACTCACCCCTCCTATGCCCCCACCCCTCAGAGCTGCGCTTGTTGCTGGTTGAGATCCAGCTCCCTGACAGCCAGCCGTCTCCGGGTGCCGATGTCAAGGTGCAGAGTGTAGGTGGGGGTGCTCGCCTGCAGCGTGTGCGGGAGCTGATGCCCTCACGCACGGGAGAGACTCTGATGGTGGAACTCCAGGCCCTGCAGCAAGCCGCCGGCTGTGGGTGCTGGGGGGGCCGCACCTGTGCACACGTTCCTGGCACTTGTAGGGGGTCTATCAATGGTTTATAGAGAAACCAAAGGGCCTGGGCCTTACTCCTGAGCTCTCCGGTTTACCGCCTCACCTGATGTTCTTACGGCTTCTCATATATCACATCCCCAAACCACGAGGCTGGAGAGGTGAGAGGGAGCCCGGCTGCTGAGACCCCCAGGCCCGGAAGGTCTGGCCACTACTCTGGGGATAACGGGGAGCCAGGGAGGGATTTTGAACAAGTGGTGAGGGGACTAGATGAGGGAAGGCAGAAGTGTGACGTGATCGGATTTGTATGGGCGAGTCTCCAGGTGCTGCGGAGAGAAAAGGTTATTGCCTGTGGAGCTCTAGTGTGCGTGGGGCTATACCTAGCCCCGTGGAGGGTGGAGACCCGAACCCCAGAGAGGAGGCTGCTGCCATACCTCAGCCAGCCAGCCAGCACTTATAGAGCGCCTGCTGGTGAATGAGGACGGTCCCCGTGCTCAGGCAGCCCACCACCCAGCTGTTCGGCAGGAGCCCGGGGCAGCCGACTATGGCCAGGGGGGTGTGCAGTTCCTCCCCGCCCTTCCAGGGAGCGCACGCTTGTTTCACAACTGAGGACAAGGCTGAAAGAATCTGCCCACCTGACCTCCCCCTGTTCCTGCTCCAGCTCCTCAAGGCCGAGAATTGACCTTGGGGAATTTTATTCTCTGCTTCAAACCTTAACTCTCATCTCTGTAAAAGGGGCATCCAATTAGAACCCACTTCACAGGCTTGTTGGAAGACTCCAAGGAGCAAGCAGGTAAGTGGCCCCGCCTGGAAGGTGAGTCGGTGGCCCGTAGGGGTTAGGGGTCGAGAGACAGGGGCGTGCTGGCAGAAAGAATGAGAGGGGCAGACGTTTCTACCACTCTGCCACCGAGTAGGAAGTGCAGATGGAGCAGGGGGACACTTGAGGAGGTTGATTTTCTTCAAGACTGTACTGTGTGGTTGTTGCCCCGGTGCCTTCTGCCTTCCCAGCAGGCCTAAACAAGGCAACCCCTCCAAGCTTAGGTATAGCCCCACACACACTAGAGCTCCACAGGCAATAACCTTTTCTCTCCGCAGCACCTGGAGACTCGCCCATACAAATCCGATCACGTCACACTTCTGCCTACAACACTGAGGTGGTTTCCTGTTATCTCGGGATCAAACCCCAGTTCTTCCCTGTGTCTGTCTAGCTTTGCATGGCCGGACCCCTGCTCACCTTCTGACTTTACCTCACCCTCTCGGTTCTGCCCATGGGACCTGCTCCCTCCGGGCACCCGCTCTTTGTCCATTCCATTCCCTTTGCCTGGAGCACTTCCCACCCCTCCCTCCCCCCGGGTACACCCCTCAGCGAAGCCTTGCCTTTATACCCCCTCCCTCTCCCCTTGCTCTGAGCTCAGGGGCGCCCGCTTGTCCTAGTGCAGTTTTCAAGGGTGCCAGCGTGCGTTTACCCATGAGGTTATTTATGGCTGCCTTGTCCCCAGTCCGTGAGCTCACATGGACAGCAGCCACCACCGTCCAGTCACCGCCATGTCCCCGGCTCCTGGCCCAGGGCCAGCACGGAGGAGGTGCTCCACAAACGCTGGCTGAAGGAACCAAGGCGAGGATGGAGGGGGCACAGATGCCATTAGGGAAGACCCGCCATGTGCGCAGAGCTGAGTCAAGAAGAGGGATCGGGTGGGTGAGGTGAGGGTGGGGAGAGACCAACATTGGCTCCCCGGGCTGCTTCCACAAAGGGCTCATTAACCCCTTGCAGCCCCGAGAGGAAGGGACTCCTACCCCTTGTCTGAGTCAGAGAGGCCTGGACCCACTTCGTTGGCCCACACACAACTTGCTGTGTGTCCTGGGCAAGTCCCTTGGCCTCTCTGGGCCTCAGATCCCTCATCTAGGAAATAATCATGGCTGCCTTCTGCGTTGTTGGAGGATAAGCTGAGCGATTGAAAGCAGAGTGGCAGGCCCTGCACCTGGTACACAGTATGTGCTCAATAAATGTTCCTTCCCTTCTTGCTGCAAATAAGTATGTAATTTGGTCATCAGGACAACGTGTTTCTCACAAGATTTTTCTCTCTCTTCACATTAGCTAGCAGGCCTTAAGAAACACATTAGCAACTCATTTTTAAAAGCTCTGTTCTTGGGAGGAGAAAAGGAAGGGAAGGGAAGACATTTCTTCGTGAATTTGATTTAGTGAGAAATGATGTTTGAGTCAGGAAATTCTTGTTTGAGGTCCAATCGCATTAACTGTGAAGAAAGTGTGATGGGAACGGCCAGTGGCGCAGGCTCGTGCGGCTCAGGGCACGGTGATGCAGCCAGTGCGCCCCGCGCCTGCAGTCCCACCGTTAGTGTCACCCCTTTCAACAACTGTGCTCTCTAGAACTCTCTGTGAAAAAATAGCTTTTTGGTTGTATGGGTCCCTGGGAGGATGAGGCGGGGGTGGGGAGAAACAAGTGTGAGTGTGTGTGTGTTTGTGTGCAGAGCGGGGGGGATTTTGTGTTATACCTGTGAAGTGTAAACTACCTCTACTTGAAAGAAGCTGATGGCAGAGGGGGAGGGACCCACACACAGAAAACAATTGGGGGTTTGTTTTTCCACAGCTTGGGCTAGACTGTGAGTCAGCGGGCAGATCAGGAGGGGGAAGGTTCCAGCTGGAGATGCTCAAAGCAGCCCTGGGTTCTCTGAGGGAGACTCGTGGGGGCTGGCCTCAAAGTGGGAAGGCACCCTCTGTGCTCCTCCCACGCCCCCGGCACGACTCAGTTCTCGGGAATCACCAACCCCCTCCTGCTATGCCAGTCTTGTCATAAAAAGGGGCACCTACTCCGTGCTGCACCATGTAACGTGACAGCCACTTGAGACAGGGTGTCTCATTTAATTCTCACAAGAGCCCTGAGAAGTAGGGAATATTATACCCCTTGTACAGATGAGGACTCTGATGGGCAGAGAGGTTAAGTCACTTACCCAAGGCAGCACAGGGAGTCAGTGGCGGGGCTTCTGGGGGCTGTGCAGACCTATCTGCAGACAATTTGACAATATGCTACAAAAGCCCTCAAAATGTGCCTGCTTTTGATGCAGTTGCTCCACTTTTAGAAACTGTGGATTATAATCAGGGAAGGGCCTCAACAACTTAGCTGTCTGCTAATGTCTGCACATCCTGGGCAGACTTCTTCATCATGGTGAAAAACTAGAAGCCACCTTTCAACCACAAGGAATTTGTTAAATAAACTCTAGCAGTAGAATACTATGCAGCCATTAAAAATAATGGGTGGATGGATGCTGTTTACTGGTGTTGAAAACGTTCACAAATGGAGGAGCCAAGATTTGAACAGTCTGTGAGGTCCCTGGATTCCAGTCCTGGCTCAGCCACTCATTTGCTGTGTGACCTTGGGCAGTTGGTTAACCCTCTATGCCTCTGTTTCTTCATTTTAAAGTGGGGATAAATCAAGACTCATAGAGCTCTCATAGGAATTGTGAGAAGTAGAGGAGTTAATATGTGTAAGCACTTACACCAGCACCTGGCCCATGTCAACAACCTGTAACAGCATCAGCTCTTGTTAGATCTGTGGGCTGGGAAATTGGGAGCCATTGTATCCTCAAATATTTTTTCTGTCCTCCACTCCCCTAGTTATACAAACTAAGCCACCTGAAGTTGTCCCACAGCTCACTGATGCTCCGTCCTTTTTAAAAAAATTCTCTTTTCTCTTTGTGTTTCATTTTGGATAGTTTCTATTGCTGTGTCTTCACGCTCAGTAACCTTCTGCCATTAATCCCATCCAGTGTAGTTTCTCACACACTGTAGTTTTCAACTCTAGAACTTTGTTTTGTATCTTCCAAGCCTCTGTTTAACTTTGTAAACACATGGAATGCAGTTACAATAACTGTTTTAATGTCCTTGTCTGCCGATTCTAACATTCGTGTCAGTTCTGGGTCAGCTCTCATTGATTGATTTTTCTCCTTATTATGGGTCATATTTTCCTTCCTTTTTGCATGCCTGGAAATTTTTGATTAGATGCCAGACATTATGAATTTTACCTTGTTGGGAACTAGATATTTTTGTATTCCTGTTTTCTAGCATGAAATTAAGTTGCATAGAAATAGTTTAATCCTTTCAAGTCTTGCCTTTAAGATTTGTTAGGCTGGATGGGAGCAGTGCTTAGTAATTAATGAACTAGGGCTAATTTTTGCCTACTCCTGAGGTGAGCCCCCGCGTACCCCCTGATGCTGTGGGTCACAAGGCTTTGCAGGCTGGCGGGGAGAGCAGGCTGGCAGGGGAAGCAGGCACTACGCAGGCCCTGTCTGGGCGCCATGCATCTGATCCGCTCGGGGCCCATCCCCGGGCTCGGGGACAGTCTCCTCGTGTGCGTGCGCTAGTGAATCTCGGCTGGGTGTTCAAGAGGGCCCCTCTGAGTCCCCCTGGAGCCCTCCCTGTGCAGCTCTCTCTCGTCTAACACTCTGGTCGGGAAACTCCAGCCACTTGGGCCTCCCTGGACTCAGCTCCATCTCTTCAACTCAGAGAGACCGTCGGGATCCGCCCGGCTCCCTCCCCTCCCTGAGCTGTGTCCTGTAAACTCCCTCAAGGCAACATGCTGGGCTTCGTTTGTTTCCTGACGCTCAGGGCTGGCTGTTCTTCCTTGCCTCATGTGCAGTGTCTTGAAAACTGTTATTTTGTATACTGTGTCCGGTTTTTGGTTGTTTTCAGGCAAGAAAGTAAATCCAGATCCTGTTCCTCCATCGTGCTCAGAAGCAGAAGTCTCTGCATTAGCTATGACTAATGACTAGCATTAACCCCCACGCTCTATTGCCTTTTTCAGGGCCCGAGATGTTTGGAAAGGCGAGACACGGAGAGGCAAAGTGACTGGCCCAAGGTTGCACAGCTAGTAAGTGGTAGAGCCAGGATCAGCACCAGGCTTGGCTGGTCCAAAGTCCCTTCTCTCTATTCCAGCTGTTGCCTCTGGACAGAGAGCTGGCCTGAACCGGGGGGGCTGAGAAGCGGGGGACAAGAGGCCAGGTTTATGCTTCTGTCCTGAGACTGACGTTCACCGCCGTGGGTGTGCTGGGGCTGAGGTAGGACAAGGCCTCTGCCGGGTCTGGAGCCCAGGTTAGCTAGCTGTCCTGCCTGTTTGCTCCATCCGCTGGCCCCTGGTGGTGGTGGGGTCAGCAGTGGGGCCTGCCAGGCCTCAGCCCAGCTGGGTGGGGCTGTCCAGTGCAGGTAACAGGCAGAGGCGAGGGCACTGTGACAGGGAGGGGATCTGTGACAGCGAGACTCCCTTGGGCCCTGCATGGCTGAGGGGTGGGATGAGGGAGAAGGGGGCCCCGTCTCCCTGGGCCTCCTCATTCATCTGTGCACTGAAGGGTCAGTGGGCAGAGCTGGAAGGCCCTTTCAGGTGCCTGTGTTGTGGTCTTGGTGAGGTCCGAGCTACCCCTCTTGCCCTGAGATGCTACTAGGTTTGTCACTAAAGAATCGGGAAGAGAAGAAAAAGTGAATTTCCAAAGACTGATGATTCTCGCTTAGCTGTGACCTTCCTGCGAGAGTCTCAAGTCTAAGAGGAGGGCTCGTCCTCTCGACACCCTGGGCAGGCGACCTCATCTCCGGGGCATTAGTCCCTAGTCTGCCCCAGAGGAGGTGCCTAGGAGCCATCGGCTGACTGAATGAATGAACACATGCATGCGTATTTGATCATAAAGCCATCCTGCCTGCTCACCCCCTGGGCTTGCAAGTCTCAATTCCTCCCCGAGGGAGGCCTAGGCTTTCCTAAGCCTGCCTCTCCCGCTGGGTATCTCCCCTCCCACCCCCGTGCACGGAGGCTGGGCACTAAATTCCCTGACCTCCACGGTCGCAGTCCAGCCTTTCCCTGAACTTAGCACTTTTACCAGTGCCCCTAGGGACTCTGGGAGCTGGGAAGCTGTTTTTTATGTCATCACCATAAAATGTTGTTTTGTTCCAAATAGATGCTACTGACCCATCAGAACTGTGACCCTAATTCTTGCAACACCCTTGTCCCTCTCAAAAAAGGACTTAACATGTGAATCAGGTTGCTATTTTTCTGAAATATAATATTATACGCAGAAAACTCAGAAAACACCAAGAAAAGGAAACGAAAGACAGTAAACAAACAAACAAATAAAACTTTAAGAAATCCTCCACAGTCTCAGAGACAGTCCCTGCTATCATTTTGGCCTGTGTACATCCAGTCTTTTTTCCGTGCTGGAGCTAGTAAGGGGCAGAGTCATATTTTAATGAAGGTATTTTTTAGGTTTAAGGAAAGCACATTCATAATAAAATCTCTATGGTGAAAACAGTTGAAAATGAAAAGTAAGTTTATCTCCGGTCCCTGCCCCAGCCCCGCTCTTTGTGCTCCCTAGAGGTAACCGACGCCGCGTCTTCTTGTGGAGACGTCCAGACGGGCTGTGCTGACACGCGTGTGTCTGTTTGATATCAGAATGTACCCACTGTCCCATAAACGCTCGCTTCACGTGGCAGCCCTCAGGAACGTGTTGCTACGTCGATCAGTAGACGCTCCTCCCCCACGACATTCTGTCAGATGCGTGCACCTTCCTTTACTGGACCAATTCCCATGGTTGGCATTTCAGCTGTTACCAGTTGTAAAGCGTCTTGACCACCCAGAGTTGTTAAATTGGTAAATATCAGGCTCTCCAGGTGGTGGTGGGGGCGGGGAGGGGCCCTGATCTGCAGTGTTTGTCCATTTCAGTGGTGCAGATATTCCCACCCTGGCCGATTTTAAGCTCCTGAAACATGAGGTCACGGAGTGAGCACAGTCCGTGAAAGGCTGTGCCGCTGGCCCCAGCACGCCAGCCCCTGACTGGAGACTTCTGGTACCTTGTGCAGATCCCTGGTTCTTCCCTTAGAGTGAATTCCCCAAAGTGGCATGGCTGTCTAAGCACATGCACAACCCCACGGCTCTCCAGAAAGATGTTATCAGTTTATGCTCCCTCAGCCTAGTGGGAGGGACACCTGTTTATCTCACCCCACCCCTCCAACAAGGGCTATTGTCCTGCCTTTTAATCTCACCCATCTGATAGAATCATAGGAGGTCATTGCTATTTTCTTTTGCATTGCTTTTGGTGAATGACGTTTTTTTTTTAGTTTATAGTCAAGTGAAATTTTATTTGGGCAACTTTCCGAACATTTCAGGAAGGCTCTGGGGATTGTGGGTGCCCAGGAAGCAATCTGGGAATCGTGGCTTTGCTGTGTGGCTTTGCTCGTTGATGAGCTCAAATAGGAGCTCCATTCACTCACCAAACAGCACCAAAGCTTTTCCCAGAAGCCGCCTTGCTGTATTGCTCAACCCCATCTTGTCCCAGTCACCCCACCCCCTGCACCCCCACTTCCAACCTTTGTCTCCAGCAAATACGCCTGGAAAGGCCACAGTATTCACCTAGCGCACTGTGGGAACTGATGCCAGCTAAGACCTGTCCTTAGGAAAGGCAGAGTTGGGCAGCACGAAATATCCGAGGTGCTTTACTAATAAAGGAGGTGTCCTGGAGAGGTAGCTGTGTGACCTTGGACAAGTTATTGCACCTCTCTGAGCCTCAGTGCCCTCATCTGCAAAATGGGGGTAGGGTTTGGGGTTGGGGTGGTAATAGTATGGCCCGTGCAAGATCATGGTGAGAATTAAATGAGCAAATGCATTTTATTTTATTTTTTTATTTTTTTTTAATAATTTTTATTTATTTATGTTTTCCCCCAAAGCCCCAGTAGATAGTTGTATGTCATAGCTGCACATCCTTCTAGTTGCTGCATGTGGGACGCGGCCTCAGTGTGGCTGGAGAAGCGGTGCGTCGGTGCGCGCCCGGGATCCAGACCTGGGCCGCCAGCCCCGGAGCGTGAGCACTTAACCGCCAAGCCGCGGGGCTGGCCCAACAAATGCATTTTAAGTGCTTAGCACAAAGCCTGGCACATAGTAGGTGTGCAACGAATGACAATCAGCATTGTCATCATCATCAGTGTTACCACACCGTCCAAGCACTTTGTAAACCACAGGGTTATATACGAAGGTGAGGCAGTGACGTGACAGTCCTTCACGTTTCCTCCAGCCCCTCTGCTCCGATCAGGAAGGTCACCATAGACCTCACGCGTCCAGGTCCAAAGCCAGTCTCCTCTGGAATGGACTGGATCCCCTTCGGATGATTTGAACCCAGCATCTTCCTTTAACCAAACGCAACGGCTTTTCTCAGAGTGGAGTTAAAGCTTCTTCAAGGAGCTTCCTCCAACAGGTCCTTTCTGACCTTGCTCGGCTGGGGGCAAAAGTGTCCTAATGGGGTTGTTGCCTCCTTTCTCTCTCCCAGCCAATTTGTCCTGCCTGAGACGGCTTCATGAGTCTTCCAGCACACAGCCTTTCACCCATCCATCCGTCAGTCCGTCCATCCATCCATCCATCCAACAAATTGATTGCTTAGATCTGTTCTCAGCTACAACATAGAATCACAGAACTCATGCATTTGCCAGGGAGTATAATTTCAAGCAAATTAAAAAAGAAGAACCAAAACTCCTTGCCCTGACCTTCAGGATCTGACCCCTGCCCATCTCTCCAATTTTGTCTGTCCACTCCCCTTCTCCCTACCATGTGCCAGCAACTCGGTCAACTTGCACTTCCTCGCACTGTAAGCTCTCTCGCCTTTGCCCACGCCATTCCCGCTGCCTGGAGGGCTTTTGTCTCTCTGCTTTGCCTGGCCAGTTCCTTTTCATTATTTACTTTCCAGATTAAATGGTGATTTCTCCAAGGGGACCTACATTGCCCCACCGCAACTGAAATTATGCCCCCTTCATTATGCTTCCTTCGTAGGATATCATAGTATGTGAAGATGCGTTTTCTTTGTGTTTTTACTCATTTAAGGTTTGTCTCTTCCGCAAGTTTGTGCGTTCGTGATGGTGGGAGTCTTGCCTGCTGTGCTCATGGTGGTGGGGCTGGAGCTAGGAACCGTGCCCGTCAGCGTGCATTCTCAAGGTAAATTTGTTGAATGAGCGAGGCGGTATTTAGCCAGAGCTCAGTGAGAGGAACAGTACTGAGCGAGGATCGCTTCAGAGACAGATTGTCCACCTTCCTTTCCAGATATTCTCCAATCTCTCCTGGAGGCAGCCAGAAGGCAGCCAGTGGGAATGGAGACTCACCACAGGGACTCGTGCTGCAGGCCTGAAATGTGTGTGCAGGAAAGCACAAACGTGTGGAGGGAAGGATACTACGCGAAATCGCTCCTATGTCTGCACAAGAATGTTGGTTATTACACAATGCCCACGCTTGTAAGAACGCTTGGGAGAGATTCTTGTCTTAGAACCACAAGGTAGATTAGAGCCCAGGCTCTGCATTTAGATGGTCTATACCCCAATCCTTGTTCCAGCAGGTGTATGACCATGGGCAAGTTGTGGACTTTTCTTTCTCCATTAGTGAGGATAATAATAGTGCCTCCCTTGTATAGGTTTATGAGGAGTAGTCGACACCCAATAGATGCTAGCTATTTTTATAATTCTCCTGGGTAACTAGTTTGCTCAAACGGCATGATCATTGTGATTTATGTAACGGCCAAATTTCCCTTTTCACACTGGCTGCTAGGAAGCTCAACATCAATCTTGTGACTCAACCATAGCAAATTTCTAGAAGATCAAGTGTGCTTTTTGTGAACAGATTTTGTTTGTGGCTCCATTTATGCCCCAACTTTGTCATTTGTTTCTTCACTTGCTCTGCGGTTTATGTGTGTATTGCTTAACTTATGTGTCTTTGGAAACTGCCTTTAATCATTCCAGTAAGAGATCTGGCAACTTGTATGAGAAGTTTCTGCTTGCACGTGGCCACTTTTGTCTCCTTAGTGAGACGATGGGTTCCTTGAGAGTAAGGACTACCTCTGAGGCACTTTTCAGTCCTCCCCTCCCCCTGCAGTTAAGTAGTGCATTCTAAGCTGATTGGATGAGTTGATGAAATGTTAGGAAGGCGAGGAACTCAGAGAAACTCCCTGCTTTTGCCACAAGAGAGGAAATAACTGACCCACGAGGTCTCTGTTCTCTCAAGTGTCCATAAAACTAAAAACAACTCCACGTGGGAAAGGTCAATGACCAACGCTCGAGTTTCCCGCGCTTTGAGCCCACAGTGCACAATGAGGATTCTGGAACAGGAAGAAGACAAACAGGGGGAGACTGTGGTCCCGGAGCTGCCTCACTGGCTGGCCACCGTGGGGAATCAAGCTCCATTTTGATTCCTGGGAGTGGCAGAGATTCCAGTGACCAACGGGCTCCCTCACCGGCATCTGTGTCATCCTCTCCATTCTGGATGCACAGGACACAGATGGCACATTTCATATTTCCTCGTGATAAACTGGACAGTCCAGCAACTCTGGGCCCCCAGTCCCACACGGCAACCGTCAATACCCTCTTCTGATGGGCACACATCTTTGACCGCTGTGCTGGTCCCCGCCGCCTCCCTGCCTCACCTTCTTCCCACCTCCTCCTGCCCCTGCTGGCGTCTGAGGCTGAGACCTGATTGATGGTGACGTGGATGATGCCGGGACCCAGCAGCCTTTCTTGCCTCCTTGAGACCTTCTGCCACCCTGTGTGGCCTCGGCGGGCCCTTGTCCTGTTAAGTATCCTCAGTCTTCCCATCTGTAATACAGGTGCAGTTGCCCCTGTGGGCATGCCACTCCTCTCAGACGCCCACCCCACCCCACCCCATTCACACAAATCTTTCCTGTCCTTCAGACGTGAGCCGTCTCCTCTCCTCCAGGATGGCTGCCAGGATCCCCAGGCAACCCTCGGTCACACGCCCTCATGTTGTTCTGTAATTATTTACCCATGCATGGTCCGGCCGCATACCCACGGACCTTGCACACACTAAGGATTCAAAACATGCTTGTTGAATGAATGAATGAATGAATGAGGGAGTGAACCAAAGCATGAGCGAGTAGACTGAAGTTGCCTGCGTTCACACGAACTCAAGTAGCCGAACCCAGATTTGAATGCGGGACTCAGAATCCTGTGCTCTCCTATAAGATCACTCTGGCCGGGCCCCTGGACCCCCTGTGATCCCCCTGACTGCTTCTCCAATGCCAGCCTTTGCCCACGGAGCCACTGTCAGTGCAGCCACCCTCCCCAAGCTGACGTCCAGGGGAGAAAGATGTCACAGCGCTAGCCGGTGACACAGGCGGCTGCTGCCCCGTCCGTCTGTCCATCCATCCGCTGCCTTTGCTGAGAGGAGCAGCCCCGACAAGGAGGCTCTCTTTCCTCCTCCCCCTCACCCTCTCCCACTGCCTCCTGTCCCTGCTCTACTCCCCTCCCCCAGTCCTCTCTCTAATTGCTGTTCCAGGGAGCAGGAAGAATGTCATAGATGTTGCATCTGTTTTTCTGGAAGACTGCGAAGCCGCATTAAAATATGTGCTCCGTGGGCGTTCAGTAGGCTGGGGCCTCTCTAGCGGCTTAATAATGGGGGGAGAGCTGAGAAAGGAGGAAATGGGAGGGACGGATAGACAGACAGAGAGACAGAGGAGGAGATGCTCAGAGAGAAACAGAACAAGGGAAGTGACAAAGATTCGAAGAGAGAGACAGGGAGAGAAGGAGACAAACAGAGGTAGAATGAGAAGCAGAGGAGAGGGAGAGGGAAAGAGGGAGAGGGTGAGGCTGTGGCCGTCACCACCTTCCTCTGATTTTCAGCATTTGCCTAACGGCCCTGGATGGAGATTTACAAGGTTTATCCTAAACATCTGCAGCCTGAGGCCTACGAGATACACTCGGCGGGCGTTTTCGAGACCAATGGCGACCCGTTCATGGAAACACTGCCCAGCCAGGGGCCCTGAGACTGCGGGGCCAGGGTGCCCGCCTCCCTTGTCCCCTCCTGTTTCCTTGTCTTCTCCAAGGAGCTGGCAGGAGGCAGGGCTGGGATCTTTCCAAACCTCATGCATCCCCACGTTCCTGGGCTGGGAGAGGGTCCTCCACGTGGGCCGGCTGGCTGTCAGGGCAGCCTGTCCTGCCGAGGAGGGGCGCTGGGGATAATCGAGGGGTAGCGGGCTGAGGAAGGTCTGTGTGAGGGAAGACCAGAGGGAAGAGGGAGGAGGTGAGAAGAGTATAGCATCGGCACAGCGGCTCCGGAAGGGCGGGGATGGGGAGAATGTCTAGTGAGCGCAGACTCTGTACATCTAGCTGTCATCACTACCCCACGAGGTGAGAGTAATCAATCCCCCATTTCACAGATGGAGAAATGGAGGCTCAGAGAAGGAAGGGGCTTGCCCAAGGGCAAACAGCCAGGGCCCTCGGGAGAGTGCAGAGTGGGTATTTGACCCTTCCCCGGGTCCCTCTCCCAGCAGCTCCTGAGTCTGTCTGGCATCCGAGCGTTTGGGGATGCTACCTCCATTCTGGTGCAGGTTAAGCCCCAGATCCAGGCTAGGCGGGGGCCTCCTTCTTCCCTTCTGGCGACAGTGGCTGGAGCGGTGGGCAGGAGGCAAGGCCTCAAGGCTGGTGATGCCTGACCAAGGGGCTTGGACTGGGTCCCATGGGGGCAAAGCTGTCTCAGGAGGATCCTAAGCAGGGACTGGGGAGGGTCAGCAGTCAGGCCAGGGTCTGGGAAACAAAGGAAAGCATTCAAATATCAATAAATCCAGCTGCCCCCGTGGTGTCACAAGCCACGGTGTGACTGATTAAAAACAAACAATCCTAGAAATAAAGACCCTTAGAGAAGGGCCTCGCCTGGCTGTTCACCCATTTTACAGATGGGAAAACTGAGAAATAATTTTACTCAGTGCAGTGTGTTCAGAATTGTGTCTTAGAGTAGTTCACTAAGAAGTGTGGGGTGGGGTCTTAATGATTACCTACATCCCATACCTGTCTCCCCTCCCCTTCCTGGTTTTCATTCAACAAGCACCCAGCCCCCCAAATACTCTACACTCCATGGAAGGCCGACCCTCACCCCAGCTCTGGTGAGCCCTATTGTCTTAAGGCCCCTGGCCACAGTAATTGGTTTGGGGGAGGAGTGACCTAAACCCACTCAATCTCAGAGAATCTCGAGAGTCTTGTTTGGGGCAGACGCTGGGGCAGAGCACTCTTGCTGACTCCCTGGATACATTTGAGTTTACACGAAAATCCCTCTGACAGATGTTAGAAGCCATCTGGCTGCCATGAGAGAAATCAGCTTAAGAATGAAGCTCATAGACACACAAAGGAAAGTAGAGCTGACAGAACCACTGAAAAATGGAGCTGGAGCCTTGATAGAGCCTAGCCTGAAGCCCACACATGCTCAACTTCTGAGCTGTAAATCAATAAAGCTCCTCTGTGGTCTGCATCAGCTTGAGGGGGTTTTTGTCACTTGTATCCTGAATGATGCATGTGCTATGGTAGGGTCAGACAGCAGATCTGAGTTTAAAACCTAGCTCTAGTTGTGGGATCTTTGGTGGGTCACTTCTGTCTCTGAGCCTCAGTTTCCCCACCTGTAAGATGGTGATGACAACTCCCGCCAGACTGTCAGGAGAGACCAACATGACTGGCACCTCTAAGACAGTGCTTGGTACCAAGCATGGCTCCAGAATTGCGTGCTGCTGGACCCTTTCCCTTGGGGTACAAACCAGTCCTGCTTCTGGGTTTACAAAAAGAGCCCCCTGAAGTTCCGTCCCGTGGGCCTGGGGTATGGCAGCTGCTTGGAGCTGGGGCCGGCAGGTGCTCTGATTATGGTCCCTGGGGGGTCACCCTGGGAGCCTGGGCATGGAGCCCCAGCCGGCTCTCAGAACTGCCTCTGGTAGGCCAGGCGGCCAAAAATAGTTGCTTTGCTAGGTTTTTAACAGGAAATCTATTTCCCGACTGTGGAGAAGCACTTCTTGACCTCCCCTCCTGGACGGAGCGGCTCCCATGAGCTCACGCAGGCAGGCAGTGGCATCTAGGAACTGCGGGACCCTGCACACCAGCCCTCACAGCCCCAAGGCCCGTGACTCAAGGAGGGCTGGCCGGCTCAAGGCGGGGGCCGGATGCAGGGGGGCTCCTCCTTGTTTCCACCATAAGAGCAACACCAGTGGTGAAACTAGACTCTCTGCCCTTCATAGTGAGAGGTGGGACCCCTCTGTGTCCCCCTCCACGCCCTCCTCAGAGCATCCATGGCAGACGCTGTGTCGGCGACATCTCTCCAGAGATGTTTAACGCCTGGACAAGCACACACATGTGTGCCCTTTTTCTTACACATTCGGAATCGTACTTCTACAACTCGATCTTTAAAACAGCTTTATTGAAATAAAATTCACATTCCATAAAATTCACCTATTTGAAGTGTACAATTCAGTGACTTTTAGTATATTTGGAGTTGTGTAACCGTCACCATAACCAATTTTAAAATATTTCAGCATTCCAAAAAGACACCCGCACTCCCTAGCCATCACTCCCAGTCCCTCTCTACTCCCAGCCCTAGGCAACTACCAATCTACTTTCTGTCTCTAGATTTGCCCGTTCTGGACATTTCATGTAAATGGAACGGTATACTATGCGGTCTTTTGTGACTGGCTTCTTTCGCTGAGCATCGTGTTCTCAGTTCATCCACGCTGTCGCGTGTGTTGGTGCTTCGTCCCTTTTTATGGCTGACTAACGTTCCATTGGACATATGGTGTGGGTAAACCACATTTTATTTGTCCCTTCATCAGTTGATGGACTTTTGAGTGTTTCTACTTTGTGGCTGTTATGGATGAAGCTGCTATGAACGTTTGTGCACAGGTTTTGTGTGGATGTACACTTTCATTTCTCCCGGGTCCATACCTAGGGGTGGAATTGCTGGGTCACGTGGTATCTCTTTGTTTAATCCTTTGAGGAACTGCCAGACTGTTTTCCACAGTGGCTGCACCATTTTACATTCCCACCAGCGATGAATGAGGGTGCTAATTTCTCCACTTCCTCGCTGACACTTGTCATTGCCTGTCTCTTGGATTATAGCCCTCCTAGCGGGTGTGAAGTGGTGTCTCATTGGGCTTCTGATTAGCAACCTGACTTTTGTTTTAGCTTAATGTATCTTGGAGGTGTTTCCCTGTCATAGACCCATCTTAACCTTTTCAATACCTCCACAGTATTCCCCTAGAAGACTGTATCCTGTTTAATCACTCCACTCTGAGTGGACACTTGGATTAGTGCCTGTCTTGGGCTGCAATGAACACCTCCAGGGTAGGGGAGGGGTCCTGAGTGGGTTCTGCCAGCCCCAGGGAGGGAGTTAGAGGACACCTCCTAGCCCTGGCTGGTATCTCCTCATGGCGTGGAGAGGGCTCCCTGCCCAGTTCTAGCCCAGGCTCTGCCCCTGATTTTCTGTGTGACCTTAGGACAAGTCACAGAGCTTCTCTGGGCCTCCTTTTCCCCTCCTGTAAAAAGTGAGGCTTGGACTAAGTTCCCCAGCACCCTGCTTTCCTATCCCACACCTCCTTATTCCAGTAATCACTCTTATGCCCTTGGCAGCTGCATTAAAAACATTTTCTCTTGCCTTCCCTATCACAGACCGTCTGCTATAGTTTCACTCACCTCTCCCAGAAATCCTGAGACAGACGGAGGCCCAGATGGGCTAATGGTCTGACTGGAGGTTCAGAGAGGGTAAGTGACCCGCCCACGGACTCCCAGCCGCTGTACCATGCCGTCAGCCAGAGCCAGGCTTCCATCCTGATTCTGCAGCCTCCCAGGCAAGTGACCTCGGGCAGGGGGCATCGCTCCACTCCTCCTCTGTGCCCCCTCCATAAAGACAGGATGGTAAGTGTTCCGGGAAGTCTCTGTTTGCCCCTCAGACCTGGCCTCCACTCTTAGCCACTCGGCTCAGAGCCCCATAATCTGACCTCCGTGGGGTATGGCCCAGGCCCCTGCACCCTCTGACTTCGGGTTGGATTGGCCGAAAGGAGGCTCCGATGGTGCTGAGAGTGGGAGGGAGAAAGGCTGGGCATTTATTCCCCTGGCTCCCTCCTTGCTGGGTCGGCAGGGGTGGCAGTGGTCACGTCCCTTTAATCAAGGCCACGGCTCCTGTTCATCTCCCCACTTTGCCTTGCCAGGCCTAGGGAGGTCCAGCTCCCGCAGTTGGGGGCTCCTCGTCAGTCTCCCCTTTGCTGGGGCCCTGACTGTTCTGGGACCCTTCCCCCAGGGGTGATGAAGAGGACTGACTGAGAAAATGATACCCATTTGTCAGTCCCATGTCCCATGTCCAGAATCCAGAGTGTCCTCCCCACCGACACCGTCCTCTCCTGGGGGCCTAGAGGAAGGCATCCATATTGTCCCTGCCTTTTCCTTTGCCCATGAAGGATCTGGCTGCCGGAAAGCTCCAGAAGCTGAAGATCACGCCAGCCTTGAATCTTGGCGCCAGACGGATCCTAGCAATTGGAAATAAACTGGACTGAAAGGCTACGACTTCATTCCAGGGGAAGAAACTGCTCCTGGGCCTGGGCAGGCCGCCCACATAGCATGTCCCCCACCCGCCGTGTGCTCCTGGGACCTGCCAGTGTGCACACATAGCCCACTCATAAACGACACACCCCTCCACACCCACAAAGAGCACACGTACCACACCCCACAGACGAGAAAACATCACACACACTGCCCCCAGCGTACACACCTCTCACATTCTCAACAACATCGCACAAAACGTACCTCTGCCTATGACACACACACCTGGGGAAGGATCAGTCCTCACCCCCACATAGTACACACCCACCCCGGCACCTGCCAAGGACACGGCACGGGCACAGGCTGGGGAAAGTCCAGGCCTGAGTGCCCGGAAAATCAAGCTCGGGGAGACCTGCCCAGGCCACAGGGCTGGTATGTGTGTGTGCGTGTGTGTGTGTGCGTGTGTGTGTGTGTATTCACACACACGTGCAGGTGCAGGATGAGTCTGATGTATGTGTGTATGCATGGGGGTACATATCTGTCTGCTGTGTGTGTATCTGCTGGGAGTGTGTGTTTGGTGCATGTCTGTGTGCGTCTGAGATGTTCACATGTGTAGGAGGTTGCCCTTATATCCTACCCGGCGAGGGGAGAGGGAGGCTAAGTGGACCATTAGGCCCAGAACAGCTGTGTCGTCCAGGTAACCCCTGTCTCCAGCCCACAGGACAGACACCTCCCGTGCTGAGAGGAAGAAACCTCACCCGAAGAAGCTGGGATTGCTGTCCTGCAGGATCCTGTCCCTAGAGGAGAAGCATAGGGGCAGTGGACCTGTGCCTGAAACCCCTCGGGTCACCTACCGTGGAGCCGCCCCTCCTCCTGGCTGGCAGCACAGAGCTCAGTCATAGGGTGTGGGCTGGACTTGAGTCCTGCTCGCCCTTGCGTCTAGGCTCCTTTGTGCAGTGCACAACGATGCACAGCCATGCACAGTGGCCCTGACAGCCCTGGCTTGCTGAGTGAGTACGAGCCACAGTTTCCTTGTCTGTAAAATGGGGGAACAATGCTGACTGCACAGCTTGGCGGAGAGGAAGTTAAAAGATGTGGAGCCTGTGGAAGCCCAGGCCCACAGAAGGTGCTTGGGAATTTAGGGCTGGCTTTCTCCAGCACCCCCAGGGCTGCGCAGTGCACAAAAGCCAGGGGGAGGATGATCTGAAGGGATTAAGTCTTGCAGTCAAAGTGAAGGGGTCAACGGTGCTGCCCACGGGCCCGGGACGATGGGCCAAGCAGCAGAGCCCTCCCAGAGGGGCACCAGCTGTGTCTGTGCCCCACCTCCCCGCTCGCTACCTGAGTCCGCACGCAGGAAGGGGAACGGCAGAACCAGCCGGCCAGGTGCCAGGCCTCTGTTAGCTCTCAGACACCATTGGGCCCTCCATGAAACCCTGGGGAGGGGCACCATCCCTCCCACTGTACAGCTGAGGAAGCCGAGCCAAAGAAAAGGCAAGTCACTGGCTGGCCACACAACTCGCCCAGTGGGACTGGGACCTGGTTGTATTAACCATGTGTTTCTGATGCTTTGATACTGGAGCCTTGCATCTTGACCCGGAGGGACTGCCCCTTCCTGGGGCTAGCCAATTCCTAAAGATAGTAAACTACTCATCTCACAGAGTGTCTTTCATATGCAAATTAACCAATCCAGACACCCCCCCCTCCTCCCACCCCCACACTCCGGGCCACTGTCCCCTGCCCCAGTCACCCCCAGGCCAAGTGCCAGACAACCAGCGGCAGCCACTACACCCCAGAGCTTTCTGGAATTATTGAAACTAGCCAATCCTCAGCCTGCTCACTCTGCCTTGCCCAGGCCTTCCCTCAGAAACCACAGTAAGGGCTCTCGCCGATGTTTTCCCCTGGCTCCCCTCTGCCTCCTGAGTGACCCTGTGCTTCCCCCTGTGGCTCTGCGTGCTGTGGTGCGGCCCCTCCTCTTAGAAATTGTGAGTAACAGTCTTTTCAAGGCAGTCATCGCCTGATCTGCTGGCCTCACCACACCTGAATAGTAATAAACCTACACTTTAAAATACGGGTCACAGCTGATTCCCAAGATCGCATGCGCAACCCCGCAGCGCACTGCCTGAGCTCCTCTCCTGGGGACAGTGCCTCCTGGCCTCCACCTCTATGTGGGGTTTGAATTGCTTCCTTCGTCTCTGTCTTGTGTCCCAATTCACCGTGGTTGGATGTCTGTCCCCAAGCCTGTCCACAGAGCCCAGCCCGGGGCTTATCTGACTAGTGTCGTCTCCTCCACAGACCACAAACCCGGTGAGGGGGACATGCTAGGTACTTGAGAAGCGTCTGTGCCGTCTCAGAGGCCATTCCCTCGTCTTCCCTCCCAGCCGCCCTCTGAGGCAGGTGGGCATGGACTCTTGTGCCCATTTTACAGGGAGGAAAACAGAGACCTCGAGAAGTGTGGTGGCCACCCCATGGGCACACGGCGGGCCAGAGGTGGAAGAGAGTTTGAATCTAGGGCCTCTGAAGTCCAGGATGTTTTCTTGGTGACCGTGCTTCATGATCTTGTGTTCCAGCCTGCTCACTGCAGGGGACAGGCTTGCACTCGGCTGTTCTAAAAACGATGAAAGTGAGAGGCCGGCCGTGCCGCGGAGAGGGGGAAAGGACAGCCAGCCAGGAGCTGGGGCGCTGGGGAAGGATGCACCACAGGCCTTTGAAATGAAGTTGAAAAGAAGACCTGGTTTATAAATAGAAAAAAATCCCAAGTGAAACGACAGTTGTCCTGCTCTTTTTTTGGAGTTGTTGGTGATCCCTAAAGCAGGCTGGTGTGGGGGTGCTCCAGTCTGGAGGTTCCCTACACTGCCCTCTCCCCAGCTGGGGCCGGGTCCCTGCTCCCCGTTGGACTCACCCTGCACAGCCAGACACCCAGTGGGGCCCAGGCAGGTTCTGGAGCGGCCTCCTTAGCCACCCTCCCTGGCTACGCCGCGCATACGGATGAGTGGACGAGTGGGCACAAGGACGGAGGGACAGGGTTCTCACAAGCATCCTTCCCAGTGAGCTCTTCCCTGGTCACCCATGTAGAGCTGCCACCCCTCCCCATGCTGGTGGCCCCTGCCCCAGCCCCGCCTCGGCTGTCTTTTCTCCCTAGCGCCTTCCACATCCCCACAGGCTCGCAGACCCTCCCCCTTCATTATTGCCTTTCTCCCACATCAATGCAGAGGCTCCCCGAGGGCAGCATTCTTGGTCTATTTCATTCACCACTGGGTCCAGCACAGGCCTGGCCTGAATTGGGCCACGATGGTGAATGAGTGCATCTGTCTGCTGCTTAGTCCATCCTCCTGGCCTTCAGATGGTCGTCCCTGCCAAATGTCCACAGCCACCGTTCACAGCCACCGTTCGCCAGGCCATCTGCCTCCCTCCTCTCCCACGCCCTCGCCTGGAGCAAGAAGCCGGCTGCCACCCTCCTTGCTGCCTCCCTCTTCCTCACCCCACATCCAAGCCAGCATTTGGCCTCTAGAGCCTCCCTCAGACCCACCTCTTTTCCACCCCACTTGCCTCCCTCCAGTCCACCCTCGTCATCCTCTCTGCAGCCAGAGTGTTCTTCCTAAGATGCAAACCTGACTTTGTCAATCCTCTGAGCAAAACCTTTCTCCCTGCCTGGAAGGAAGCCCAGGTTCCTTAACATCTTTGCAAAGCCCTCCATTGTCTGGCCCTGCAGACCCCTGTGGTCGTCTTCCACCCCAAGCCAGCCACTGGACTTCGTGCATTCCCAGCACTGGGCCAGGTTCCATCTTACTGCCCAGGCTTTGCCCACCCTGTTCCGCTTCCTGGGGTATCTGACTCCTACTTATCCTCGGGTCCAGACCTCTCTGCTCCAGAAAGCCTTCCTTGACCCAAGGCTCAGTAAGTGCCTCCTGGACTCCCAGAAATTAACAGCCTGTTTATTTCCCTTTGTCTAGCTGCACCGTGGGGCAGGGACATCCACATTTCTCAATACTATTTACTGAAGAGACGATCCTTTCCCCATTTTGTGTTCTTGGCACTGTTGTCAAAGATCAGTTGAGGGCAGATGTATGGATTTATTTCTGGACTCTCTGTTCTGTTCCGTTAGTCTATGTGTCTGTTTTTTGGCCAGTACTGTACTCTTTCGGTTACTGTAGCTTTGTAATATATTTTGAAGTCAGGAAGTGTGGTGCCTCCAGCTTTGTTCTTCTTGCTCAAGATTGCTCTGGTTATTCAAAGTCTTTTGTGATTCTCTATAAATTTTAGAATTTTTTTCTATTTCTATTTCCTTAAAAATGCCATTGGGATTTTGATAGGGATTGCATTGAATCTGTAAATCAGTTGGGGAGTATGGCCATTTCGATAATATTAATTCTTCCAATCCATGAACATGGGATGTCTTTCCATTTATCTGTGTTCTTCAGTTTCCTTTTTCAATGTTTTGGTTAACTTTATTCCCAAGTATTTTATTCTTTTTGTTGCTATTATGAATGAGATTTTTTTTTTACTTCCTTTTCAGATAGTTTGTTGTTTGTATATAGAAACGTGACTGATTTTTGTATGTCGATTTTGCATCCTGCAACTTTACCAAATTTGTTTATTAGTTCTAACAGGTTTTTGTTGTTGTTGTTGTGTCTTTAGGATTTTCTATGTATATGATCCAGTCATCTGCAAACAGAGATAATTTTACTACTTCTTTTCTGATTTGGATGCCTTTTATTTCTTTTTCTTGTTGACTTGCTCTGGCTAGGGCTTCCAGTACTATGTTGAACAGAAGTGATGAGAGTGATCATCCTTGTCTTGTACCAGGTCTTAGAGGGAAAGCTTTCTGTTTTCTCCCATGTTAGTTGTGGGCTTTTAATATATGGCCTTTATTGTGGTTCAGTAAGTTCCTTCTATACCTATTTTGTTGAGAGTTTTTATTATGCATGGATGTTGAACTTTGTCAAATACTTTTTCTGCATCTGTTGAGATGATCATGTGTTTTTTTCTTTCATCCTGTTAGAATGGCTATTATCAAAAAGATAAAAGATACAAACATTGGCAAGGATGTGGAGAAAAGGTAATCCTTGTGTACTGTTAGTGGGATTGTAAATTGCTACAGCCACTGTGGAAAACAGTATGGCAGTTCCTAAAAAAATTAAAAATAGAACTACCTTATGATGTGGCAATCCCGTTTCTGGGTATATATCCAAAAAAGAATGAAATCGTTATCTCAAAGAGATACTGCATTCCCATGTGTGTGTGTATATATACGAATATTATTCAGTCTTTAAAAGGAAGGGAATCTTGCCATTTGTGACAACGTGGATGAATCTGGAGGATGTAATGCTAAGTGAAATAAGCCAGACACAGAAGGACAAATACTGTATGATCTCACTTATATGTGGAATCTAAAATAGTCAAACTCACAGAAGCAGAGAGTAGGATGGTGGTTGCCAGGGGCTGGGGGCAGGGGGAAATGGAAGAGGTTGGTCAAGGGTACAAAGTTTCAGGTATGCAAGATGGGTAAGTTCTGGAGATCTAATGGTATGGTGACTATAGTTAACAATATTGCATACTTGAAATTCGCTAAGAGGGTAGATTTTAAGTGATCTCACCACACACACGCAAAAGATAACTCTGTGAGGTGGTGGATATGTTAATTAGCTTGATCATGGTGATTATTTCACAATGTATATGTATGTCAAAACATCACGTTGTACACCTTAAATATACCCAATTTTTATTTGTCAGTTATACTTCAATAAAGATGGGGAAAAACCCTCCAAAGGACCACACCCTCTGAACAAGCCATCATACTTCCAGGGTATGCATGCAAAACAATCACGGTATTCGGTCGGTCCTCATTTGAGTAGTCACGTTCTGTGACGTCGCCGTGAACACTGACTTAGTAATACTGAACACCGCTCCCAGGGGAAATGCAGGGTTAGGGTCCTGTGAGCCTCCGGTCGAATTTTCATTGACCTATCAGTACGTGACCTTGTTTTGTGTGTGTTTCTGTTTAAAGACACCTTATTTAACATGGCTCGTTAACTCATGAATGTTGAACTCACAGGCAGCAGCACTATGGCTCCTGCCTGCACGAAGATTAACACACGCATCTTCTCCATGAGGCACGTCCCATCCTTCCTGGGCTGAGGAGCACTAGACAGCACTTCAGCACTCTGCTGGGGGCACTTCCAACAGCAAAATCACCAACGAAAAGCACAAAAATGTGGAAAAACTTGGCACTAGAAAGGACACTTGTTTATAGTCTGCGAGCTGAAACAAAAAGGCAAGAGTAGCCTTGTTTCACCTCAGCTGGGAACGTGCATGTCGGGCGACTCACATTTTTGCCACTCTGCAAAAGTGTCCGTGAATGACCATGAGAGGGCCTCAATTACTGATTCTGAGGTTGCAAATAAATTTTAGCAAGTAGGAGAATTTGAAATATGGAATCTGAGAATGATGAGGATCGACTCTATGTCAAAAAGATGTTGATGGCAACATTGTAACAACAAAACCACTGGATATGGCCTAAATGCAGATTATGAGGGATTGGTTAGGCCAAGTCTTAGCTTCAGCACTGTTGACATTTGGGGCCAGATAATGCTTTGTTACTGCGGAGGGGGCTCTCCTGTGCACTGTAGGATGTTTAGCAACATCCCTGACCTCTACCCAGTAGTTGCCAGTAGCATTCCACCTCCTCCAAGCTGTGACACCAAAAATGTCCCCCGATACTGCCAAGCGAGAACCGCTGGGTTAGATACACTGAGAGGCAGCCACACAATGGAATGCCGTGTGGCCTTTAAAAAGGATGGTGTACAAAATGACTTGGGAAGATTCCCATGACATTTTTGAGTAGGAAAAAAAAGGCAGGTGGCAAAACTAGATGTATACTAAAATCTCAATTTTACATCTCCTTGTATGTAGGCACGTGTAGAGGAAAGAGAGAACGAGAGAGAAAAGGTGAAAGCTGTCTGCCTACCTGCTGAACAGGCAGGTCTGAAGAGCTTGCACTGACAATCTTGAGCCTGAGTTTCGGGTCCACTGGAGACAGACTTGGGGGCTGTGGGCACTTGTCGCCTGGACTCAGACCTTGCCAAGGATGGTTGGGGTCTGGAGTCAGGCCTTGCCTCCTCCCCACCCTCCTGGCAACCATCAACCAGCCCCTCAGCCAGGCACGCAGGCTCTCTCTGACCTTGGCCTGCTCCCACGCTCTCCCCCAAGCCTTCAACCTGTTCTCCACTGCATGCCCTTAGCCAGTGGGTCTTCCTGGTTCCTGCTTAGTTAGGACCCCGGCCCTCTGCTCAGCTGGGGCCAGTGCCCTCCCGTAGGGCACAGGAGTCTGGTCCCTACTGCCAGCCCCTAACTGTGGTTACCTTCAATAGGTCAAAAGCCCTGGACCGTGACATGCTCCCTGGGCCCCCCAGCTGAGCCCGGCCCCAGCCCAATGCCCTTGTTTATCTAGACAGTTCCCCAGCACAGCAGAGCTCCTCATCCCCATCTTCCGGGGTTTGTGCAGGAATCAATCTGGCTACACCTCAGCATCGCCAGCTGAGCCAGCTGCCCCACCCATCCCCTCCAGTCTCAACATCCTCCCGCTGCCCCCTCGGACATGGTGGGCTCTGGAGACTCACATTCTGCTCTGGGCACTTACAGCCGCGTGGCTCTGGGCACGTTACTGTCCTCTCCTGGGCCTCACTGTCCTCCTCTGTAAAGTGGACTCCTCTCAAAGCTACGAGGAGGACTAGCTGAGCTAATGAGTGTAGACCACATAGTAGGTCCTCAACCAACAGTAACTTATGGGGTTTCCATTTGGGATGATGAAAAGTTCTGGAACTAGATAGTGGTGATGGTTGCACAACATTGTGCGTGTACTTACTGCCACTGAATTGTGCACTGTAAATGGCTAACTGGCAATTTTTATGTTATGCGTATTTTACCGCAATCAGTCAATAAATGGTGGCTCCTTCCAGTGCCTCCTGCAGAGTTCTTTATGCTCTGGCCTGGCCAGGTTTAATCTTCGGACGCTTTTGCCTCCTCTTCCACCTCCAGATGCTCCTTAGGAAACTGCCCTGACCTTGAAGCTGACTAAGACAGCTTGTTTTTTCCTCTTCCTGGAAGGCCCGGCCCCCCCAGAGACTTTCCACAGGGCAGTCTGGCGAGGGGAAGGGCCAGAGGAGGCACGGCTGACTGTGCACTTCAAGCTGACTACAGTTGGCAGCCTGAGTGGGGAGGAGCCCACCCAGCCCAGGAGTTTGGGATGAATCCTTTGTCTCTCTGGGGTGGTGGTCATCAGCATCTGGGGGTCCTTCTCAGGGTCTGTAGCTAAGCCTGGTCTGATGAGCTCCCTCCCACTCCGCCACAGAGTTTCCTCTGTCCCCTTAAGGCGACCAGCCTAAACCAAGTTTGTCGTTCATCATGTCCCGCACCCCCCCACACTGTCCCTTCTTTTTTGCCAGGTCCCATACCCAGGGGTGGCACTGTCCATCCAGCTGCCCAAGCTGGAAACCCAGAGCACACAACTCCCATTGCAGCCTCACTCCGGATACCCAGGACCCAAGAATTCTCTGCCCACACTTCCAGGGCCTACACGGATGGCCTGAGTCTACCCTCCAGAGGGTTGACGGTACCATTGGCGTGTATGCACATCCCTAGGCCCAAGGGGTGGACGAGGGCAGCTGTTCGTGGTGGGGTAGGACATTGCTTAGGACTTGGAAGTACAGGCTAGGTCCACTATGTGGGGGGCAGATCCAGGGGTGCAAAGAGAAGAGGGGGAGACCCTGGGCAGCAGCCTCCATGAGAGATAGGGTAGCCTGTTTCCATCACCCTGAGGAGGGGTTGTTTCTCCATTCCTGGCTGCCCAACCTTCCCGAGCAGGAGGCAGGACCTGTTCCCCATCTTCTTCTGAAGGGCAGCTTTATGTCAGTCCCTAAGTGTTTAATCCCGCGGTTTCAGTACATCCACCACACCGCTTCTCTCCGTACCTTCGTGTGGCGAGGAGCCAGGCTTCCCACCCATGAGGCCCGAGGCTTAGCCTGATGTCACCTAGGAGGTCTTCTGCCAAGGAAAAGAGAGGATGGCAGTAGGCATCCCTTGGGCAGCTGTCGGCCGGGGCTGACTAGACCATGCAAGGCACGGCTCACACCTGAGCTTCCTTCAAAGACTGAAGGAGCGGCCACTGATCCTCCAGGCCTGACAGCCTTCCCACCTCCACTTCTCCTCGTACAGCTGGTCAGCTGCTCCCTTTCTCCCTGGTCTGTCTGCCCCACCAGCCTTCCCCTTCCGTCCTCCACCTGCAGCCGGAACGAGCTCTCCAAGGCACAGGCTCTCTCCCTGCTGACACGTTTTCAGGGGCTCCCCGCTGCGCTCTGGATAATGCCCAGACTTCTCACAGGACACCACCCAGCTGACGTCTCCCTCCACCCACTGCCTCACACACTACACTACAGCAGACCACCCATCTTCCCTCCCGGGGTGAGTTGTCAGTGCTCTTGTGCCCTTGCATCCTCCATATCTCCCACCTACTTTCCCACCTGGCAAGTTCTCCCTCACGCACATCCATCAAGACCTGCAAGATGAATCTTAATAGCACCCCTGACATAATAATACCTAAGAGCTCCATTAGAGGAGGCAGCCTCCAGTATTCGTCTGCTGTCAGAGGGGCCTGGGTCCACAACCCAAGTGTACTGATCATTGGCTGTGAGACAAAGCAAGGTACTTAGCCCCGCTGGATCTATTTCTTCATCAGCAAAGTGGGCCAATAAAATTGACCTCACAGGGTGGTCGTGAGAGTTACATTAACATGAGACATGCGTGGACTTGACCCTGCCGATGTAATGACCCAACAAGCTCTAAAGCTGCAGCTCTGACTGTACTGTTATTACTTTCTGCATCCAGAAGGACATGTAGGTAGTGGATTCCCAGCTGTAATAGGGAAGCTCTAACCCAGGGCATGAAAAACAGTGATCAGAACAGACATCATGGAACATCAGGTGAAACAAACAGATCCCAATGGTGTGCACAGGAGAACTGAATTTTTGCAAAAACAATAACATATTTGTGGTAGAAGGAAGAATATCTAGAAGGAAACACCCCAAAATGTTAGAGTGATTATCTCTGCATGATGCAAATTTTTAATGATTTTATTTATTTATTACTTATCTATGTTTTCTACATTTTTTCCTATAATGAGTGTTGTGGATTGACTTGTGTCCCCTCAAAAGATCTGCTGGAGTCCTTGCCCCCCATACTTGTGAATGTGATCTTAATTGGAAATAGTGATCTTCTCAGGTATAATCAAGGTAAGATGAGGTCATACTCAGTTAGGGTGGGCCCTAACCCAATACAACTGGTGTCCTCATGAGAAGAAAAAAGACCCAGAGATACACACAGGGAGAACGCCACGCGACTGTGGAGGCAGAGACTGGAGTACCACACCAACAAACCAAGGAGCACCAAGGATGGCCAGCAATACCAGAAGCTAAGAGAAAGGCAAGGAAGGATTCTCTCCTAGAGCCTTCGAGAGAGCACGGCCCTGCGGAAACCTGGATTTCAAACTTCTGGCTTCTAGAACTGTGACAGAATAAATTTCTGTTGTTTTAAGCCACCCAGTTTTTGGTAATTTGCTACAGTAGCTCTTGGACTTGTCTTACTTGTGTATTACAAAGGACCAAAAGTTCAAAAAAAAAAGAGAGAGAGAGAGAGAGGAGGAGGAAGAGAGAAAGAGAAAGAGAAGGCGAATGAGAAGCTTGAATTGTATTTGCTCAGGGCTCAGCTCTGATGTGCAGGGAGTGTTTGTTGAATGAATAAATGTCTCCTTCCTATGGAGCTGTCCTTCTCTTTGTCCTGACTGCCCACCTGTCTCCTGCTCCTTTTCCCTAGCTAGGGCAGCAGGCTCAGCCCAACCCCATGCAGGCTGTGCAGGTGGGTGGGTGGGGAGCTCAAGGAGCCTTAGGTCAACAGCTCCATCACCGTCGGCCTCACTGGGGTCCCTGCATGACACCATGCCCTCTGCTCACATCCAGTTTCTTGTTCTTTGTGACCAGGCCAAACCTTGTCATTGATCAGTCTGTCACGCGGCTTCTAGCACAATCTTCCTAAAACACCGGTCAGACCGTGCCACACCCCCTTTAAAGGTCGTCAGTGGCTCCCAACTCCTTGGCAGGCATTCAAGGCCAGCGTCTATTTGAAGCCATTTTCTGGGTTTGTCCCCCTCCCCAACGTCCAGCGAGTCTTACTGCCCGCTCGTCCAGCACTCCCGCACTGGCACACCTCGGTGCCGTGCCCGGCACAGCCTTCCTGCCTTCTCAAGGCACCAACACTCTGCTCAGGCCTCTCTGAGCAGAGACGCCCGTCAGAGGGGCCTCGGAGGACACCGCCCTGCTCAGCTCTCCTTCCAGGAAGAGCGAACAGAGTGGGGCCTGTTAGCTGGACAGGGACTGTCTCCAGCGGAGGAAGAAACAGCAGATGTCTTCTGCTCCCAGTGACCCCGTCAGCCTTGACGAATCGCAGGAAGCAGCTCTGAGACCTGCTAATTAGGCTTGGACGTCTTCCCTCAGGCCTGGCAGAGGACTGGGAGGGGACAGCATTTGGATCCCCTGATTAGACACCTTCCAAATGCCTCTTTCCTCTTCCTTCTCCAAGAGGAGGGAGCATGATGACGAGGCTCCAGGTAGAGAGGGGAGACCAGGCCGAGGAAGCCCCGTTCGTTTCCCAGTTTAAATAGCTCCTCTTGTTCCCCTATGAGGTCACACCCCTGAGCAGGGTTTTCAGGACGCATTACCTTGGTCAGGGGTAGCTTGCTTCTCAGGAACAGAAAACCCAGCCAAGATAACTGAAATTAGTAGGAAGCTGGGAACAACATGGGACGCAAGGACCAGGGAGCCACCAACCCTACTGCGGCAAACGGTCAGACACAGAGGCGGCCGCGCTCTGTCTCTCCACCTCCCTCCACCTCTCTCCCCATTTTTCTGAGTCACTCTGGAGATCAGCTCTCTCTATCTGCTCATCAGGGTCCCCAAATGGCAGACTTGTTCTCAAACCCTACACAGCCCCCAGGCCCAGCCAACCAATCCAGTCTCTTCCTACCTGGGAGCAAGAATTACTGTCACCACCTGACAGCGAACAAGTGCACCCCAGTTGTGTGCTGGGCACCCGTCTAAGGTCTTACGTGGGTTTTCTCATTTAATTCTCAAAATAACCCTACAAGGTAGGTTTTATTAACATCCTCATCCTAGAAGGAAATAGAAGCTACTAGTGAGTAAATAACTTGCCCAGGATCACTCAGCTTGTGAGCAGGGAAGTCGGGATTCAAACCCAGGCAGCCCAGGTCCAAAGCCTGTGTCCTGAAAATGATTGGCCCCATTCAGCTTCTGGATTGATTCTCCCAGATCAGGTGACCCTTCCTGGCCCAATCGGAGATGGCCCCAAGGATGGGGTGGGTCCCATAGCACCCCAGGGCTGCAGAAGGAGGAGGCGACAGGGCTCTCCCCCAAAACAGAAGCTCCTCCAAGGCAGGGATTTTCATGTCTTGTGCCTTAGCACAGCAAGTGCCTAGAACAGTGCCTGGCACACAGCAGGCACTCTGGGACTGTTGAATGAATGAACCCCAAGCATCTTGGACTTGTCCCTGCCAAATGAAAGGAAGAGTTAGATGTCGCCTTGTTAGGGCCATATATGACTATCTCACCTTTCAGAAAAAGATATTCCTTTACTGGGGACCTCCTGTCACTGCTCAGGGCTATGCCATAGGGTGTTAATAGCCATGAAAGGCAACAGGTCGTGTGCTCGATATGGCGGAATGGACAGTCTGGGTTAAATAAGACCAGGCCTGTGTTTCTTCTCAGAGTCTTCAACCGCCTAACGAGCCCCGTGATTTGCATGCATTTCTTCCCAAAGTTGTTTGACCATGAAACCCTCTATTCTGAAGGCATCTGGTGGGGCTAGTAGGATGAACAATATGCTATGAGAAATGAAATTTCAATCAATTAGGTTGCACCGATTGCATTTGAACAGTACTTAAGTCCCTCTTGCGTGTAAGAGGATACAGTCTCCGGTCCCCCCAGCTCCCTAGGCTGAGAAGGGCTCCTGGAGTGAGCCCTCCACTTGCTCACGTTCCGCGCACCCTCCTTCCTTACCCTCGCTTGTTGGAGATCCCCCGGGAGGCCGGGGCGCCTCCAGGCCTCTCAGTTTCTGATTGTCTTGGAGACGGAGCTCCTCTTTCCACACTTGGGCTGTCTGGCCTCAACCTCTTCTTACACGTTGTGGTTTAAAATGCAATTACATTTCCCTACGCAGGTTCTAGGCAGAATATTAAGCTCGAAAACAATTGCAATAGATTGCACTAATTATTTTCAATTCGTTTTGTGAATCGAGAGGTTGGGACCTTAGATTGGGAAGTAAATGAATGAAAATTAGACAGCATCTTGTCAGCTAATGGGTTTCTTCAGCGCCGGGTAGGTGGCTCCATGCACTGGAGATTTACATCCTTAAAGCCCTTTCTGGGTTCCTCTCAGCTGCCTAACGAGTGATATCATCTTCCAGAACTTTCCAGGACATGTTCTTGGACTTGGCTATTCTTGTTTTTTTTCCTGAAGGGCATACATTATTGTAAAGAATTAAATCTATTATTATTAAAACTGTTTCTTTGTTTTTTCTTAACCATTTGCACCAAGCAAAAATGTGAAGGTCTAGTGTTCTGGCCTTTCCCTTCCCCCACCAGGAAAGCCCATCCTGGTTTGGACGTCTGGTCTTTGTCCCCCTGGCCACTCTCCCCTCCCTACCTGGCTCGGTACTGCACTGCGCTGACCTGTCTGGATCTCATCAGAGGCCCTTCACGTCCTTTGACTTGCAGCTGGGTTGCTCAGTGGGCAGCGCCAGCAGGAGCAGGGAGGGAGGCAGGGGAGTGAAGTCGGGATTGATTGCTTTGGCTCCCTCCCGAGGCGGCCCTCTCCACACAGTTTCTGGGTTCTGCTCAGTGGCTCCCTCCCCTCTTCTCTTCAGGCCAAGCATGGTCCTCCCCTGTGGTTTTCAGCATCTTGTCCGCACCTTTGCAAACAGGAGCGGTATGACCGCTCTGGGAGACCCGATTTCCTGCTCCCACAGGGCCATTCAGCTTTCCTCCCCGCCCCCTCCTCTACCCTTCCCCATCCCCTCCCGCCCCCTCCTAGGAAGGATCTGCTGCTGTCAGTTCCTTTGGGGTGTTTATGGTGCCAATTTGGGACAAAGAGGGAGAGAGAGGAGACCATGGAGGATCTGTGGGACGTGGAGGAGACAGAGGGAAGACGAAAAGAGGATTTTGACAAAAATTGTTACACACTAGGAATTCCCTTCATGGTGTCTGAGAAATACAAGTCAAGACGTTCAGCTGCCCTGAGCATCCTCTCTGGCCTGCACAGGGCTTCTGACCTCACCAGCAGGCCTGGACCAGGTGGGAACGGCCCCAGTGTGCAAGTTTCCAGGTTTCACTATTTTTCAGCCTCTCTGGAGTGGCTGATTCTCTAAACTCTGCATCTGTTTATCCTACTGCTACTAAAATAGAAACTTCAAAAACTAAATTTGACCCTCCAAAGTGGACCTGAGACAAATTCTCAAGGCAACCAATGGAAGGGCTGGCAAAAGAATTTCTCATACTTCCGTGCTGAAAAGAGAGCCCTCCAAACCCCGCATCCAGGAGCAGGATGTGTTCGCTGCGCCCTTGTAGAGGACCAGGGCTAAATATCTTGAGAACTGACCCTGCACCCTCCCTTGGGCACTGGGGAAGCAGACGGCCTGGACGCAGCGCCTGCTCCCCAGGAGCACTTAGGGGGCAGGCCTCCCAGACAACTGTGGTACAGCAGAAAACACAGCTGGGGATGGGGAGCACCTCAGAGGGGCCTGGTGGCCTCCTGGAGGAGGAGAGGGTACCTATGCCAAGTCTTAAAAGACAGGTGAAGCTGGTAGCAGAGAGATGGGGGAGTGGAAAGGCCGCTGTAGGCAGAAGGCACAGCAAACATAAGGCTCGAGGCTAGAAACAGCACGAGCCTGGGGAAGCTGGGCTGGCCAGCGTTGCTGGAGCACCACCTGGGAGCTGAGCACGTAGCAAGGAAGCTGGAGAGCCAGGAGGGGCCAGGTCAAGGGGGACATTGAATATCATGCCCAGGGGCTTGGCTTCTAACTTGTGGGTTAACCTGTAAGCTACCAGAAGGGTCAGGCAGGGCAACAAGGTGGGTACTGGAGGACCCCTCTGGGCTGTGGGGAGGCACATCCGACGGGAGGGCCCGAAAGCAGGAGGACCAGCTGGAAGATCTGCTGCCTTGCATCAGGGGAGTGGGGGCTGGGGATGGAAACAGGGGGAAGTGACAGGGCCTCAGAGGGTGAGTGCCATTTCCAGGGGCCATGAGGATGCCAGCCAGACTGTGCCAAGAGTGGCGTTGTCATTGTGACGCCAAGAGCTGGGCATTTTGACCCCCAGCCCCACACAGGAGCATGTGGGGATGGAAGTGAGTTGGGGGAAGTGAGGAGTGGGGCAGCCAGAAGGCAGGCCCCCATTGGTCATCTGCCTGTGGGGGACCAATTCCCATGGTATTTAGGATCCTCAGGGCTGGGTGGCCCTTGGCTCAGAGGACAGTGAGGCTGCGAAGGTCTCTCTCCCTTTCACACGGTTCACCTGCCAGAGGTTTCTGACAACCCTGATGGGGCTTTCAGCTGATGGGAACGGGGTTGGGCTCTGGCTGTGACCGTCTGCCCCTCTCTTTGTTTCCTCTGGGAGGGGGTATACTGGAAATGTTGGACGCAGAGCCACATTCTGAAACAGGTTTCTCTCCATCCCCTCTCCCAGGTCACAATGTGCACTGATACCAACAGTGAAAGGCCTCTCCCAGCTCTGCAGACCTGGAACGGGAAATCAGAGGCCTGAGCTGGAAGCAGCAGGAGCAGAGGGATGTAGTTCTGGAGGGTGAGAGAGGCCAGAGGGCCACGAGGGGCCACAAGCCAGCCACGAGAATGCTGAAGCCACGAGAAGAAAGGAGACAGAGCAGGGAGCGAGGGAGGGAGGGGCCCACTGGTGGGAGGATTAAAATGAAAGTGCCCCGGAGTGCCAGGAGACAGCGCTCAGCCAGGTCACCGCTGAGCAGGAGAGGGAAAATCTGCCATCCCTAAAGACCTCTCAAAGCTCGCCCCACCACCCCAGGCTGGACTTCCACCTTATGTGAGCTTCCGCATTACCCTCTGTGTATCTTACGTCAGACCCCTGTCATCCTACAACCAGCAGAGACAGAGCAGGTGGGGTGGGTCCTTTCTCCCTTCAGATCCCAGGCTGGGACGCCCCACCTCCCAGCCCCGTTCACATCTCTCCCAGACTGGAGGGATGGAGGAACCCTGGTGGCCCTGCAGCACAGCACTCCCCAGACATGGGCCACTGGGGTATGTGAGAGGATTTTAGGGGGCAAAGACAAGCTTTTTCTTAAAAAATTTAATGTTTATGGATTAATTTTAATATGCATTAGAAAAATTACATAACTAGCTCGTAATATAAATGATTTAATGATACAGTTTAGAATGAGAATAAATTTAATTAGATAAAAAGCAGGAGATGATAAATAAATGTGAAGTCTCAATATAAGTGGGGCTGACATGGTTGATGTTGAACTTTAAAGACCGACATTCAGGAAATATTGCTCCTGGCTGGTCCTCTCCTCTCTACCACACTTCATGAACGAGCCACTCGCCTCTGCTTGAATGCTTCTCAAAATGGGCAACTCATTACCTAATAAGGCAGCCGTGACCCTCTCTAGACCCAGGAATCTGACTCGCCCCAGCCCCACAGTTTAGCTCCACAAACTTGCATCGATCGCCTATTATGCATCTCATGTGGACTAGGCGCTAGGGATATGGAGTTTACAAAGACACAGCCCTGCCTCTTTGCCCAAGGGCCTTTGCCTGTTGAGCCTCCCATTTCACCACCTGTAAAGTGGGTATAATGTCCCGTTAAATAAGGAAAGCCCCTGGCACACGGTGGGTGCTCAGGGACTGTTACTTCTCTTTTCCTGGACCTCCTCACCAAGTTCCTTCTCATGCAGCACAGATGCAGTATTAGTAGTAATAGAAGGGGCACAGGCTTAGGGACTCCCTAGCTATCGGTGTGACCTTGGGCAGGTCATTCAACCTCTCTGAGCCTCAGATTCCCCATCTGTAAAATGGAGATAACAATACCATTCATTGTGCTTTTATATGGATAAAATGAGATGTTACTTGCAGAACACCCAGCACAACACTTGTTCAAACTTCCCTTTAAAAAAACTCTTCTTGTCTGAACCAAAGCTGCCCTCTGTAGCTCTCTCAGGGCCCAGCTGTTGGTGAGGGCGGGCAGGGCATCACCAAGGGAGGCCACTCCTGCTGGCATCCATCCTTTCTCTGTTCTTTTTCTCTTGTAGTTCAGAGTCCTCTCCTGCTCGTCCCAGCCCGTGTCCACCCCACACTTTCAGCCACAGGCAGTCACAGAGAAGGGGAAGACTGCACACGGCCCGGCCTAGAGCTGCACCTCTGCCCCAGCCCTCCTCGGCTCCGTCACCATCCTCCTCCTCTCTCCTTCTCCAGGCCTTCCTGACTCCCCTCCCCAGCTGTCACCTCCAGACAACAGTCACTTTCTATACGCCCTGCCCCCCTGGTAGGAGTTCCCAGACCACAGAACCATCAGGGCCCTGGAAAATCAGTGGGACCGTGAACCCATGAACTCAGAACTCTGCGGCATAAAACAGACAACGGCCCTGCCCAGGGGCTGGGAGAGCTTCTGCTTCTCTCTGCCCCGTGATGTCATTGGGCCTCTAAGACCCCCTGCTGACAATCTGTTCTGTTTACGGCGCATGTCATGGACAGCAAGGCAGGGTGGTCACCTCACTTTCTCAAGCCCTGGCACTGTGTCCAGCCCTCAGGATCAGGCCAGGAAATGTTTGTGGACGGGACAGAGGGGAATCTGAAAACAGGGGAGTTTGCATGACAGCCAGCCTTCTTCTATCACCTGCTGACATCTGCCTTCTCAGCAAGGGCCTTCCTTGGGCAGTGGGGAGCCGCGTGGCCTGGGGCCTGTGCTCCGAGAAGCATCGTCTATGAGGTCAATGAAAAATCCCCAACCCTGAGGCACTCTTGCACCACACTCAAGTGACCCAATGCATTCCTGGGTGACGTGGCCCGGGCCACAGCCCCTGTGGGCAGGAGCCAGTGCCACAGGCAGTCCCAGCAAAAGCTGACCAGGCCTTTGAGATTGTCATCGTGAGAGCTGCCATCTCTGCAACGTGCCAGGTCTGGGGCCCGTGGCCCACGTGCACCTTCTCACACGTTCCCCCAGCGACCCCTCGGGGGAATTGTCCATGCCTCCATTGTGCTGAGGAGGGAACTAAAGCACAGAGAGGTGGGAGACTGCTCAAAGTCACACAGCAGTAAGTGCTGAGGCTGGATTTGAACCCTCGTCTGCCTGGCCCTCAAGTCTGCCCTCCTGACCACATGCTTTGCAGCAAATGGGGCTGACCGAGAAGGGACACAGGGACTTTCCACAAGGCACGGGACACAGCATCAGGTTGGCATACACTGTCCTTGGCGTGCTCAAATCAGAAGAGGGAAATCCACTCGAGGGGCAAGAGTGGACAGGGCCACAGTGGCTCAAGGCCCGTGGGACGCATACAGGCCCAGCCTCGGGGAGGGCTGAGGGGAGTGGGAAGGCGAGGAGAGGTGCTGTGGCCCATGCCCAGGAGTGGCCCAGAAAGCCTGTGCTCTGGGCCCAGGTGTGCCTCTTGCTGGCTGTGTGACACAGGGCATGTTACCTCACCTCTCTGATCCTCTGCTCCAAAGTCTGCGTAGCGGGAGATTGAGGAGAGGGAGGAGCACTCTGTCCAAAAGTGCCTGGTGGGCAGGCACGGCGGAGGCGCCAGCAAACCTTTACCCTCTCACTTCCTCCCCACTCATCTTCCTTCCCTCCTTCCTCTTTCCTTCCCTCCCTCCCTCTCTCTGCCCCCCTTCCCTCCTTCTTTCCTTCCTCCCTTCCTTCCTTCTTTACCTCTCTCTTTGCCTGTCTTTATTTTCTCGCTCTCCACCCCCCATCTTGGAAACTTCTTTTCAGGTGCTTTGCAGAGCCCCAGTCCCCCTTCCAGGGCAGACCCCAATGCCCCGTAGGACACCCAGCAGACAGTTGACTCCCAGCCTTCAGAAGGTTTTGACCTTCAGCGGGTTTTGGGGGGTGAGGCGAGGCCCTGGGGGCCCCTCCTAGGTGCTCTGTGCGGCCACAAAGGCCGCCTTCCAGCAGGGCCAGAAAAAGCAGGGCTCCCAATCCCCCACAGACTAAACCTAGCAACAGTCAGGTTCCTATGGCAACCCAAGATTTATTTTTAGTCCTGCTTTAACATTAACATGATGTGAGGGGATCTGAGACTTACATTACTCTCTTTTAAACAGTACCAAAAAAAAAAAAGAAAGAAAGAAAAGAAAGAAAAGAAAGAATGTCTCTTTGTAAGGAGGATGAACCACTGGAGGGGAAAACATTGACAGCCCTGCAGGGCATTTGCGAGGACTCATCTTGGGGAAAGTCAGCGGTTCCCTGTCTCCCGTGGGGAGGCTTGGGGATGGGATAGGGGAGGACGAGGGGATTGTGAGCCGGGTCAGCCTAACCCAGATGGAAACAGCTGCGGTCCTTCCCCTCGGCGGCTCCACGACCAGGGTTTGGGAGATGAACAGAGAGCAGCCCAGTAACTTTGTGAAGGGCCTCTGAGCCTCCAGTTTAACAAGCAAGGGGAAAAAGAAAACCCATCATCTGGAGGCTAAATGACCATGTGACCCAGGATGCCAGCCCCAGGGGGGTTCCAGCCAGATCCTCGGGGACTCAGACGGAAACCAGGGCTGGTGTCTGCCCCCCATCCAGAGGACACTGTGGTCAGATGTCCCCCAGGAGAAGGCAGGGCTCGGACGGGTGGAGAGCAGGGGTTGGGTACAGAGGGAGGCTGTGGAGAGGATGCTGGCTGCTGGCTGTGAAGATGTGGGTTCAAATCCTGCTCTGTGCTCAGCCCCGGGCCACTCACAGGTGGGGCAGACCCATTGTGGAAGGTGCTGTATGGGGCAAGAGTTGCACAGGGAGAGAGAGATGCCTGAGCTGGTTCTAGAACAGAGAATTGGCAATGGACAGCTGCATAAAGCAGGAAAGGCCTTTCTAGGTTTTCAGCTGTATAGCTTGGGCTCCTCTGTTGTAAAATTATCCTGTGTTGGCTGCTTTTTTTATGTCCAGTGAGGGCTCCTCATTCCTCTGGCCAGTCCCCGGCCATAGGCCTGGCCACTTAAAATATTCCGTCCTGGAACTGGACTGTGGTTACCAGGGGCAGTGGGGGTGGGGGGTGGGCACAAGGGGTGAAGGGAGTCATATATATGGTGATGGACAAACAAAAATGTACAACCCAAAATTTCACAATGTTAGAAACCATTAAAACATCAATAAAAAAAAAAAAAAATGGAGGGGAAAAAAAAAAAAATTCCGTCCTGGGCCAGTGTGATTGGTCCAAGGAACAGAACGTGTCTGACCCAAGCACGGCCAATCAGAGCCCTTCCCTGGGACTGAGCTACAGTGACCAGGAGAAAGCAGCTCTCCTCCCCGGGTTGCTCAGCAGGGACTTCTAAGAGCCTCAGTCTTGGCCTCCGGGAAATGGCACAGCAGCAAGAGGAGAAAAACAAGGCCGCCGGGACAGGATGTTCGTTGGCCAGCACCCACATTGCTTCCTTCAGTGCTGGGCCTTTGGCATTAGCCTCTTCAGTTTTCCCTGAAGCCAATTTGAGTTGGCTTCTGTCTCCAACAATTGAGCCAACCTGACTAATTCAGATGGTCACCGTGATTTTGGGAACGTAGGAGACAAAAGCACCTTGTGAGGAGAGAAAGGAAGGTTTCTTGCATCTGCTATGTATTAGGCACCACACCCGGAGATCTTTTTCAGAGCTCATAACCACCTTGGAAATTAAATATTGGTATCACCTGCAAGGAGCCTGGGATGCAGAGAGGCAAAGTAACTTGCTCAAAGGCACACAGCCAGCAAATGCCAGAGCTGGGCTGGCACCCAGGTCCTTCTGGTTCCTTGTTGAGCTGCACCATCTTTTCTTCCTAGCCCCGGAGCAGTGGCCCCAGGGCCAGTGTCTGGGCATAGCCTGTGATTCCTAAAGTGTAAACCATGGACAACCCACATGGGAAACCCCGGGTGCTGATTAAAAACAGACTCCTGGGCTCTCGATCCAGATGTCCTGGATCAGAAGCCAGTCTCTCCAGCCTCCCCTCTGACCCCTGCCACCCCCACACCCTCTTACCCCACCCACACGCCCAGCCTGTGCTCCACCCACAGCTGTTCCCAGACGTGCTGTGAGCTCTCCGGTGCCCTGCCCTGCCGTGCTCCTGCTGTTTCTTCTGCCTGGAGCGTCCTCCCCTCTTTGTCCACCCGCTCAGCCGACTTCTTCCCCTTCTCACCTTAGTCTTCCGTGACTCCCGACACGCCCTCCCCGACACACACGTGCCTGGCCCCTCACCCAGGTGGAATCTGTGGCTCCCTGGTGGTCGACTCTGGAAGGCCATGTAGGGCTAAGGCAGTGATGACATCCCCCATCCCCCTGCCTGTGCGAACTCTTGGAGCCTCAGCGTCCCCACGCTGCCCAGGCCCTTGGCCACAGGGAAAGAGGATTTGACGCAGTCATTCACTTCTTTGCCTTTAAAGGAAATGCCCAGTAAACAGCTTTTCTGCTCTGAATTGAGCACAAATGGTGGGATTTTAGGCACTCAAGAGGGGATGTCTTCAGGTCAAGCTGCCTCTGAGAAGTGTCCCCGTCACTTTTCACCAAGGAAAGGCGGGGGCCTGGCCTCTTGGCAGGCTCCAGTTGTTTTGAGTGGACAGGTGGTACAGGTCGGGGTGGGGCAGGAGAGAAAGCAGATCCCTGAACCTGGGGGAGTGTTTCCAGCAGGGCTTGGGCTGTAGTAGACCCGCCCGCAATAGTTCCCTGAAGAGCAAGGAGCTTTTCAGCCAAAAACTGGGGGACTTTTCCATCTGGACAACGTCAGATTCTTGTCTAATTCAGGCTCAACGTAAACAAGGTGGGGTGGGAGTGGGGAGCACTGGATGATGATTCGGGAGCTGGGGGAGGGCTGGTCTCCATCCCACTCCCCACCCACCAGGACCGGGAGCCACACTCCCGGCCCTGAGCCTCAGAGCCCCATCCGTACGTGAGCGGGGACCAGACGCTCAGGAAGGCCCCTCCCCATTAGAACACTCAGAGTATCAAGGGGGCAGCCTCGCTGTGGTGGGGTGTGGATGGGGGTGTCTATCAAACCCCCGACCATGAGAACCAGGAAATCTGAGGCCTCAACCAAGACAGGAACATGGAGGTTTGATAGGCCCCTGAAGGACACCCACCAGCCAGCCCGGATTTCGGGAGCCAGGTGGTCCTGTGCTGAAGTCCCAGCTCCACACCCAGCTGCCGTCTGAGCCTCAGTTTCCGTCTCCTCCACAGGGTTTGCCCAGGCGCCACCGTGCTCAGGGCCACATCGTGACCAGCGTGGGCCTGGGCACTTTGGTCTTCATGGCCCCTCACTCTATAAAAGTTTATTAAAAATTACACTTTCTGACTGCATTGGTATAAAGATTAATGTATTCAAAGTAGATTATTTAGTTATTTATTATGATTTTACTAGAAATGAGCACATTTTCTTGGGCCCCTAGAGGTCCAGTGGGCCCTGGACGTTGTCCCGTGGTGCCTAGTGCATGTCAGCCCAGGTCCCGTGATGTCTCTAACACACACTGTGAAACTTCACAGCAGCTATTGAAGAGCAGCCTTCTCCTGCTGTGTGTCTTTGGGGAAACCCTTTGGGACCAGCGTCTCCCACAGCGGATTGGGGCCTGGAGGCTGGGAGTCCCTGGGAGGGTGGATAGGGCTGGATGAGGTCGGGCGAGGCAGGGGCCTGCTGATTTTCAGCCCAGTCGGATCCAGGAAGCCGGGCAGTCTGAGGTCCGGAGAACTGAGCGTCTGACTCGGGTGCGTGCGGAGATGGCCCAGGCCCCGGGGCCCTGCACGTGCTGGGCTGACACCAGCTCTCATTTGCTGACAACCTTCCGTGGGCTGGGTCTATGCCACACTAAGTGCCTCATGTGTGTGATCTCATTTAGTGAGGGCAGGATTGACATCCCAGTTTCCAGATGGGGAAACTGCAGCTCAGAAAGAACTCACCCTCTCCTTCCTACTTTATCTCCCTGGCTTCTCCTTTAGTCCAACAGGTGCTGATACATCCTGGCAATCCCTCTTCTGGGCCTTTACACATGCCATTCCCTCTGCCAGGAATCCCCTCACTCATCTCTTCTATCCCCTGCTTCAAGGCCAAGGTCAAGTCCCACTTTCTCCAGAAGCCTTCCTGGTTGCTTTGGCTCCTTATGATCCTCTTCACCTTTGAACTCCCTGGATACGTGCCATCTGTACACTCATTTAACCAAAGAAACGTTTACCACACCTCCATGCTGGGCTGGGCCCCGTGTTGGGCTCAGGGGGCACGAAGGTGCCTCGGTCGCAGGCTGGACTGGAAGGGGGTCCTGTTCTGTCCCGTGGTGGGAGACGGGATCCACAGATTGTGACAATGCAGAGATCCAGGATTCAGTGGTGGGGGGACCCTGATGCTGTGGAGGCTGAGAGGAGAGAGTCCCCACCTCTCAGGGGGCTGAAGTTTGAGCTGGGTATGGGCTGGTTAGTAGGCCTGGAGGAAAGGAAGGATGAGGGGACAGCTGAGGCAGGGAGGAGGGGAGCGAGGGTGGAGGGAGGACGTGGGGAAGGACAGAGGGAGTAAATGGTGACTGAAGGTAGTGCATCAGGCAGGATCCAGAAGGAAACCTAAGGTAGAGTCAAGCCGGGTCATTTGAGGAGGTTTTCAAGGTACGGGCAGGGTGTAAGGAGATCAGTGTGGCGGAGTGCTGGGCAGTGACACCCCTAGGCTGAAGCGGAAGGGGACAGGGTGTGTGGAGAGGGCTGCCCGGGGGGACGCCCTGGAGGGAGGCAGCTGCGGAAGCGGGGCCCTGACCCCTGCCAGGCTCCTGTCCACGGGAGCCAGCTAGAGGCTGTGGTGCAAGGGAGCCACTGATGGAGTCCCCGCGGGTCGGCTCCCTGGGCCGGCTCAGGGAGTGGAGGGTGGAGGGTGGATCCTGAGCGGCAGAGGAAGAGGGGAGGGCAAGGAGGCGAGACCGTAGAGACCACAGGCCCCTCCCGAGGCCTGGTCCCTGCTGCTCAGCGACAATCCAGCTCAGGGCTACGCTAGGGTCAGAGACACGGCCCCCCGGCCATTGAGGCTTGGATCCTTGGGAGGAAATGGTTGTTACACCGGGTCCTATCTCGTTCCAGCCTTGTTAAGATGTCACTAAGTGTCATCTGAAAATAGAAACGCCACCCGGGCCTGCCATGGAAACGCTTCTGCCTCCCCGCCCGCCTGCGGACGGAAGCTGCTTGTTCAGTGGCAAGGGAGAGCCGGCGCTTCCTGAAAGCGCCCGCATGCCGAGCACAGGGTTAAGCTCATTACAGAGGTGATCACATCGTTTTATTCTTGCACCAGCTCTGGGGGACGGCCTCCTCTTCTTCCCACTTTATAGATGAGCAGCTGAGGGTCAGGATGGTCATAACTTGCTCAAGATCACAGGCTAGTAAGTGATGGGGCTGGTATTTGCATCTGAGGCCAGAAGCAGGTTTCTTGAGTTCTCAAAGGAGGGAATGACCAGGACACCAATGAACCGAAGAGGAGTTACTTTTTCCCCCCTTCATCCATCCATCCATTCAAACAATCAAGTATAAGAAGAGCCAACATTTCTTGAATGGCTACTGTGTGCCCAGCTCTGTGCTGAGCCGTTTCACATATTCTCTCAGTTAATCTTAATAACATTGAAAAGTAGGTATGATTCTTACCTTCATTTCATCAGTCATAAAACTGAGGTTCAGACAGGTTAAGCAATTTGCCCAAAGCCACACAGCGATGAGGAGATGGGACCAGGACCAAGGCCAGAGCTCCTCATGCTCACCAGCCAGGCCCTGTGCCAGGCTGTGTCAAACAGACTTGATCAACGTCCAGGCCCTGCCCTCAGGGCACTCCTGAGGAGAATTTGGTAGCCTTTTTCTTGGAAAGGTGTTTCAGAAAACTCAGGCCTGGTCACCCCTTTCTATAAACTTCCAAAGAGGCAGAGCCAGGTGGCGATGTCCACAGAGAGGTGGAGTGTCCTCATCCCACTGTGCCCCTGTGATGGGACAGCCCACGTGACCTCCCTGAGGGCCCCTCCTTCCATTTCAGTGGAGAGGGGTGCCTGGGGTGACACTGCTGCAGAGATGCCCAGCCTTGCTGAGGGTTCCTGGGGCAGCAGACGGAAGGGGCCAGCACGATTCCTTCCCTCCCACTTGTTATGGGCTGAACTGTGTCCCCTCAAAGTTCATACGCTGATGTCCTAACCCTTGGTACCTCAAAATGTGACCTTATTTGGAGATTGGGTCTTTGCAGAGGTAATCAAGTTAAGATGAGGTCATTAGGGTGGACTCTAATCCATTAGGATTGGTGTCCTTATCAAAAGGGGACATTTGGACACAGAGACTGATACGCATAGAGGGAAGACACACACACACGCGCGCGCACACACACACACACGAAGGGAGAACACCAGGTGAAGAAGGAGGCAGAGACCAGGGTGATGCCCCTACAGCCCAGGCGCACCAAAGGTGTAACCATCAGAAGCTGGGGGGCAGCCTTGGGACAGATGCTCCCTCACAGCCTCAGGAGGAACTAACCCCGCCTCACCTTGATCTCCGCCATGCAGCCTCAGAGCTGTGAGACAGTACGTCTCCGTTGTTGAAACCACTCAGCCTGTGGAACTTTGTTCCACAGCCCTCGCAAGCTCTTACACCAGCCTTCTCTGCCAGGGACAGGCCATGTTCATCCCCGTCTGGGTTTTCCCACCCTATTTCTGAGCACTCCCTGGCAGGGCATGTGAGGGGGAGGTCCCGGAGAGAGCAAAGCTTCAAGGGCAGATGGAGGCGGCCGTGGTCCCCGGCACCAGGCAGACAAACCTTTGATGAGTGACATCCTCATTCGCTCCTCCCGCCAACCTCTGGGGGTACTTTGGTGATGGCCCTCGTTGAATAGGGAGGAGGCAGGAAAAGGGACCATCTGCTAGTGTGTGGCAGGCCTGGGCTTCAGACCTGATTCTCTCCCCTCCAGGGTTATAACTGCCACACTCCTCTGCTTTCCAGGAGGAACGAGGTGGCAATTGGGGCAGAGCTGCCCGCGCTGGCCGCTGGAGCATCAAGCCCTGCAGAGCCCTCGGCCAGCTGCCATCAGCATGCAGGAAACTTTGGGATCAGGGGGAGGAGGGCAAACGAGACAGTGCATGTAAAGCACTTAGCACAGTACCTAGTATATAACTGGTGCTCAGTAAGTAGAGGCCATCATCATCATCATTATTATTATTAATGATTATTACCCACCCAGCTGGTGAAGACAGACGGATAAGGACTAGGTTACAAACCTGAGTTTGAATCCCAGCTGTCTCTCCCCCAGCTGTGTGACTTTGGACAAGTCACCCCACCTCTCTGAGCCTCAGTGTCCTCACCTGTACAGTGGGGATAAAAATCCTCACCTCAAAGGGCTGTTGGAAGAATTGGATGAGGAAACACGAATGAAGCTGCCTGGTAGCTGGTTGGAACGAAAACAAAGAGTGTCTCCAGCTGCTGAGCTGCTCCCTGCTCCTGCGGAACACATCAAAGGAGGCGAAGGGCCGGCGCACGGTGGGGCTCAGCAAGTGTTTCGGCCTGAATGGACAAGCCACGTGTTTGTCTCAGACACGTGTTTGTGTTGCACGTGTGTGCGTGTATCCATGTGAGGCCATCCTTGGGCCGGCGCATCAAGGTTCACCCACCCGTGTGGCGTATGCTATTGTTCAGGTGACAGATTAGGAAAGGGATCCAGCTTATCTCTTGGGGTGACGTGGGCCCTCCCAGGCCCTGTCTTGCAGGGGCAGGACTCACCTGCCAGCAGCAGCCCCAAAACAACCCCTGGGCGCTGCTCTGGCCGCGTACACAAAGCTCGCAGTGTTCTCTGAGCTTGTTTGTTTGGTTTGTCACCTCCTGGGACGCTCGTCTGCTGCTTCTGCCTCCCCTCCCTGTGTGCGATGGCAGGGGAGGGGGGACATTTGTCATCAACCTGTCTCTGTCCCTGGCCCGCTGGAATCTCCCCCAGGAGGTGGCTGGCCCCCAGCTGAGGGGATCTGGGAGTGGGAGGTTTCCTCGGTTTAGTAGATGGGGACACTGAGGCCCACAAAAGAGCCATAGCTCATGAGAAGCCGAAGGCACACAGACCCAGGCCTTCGGAGTCCAGTCGGGCCCTCTGTCTACTAACGTCCTCCCTCAACAGAGAGGGGACCAACCTGAGAGCTGAGCTAGGGGCTACGCAGCGCCGCACCGCCTTCCTCTAGTTACTCCTGGCAGCAATCCACTGCCCTCAGTGGGGGAAACTTCACAATTAGCGTCTCCCTGGAACCTGAGTCCCCACAATCAGTGCTGCACACCATGGGGGCGGGGTTGTAGCAGACAGAGTTGCTTGCCAGATGCTCTCTGGGAATCAAATGGGAGCAAATGGGCTTTAATCGGGAGAGACCCAGAGGCTGGCTACCTCTCGCCCCCAACGGCCAGCAGCCTGGTCTGAGCCACCATCCCCTCTTGCCTGGACGGCTCCTCCCTGCCCCTGCAGTCCTCCACCCAGCAGCCAGTAGACCCTTTGGAAACATTAGGTAGAGCACCTTCCTACGCTGCTCAAAACCCTGTAGTGGCCCCATGGATGCAGAGTAAGAGTCCAAGGCCCCTCTGACCTCACCACCCATCCTCCCTTCCCCCACTCTGCCCTGGCCCCACTGGCGCCTCTCTGCTCCTTCATCCACCAGGCACGCTCCTGCCTCGGGCCTCTGCCGTGACCGTGCCCTGAGCCTGGACCTCTCTCTTCCCAGATGAGGACCTGGCTCTTCCCTCCCCCTTCAAGTCAGCCAGGAGGCCCCCCACCTCTGTATTTAGTTCAGCACTTGCCCCCACCCCTAGCCCCTCAAAGGCCTGATCCCCCTGTGTCCGGCTCCTCTTTCTTCTTTTTTGGCCATCGCCCTTATCACCTAACACACAAGATAACTTATTTATCATCTTTGCTGTTTGTTGTCTGTCTCTGCCATCCTGCCTCCGCTGGAATGTCACCAGGAGGGCAGGGCTCTTTGTTCTGTTCACGCCTGCGTCCCCAGCACCCAGAAGGGCTCCTGGCTCCTCAAAAGGAACTCAATAAATATTTGCTGAAGCAATCAATGAATCACCACAGAGAGAATGTGGGTGGATGGAAAGGAGGACTTACCGACTGGGAGAGACTCAGGCAAGGTTGGACAGCGTCCTCTAGGGTGTCACCCCAGGATGCCTCTGTGGCTGGAGGCTCAGACCTAGGGTCTCTCAGCTCAGGCCCCTCAAAGCTGTCCCTCGGCTGCAACAAGACCACTTTCCCCCTCGAGGGAGAGTCCCTGGAGAGGTTGGTCTGAGGGACAGCAGGTGGAGTGGGAAGGACAGACCCTGAAATCGGGCGGACCCGGGCTGGAATCAGCTTCCCGCCTGACCTGCCGTAACCCGTGCCTCACCGATCCCCGTCTGTGGAATGGGGACGATGGCTCCAGCTCAGGGAGGAGTCAGGGTGGGCACGCGCATTATTGCCGTCATCGTCCCAGCCCAGCACGCGCGTTATCTCACGCAGCAGCTCATGGGACGTGGGGGATTCCCAGCAACCTCATTTTACGGCTGAGGAAACCGAGGATCAGAGGAGTGGAGGCACCTGCCCAAGGCCGCGCAGCGATGGATCACACAGTGTTGGAGCCGGGATTGGAGCCCAGGTCTGTTAGATTACAGGGTCCATGATGCCCCAGATGGGGCCCCCGAGTGGTAATGAACTTGTGGTGTAATGAAACCCTGAATGCGGATGTACTTGTTTAGCAAATGTAACTTGGCTGGTGCCCCATGTAAACAATATCCTCTAAAATCCGCGCCAACTACTCTGAGTGTTAAATAATATCATTATCCCATTTTACAGGTGACAAAACTAAGGCTGAGAGTTGGGGCAACTTGCCCAGCATCCCAGAACTGCTGGAAGGTGGGAGCAGAGTCTTGAAGGCAAGTCTTCCCTGAACAGCGACGACACAACACAGACTTCCCTGGGGTGTGCTGCTGGAGGGGACGCCTGTGCTGGCCCCGCTCTCCTTTCTGTTCCCAGAGGGTCAAGCGGGGGCGTGTATGGTTGGCTGTGGCACCCTGGTGTTGAACTCATACCCGGCTCACCTGGTCTATGCAGCCAGCCCCTTCCTAGTGGCATTCGCTACTGTTCCTGGAGCCCCTTGCTGGGTTTTTAGTCCATCCCTCTTCCTTCTGGTTCCTTGGACCAAACCATGACCTGAAGGCCACTTTACTTTTCCCACCAACGCTGGCAGAGGCTCACCACGGTCTTCTCAGTGTGAGGACTGCGCCCCCTTCCCCTCGCTCTTACTGCCTGTGACATAGATCCATTTTAACCAGGTTGTGGTGCACTGACTTCTCTATCCCAATGGTAGAAGAGGGTGAACATAACTGTCACAGTGCTTGGCACACAGTAGGCACCCTATAGATGCCTGGCGCAGCCAATCTCTATGCCTTCCTCTCCCACCTTTCTTTCCTGGGCTCCCTGGACTTTATCCTCACTTGCCTTCTCCCTGTTCCTGGGCAACACCAAGCTTGTTCCTACCACAGGACCTTTGCACTGCTATTTCCTCTGCCTGGTACACACATCCCTCAGATCTACAACCTCATTGTCTCCTTGTCATTTAGGACTCCACTCAAAAGTCACCTCCTCAAAGACACCTTCCCTGCCCTCCCAGTCTAAGGTCACAGCCCCCAGCCCTGGTGGCTCTCCATATCGCCCTGTTTTATTTTCTTCATGGCATTTGGCATTTTCTGAAATCACAATATTAATGTTGATAGTCTCTTTCCTCCCCCTAAATATGTAGCTCCAAGGGGGCAGAGACCTTGACTCTCACATCTGCCCCTTTGTCCCCAGCACCAGAAACCATGCCTGGTATGTAGGAGACAATCTCTAAGACGTAGTCGACACACAAGTGAATACATGCAGAGATTCTGAGGTACAAGGTTAAGTCTGAAGTAGCTGGCCTTGATAGCAAGATATTTCTTTGAAATCTTACCTCTTTTTTCTTAAAATTTTGATGGATTATATCTGTTTCTGTTTTAATTTTTTAAAATGGATTTTTGCCCCTCAAAAAGATGAGTAGAGTTAATGCTCTGGGAGGATGCATTTCATTTCTCTTATAACCTGTGACCCTTTGCACTGTGTTGGAGAATAACAGCTCGAGCCCAAGGGCTGGCCCAGCACACAGACTCTGTGTGGGTGAGGCCGTGGGGAAACGGCCCCTCCCGCCCACTGTCCATGGGGCGCAGACTGGACCAACCAACCTCTCAGGAGGACAATTTGGCAGCATCCAATGGAATGGAGAATGTGCACACTCAAAAACTACGGGGCATCGATTGCAGAAAATGGCCCCACTTCTTCCCCTCCCTGTATCCATAACCTTTGCAATGTGACCTGTTGCTCTTCTATCAGGAGGTGGGTTTTATTTTCCCGTCCCTTGAATCTGGGTGGCCTCGTGACCTGGGCCAATAGAATGGAGCCGAAGTGAAGGCATGCCAGTTCTGAGCCCAGACTTCAAGAGGCCCTGTGTGCTTCCACTCGCTCTCTGGACGCCTGCCTCCACCCTGAGAAGGAGCCCAAGCTAATACGGTTGAGGAAGAGAGCCAGATCGCGCAGAGACGAATTGTGCCAGCTAAGGCCATCCAAGACCAGCCAGCCCCCAGCTGACCTGCCAGCCAACCTCAGACACGTAAGAAAACACAGCCACAATCAGCTGAGTGAGGACCAGATCAGCAGAACTGCCCAACCGCCCTGTTGACTGGTGAGAAAGAATAAATGATTGTTGTTTTAAGCCATTAAGTCTTGGGTTGTTTGTTATGTAGCATTATTGTGGCAACAGATAAGTGATACAACAACTTGATGGTTCCACTCCTTGGAATCTGCCTTGAGAGACACACACATGGCAACAAAGAAGGAGAGGACAAGGATGTTCACTGCACCATTGTCTGACACAGCAAAACACCACAAGCAAACCTACATGTCCAGCAGTAGGGAAATTGATTCATAAACTACGATTCATCCTTACAATGGAGTTCTAAGCAACTGAAAAGAACAGGGCAGATCTACATATAGTGACGTAGTGACATGGCAAGGTCTCTAAGACACTCTGAGCACTGGAAAAAGCAAGCTGAAGAATGATTTGTATAGTATTATATCTTTTACGTGAGAACACACCTAAAAATAAATACTGGATATTTTCTATGGGAACATGTCTGCAAATACCTCTGGGGAGAGGTGAGAGGATTAAGAAGGGAGCCCTCGGTGCAGTCAAGGGGGTCTCAAGTCTTACACAAAATGTTTTAATATTCTTATCATATGAATTTATTTACATATATCACTCACATAATGAACAATTCAAGTCTAAAAAGTTAGCTTAGTAAAGGTAGGGATTATGGCACATGGTCCTCTAATCCCCTCCCAAATTTCCACGGTTTCTTCATGAGAAGGTCAAGGGCCTGGTTCAGGGCTCCCCACATCCCATTTTCAAAATCTCATGAAAGATGTAAGCCTGTGAAAAGATGCTTCACATTATTAATCACCAGAGAAATGCAACTTTGAAACCACAGTAAGATTCCACTGCTTACTACCTGAATGGCTAAAATTTTAAAAATCGCCAATATCAAGTGTTGGTGAGGATATGGAGCAACTGGAACCATTAGACCTTGCTGATGGGAATGTAAAATGGTGCAATCACTTTGAGAAAAGGTCTAAAAGTTCCTTATGAAACTAAACGTACACTTACCAAATGACCCAGCAATTCTACTGCCCAGTACTGGCTTGAGAGAAATGAAAACACATGTCCAAAAGACTTGTATGAGAACATTCATAGCAGCTATATTCATAAGAGCCCAAAGCTAGAAGCCATCTAAAACGTTTAACAATAGGGCCGGCCCCATGGCTTAGCAGTTGGGTGCGTGTGCTCCACTACTGGCGGCCTGGGTTCAGATCCCGGGCGCGCACCAACACACCGCTTCTCCAGCCATGCTGAGGCCGCGTCCCACATATAGCAACTAGAAGGATGTGCAGCTATGACATACAACTATCTACTGGGGCTTTGGGGAAAAAAAAAAGGCGGAGGATTGGCAATAGATGTTAGCTCAGAGCCGGTCTTCCTCAGCAAAAAGAGGAGGATTAGCACGGATGTTAGCTCAGGGCTGATCTTCCTCACAAAAAAATAAAAATAAAAATAAAATGTTTAACAATAAACCAATGGATAAACAAATTGTGTTATACTCACATAATGGAATACCACTCAGCAATAAGAGGGAATGGACCAGTGACACACGCAACAAGGAGGACGAATCTCAGAAGCATCATGTTGTGTGAAAGGGGCCTGATGCAAAAGAATCCATACTGCAGGATCTATTTACATGAAACTCGAGAAAAGATGAAACTAACACAGAGTGACAGAAGGGGGTTAGTGGTTATCCGGGGCAGAGGGGCGGGTATTGACAGGTGGGGGGCAAGACGCAGCTTTGTCCAGAGCTGGAAATGCTCTAAATCTTGTTGCGTTGGTGGTTTTATGGCCTTATGGGTTCATGGGGGTTTTATCCAAACTAAGTGAACTGTACCCTTGCATGCTTTTTATTATTTCTCAATAAAGCTGAGTACGTAAACCACTTAATTCTTCCCTTGTCCTGCCCGCTGCTGCTGCTGCTGCTGCTGCCTCCTTAACCAGGTGCAAAACAGCAACCCATACTTTCCTCCCTTCTTTCTCAGGCTCCTGGGCCAGTCTCCCAGGACAATGAGTAATTAGCCGCGCAGGAGTCTTGGATGCAGAGCCAAAAACAACAGCAGCCTCACGTCAAGTGCCAAGACATCTCCGGCTGAGAGCTGAGCCCAGCCGCCCCCACCCCACACAGCCACAGCCGCCGCGGGAGGAAAACAGCCCCGCGGCGCGGAGCCCGTCAGGCTGCCTTCCCCGCCTGGGCCGCCCTTCGCGCGGGGTCTCGGGCCGCAGCGGGGGTCGCCAGGAGGCTGTGTGCCGCGGCGGCGCACACTGACAATAGCCCTCCCTGGGCGCCAGGCACCGTGCTGGGGCCTCCCCACGCTTCGCTTTGTTCTCCCTCCCTGCGCCCAAGTTACAGGTGAGGAGGGCGCGGCTCTGAGAGCCGGCTGCCCGAGGGGGCAGGAATCGTGAGCTGCCTGACTCCCCACACCCACTGCAGCCCCCTGGCGCTTAGAGTCCCCCGTGACAGAAAGGCCCCCGCCCGCCCCCCTCATCCCGGCAGTCTCTAAGCTCCCCCTCCCAAAACCTCCCTGTCCTCTGACCGCCCCTCTTCCTGGTGCGGAAGGGTGACCGGGCTGGGCCAGGCCCCGGCCCTCCCGGCGTCCTCCTAAAGCAGCATTGTTCTTCTCTCACGCAAAATTCCTCCCGAGGGAGGCCCTTGAGGGCCAAGGGAAGGATGCAGGAGATTTCTGGCCGCAGGGAGGACGGTGTGGGGAGGAGGGTTTCTCAGGGCCCTGGCGTCACATCCTGCCCCTCTCAGAAGCCCTGGGTGTGGAGTCTGGATGTGAGCATGGCCGGGTGTGGGGCAGTGGTCTGGAAGAGTCAGGCTTCCTGCAAGGGGTGCGGGCTACTAGAGCCTTCTAGAGTCTTCCCCTGAACACCCTGTTTACAACTCAGGCACTCCATCTCAAGTCCCAGCTTCTTAGTAGAGCCTTCAGGCCCTGCACATTCTGGGCCAAACTTCCTGGCATCTGAGATCAGAACTAGCCCTCGAGGAGGCCCTGCATGGAGTGTAGCTATGACATGGATTATCTGGAGGCAGTAGACCTAATGTTAGCGACCAGATGTGGAAATCCAGAACAGCATCTCCTGTGTGTCCTTGGGCAATTTGCTCAGCCTCCCTGAGCTCTGAAAGTGGGCACAATAATAGGACCTAGGGTAGCTGAGAGTATTCAATAGGATCACATGTGCCTTTCTTGGCCCACACTGATCCTTCTGCCTGGAATAACATTCCGTGTGTTAAGTGCCTCCTCCCAACAAGGCTCAAGCAAGCATTTTTTTTCTGGAAAGCCACCATACATTGGACCCCAGGCCACAGGATCATACCCAGCTCTGGCCCTTGGCCCTTCTAGGGCTGTCTGGAGTCAGTGCACATGGTGGATAGGAACACGCCCCCACCACACTGGGCTGCTCTGAGGTTTAAACGTGTTAATGCTACTTGGGTACGTAGAACAGCTCCTAGGTACCCAGGATGTGTATGTCTCCTTGTCATGACTTGAATAGCTTTTGTCCTGGGTTATAGTTGTCAGCCCTCCCCCCTGGCCTGCAAGCTCTTCTAGGGCAGGAAGGGGCTTTATTCCCATCTTAATCCTGTGTGTTACCTGGCACACAGTAGGTGTGCTCACTTGGAGGAAGAGGGCCTTGCCTTTGGGACGGGATGACGACACTCAGCAGTCCTAGGAGGGTTCATGATTCAGCCTGTTTCAGTTTTGTGTGTCAACTTAACCCTGACTTGGCTTGGGCCTGTCAAACTCTGGGGGATAAGAAGAGCAAACCATGATCCTGAAAACACACTCCAACCCCAAATCACTCCTGCGTCCAGGACGCACATGGGACAGGCCGAGATAAATACTGGTGGTTTATCACAGGAAGGTTCGTCTCAGCTCGGGGAGAGTGAGCGTGCATGTGTATGCAGCGAGCTGATTTATGGTGACCTGGCTGAGTCCTGAGCAGAGCCAGGCCGTTTATCTACTTGATTGGAGGAGAGGTCAAGAGAGAGAAGTCAGAGATTAAGCTAAACATGTGACTCGAGTGGAGACAGGAGCTCAGGGCCTTTGTTAGCTCCTGAGACGTCCTTGTTCCACGTGTCCTTAGGGGACACTCGTGTGAGCCCCTCGGTGAATAGAGCCCATGAGTCGGGAGGAGGGTTGGACATTGGGGAGACAGGGCAGCAGCGGTGGCCAAGAACATTCTCAGCCACCTAGCATTGCTGAAGGGAAGCGTAGCCAGTAGGAGGGAGGCTGAGGGGCTGGGAAGAAGGGGCCACAATGGAAGAAGGCCTGCTGCCGACATGGAGCACCCAGCGCCTTCTCATCACTCCCGCCTTGGCCAGAGCTCATCTGAATGCTACTCTTCAAGGGGTCTCCCTGCCTCCACCCCCTCCTGCCAGGAATAAAATCCAGAGGGCAGTGAGCCACCATAGCACACCCCACGGTAACTCCACTGGTGATTGGGCCCTTCCTCGGCTCAGCCTCTGTTAACATTTCACTGACTTTCAGTAACCAAATCGAGTGTTTTTACTCCTGACTCTCTGGGATCCCACCTACAGCCTTACAGCGAGCTTTCACTGCAGGCCCCATCATCTCCTCCCCTTTACCTCTCAGCCCTGTTCTCTCCCTCACTCCCTGTGCTCCAGCCGCATGGGCCTCCGTTGTTTTTTCTCTGACACTCCAAACAGACTTGCACCTCAGGGCTCCTGCATTTGCTGTTCCCTCTGCTGGGGATGCGCTTCCAGATAGATAGGCTTGCTTTCTCCTCTCCTTTGGGTCTCTGCTTAAGCATCGTATTTTCAGTGAGGCCTCCCCGGAGCATCCTAGTTAGACTAGCGCCCTCCCTCCCCTCACAACACCCCCACCACACTCTAATCCTTCCCCTGCTGTATTTTTCTCCATAGTACTTAATGCCACTGACGTAGCTATATATTTATTTATTCACTCATTGTTGGACCTGTTTGGGTTTAATTGCTGTATCCCTGGTGCACTTGTTGGTCTAGCCACTTTGTAGTGGTCTAGCCACTCAATAAATATCTAATGATAGCTAATATTTAATGACTGCTTAATATGTGCCTAGACAAGCATTGTATATCTAATTTTATTTAACACCTCAATAATATTATGATGTAGATACTGTCTTTTGGCTCAGAGAGGTGAAGTGACTTGCCCGTGGTCACACAGCTGGAGTCAGGATTCAAACCTACCTGGTGCCAGAGCAGAGCTCTCAGACACCGTCTGGGAGAGGACATGGCTATGGTCTTGCTTAGAGAAGGACTCATCGTGCCCAGCCCAGGTGTACTGGGGGAAAGGGAGCTTGATCTGAAAAGAAATACGGAAAGAAAAGTAGAGAAATAGGTTTTTCTTGCAGTGAAACGACTTGGGTGATTAAAGAGGAAATTAAATATCGAAAGCAAATTCCACCTAAAATGAAATCAGTACCGTGTGCTGAGAACCAGTGTGTACCGGGCATCGGCTAAGAGCTGCACAGACATGACCCTGGTTGATCTTCCCGACGACTCCGAGCAGCACGTACTGTTATCATTATTGTTTTACGGTCAAGGAAAGCATGGCTCAGAGAGGTTAAGTAATTTACCTAAGTCGCCAAATGATTGAGCAGCCTATCTGTCTCATTCCAAGGCCTGGGTCATCTGCTCTTTAACTGCCGCCTCTGATATCTCATTCTCTTAGACATAAAGTCGGAAGCTCCCAAATCTCACCGTGCACTTGGCAAGGGGTGAGTCAGGTCCAGGCTTATCTTTTTATTCTCAGCACAATGCCTGGCATAAGTGGTGCTCACTAAGGATCTGCTGGCCGGATCGAGGGATGAATGAATGAATGGGTGAATGAATGATTTGAGTGAAAGGGGGAGTGGTCTCCAGCCAGATAGCTTGATCCAAGTCCAGGCCAATGTCTCTGCTTCTTCAGAAGCCCGTGTGGGGTTCTTTTAATGTTCAGATTCCTGGATCCCTGAGTCAGAAGACCTGAGGCCCAGGAAACCACATTTTTAACACATTTGCCAGGAGATGCTGACATTCCCCAAAACCTCGAGAGCCACAGCTCTACAGTCAGCTCAAACCTCCCATCTGAGCTGAGGCCCCTCTCACACAGAGCCCCCGGACCCTCCCGACGGGCACCTGCCCACTGCATAAACAGAGGCCAGCTGGAGGCGGTCCAGGGCAAAGTGAGAGAGGTTACCAAGGGCAAGGAAGATGACTTATTAGGAAAGATGGAAGGACCAGAGCGGGCAGTGCTGTGTGATGGATGGCAGGGGCCGCCCATAAGTCCTGGGGCCGGCCGGCAGCCTGGCCTGAGAGGCATCACATGCCCTGGTGTGCCGGCATTACCGGGCCTGATGGGGGCCAGGATCATACATGGGAAACTGAACTCTGTGCCAGGAAGGCATTTGTAATGGGCAGCTTAAACCACTAGCCCATTACGATTCTGCAACAAATTCATCAGCTCTGGGCCTGGAAGGCCCTAAGAGAACATTTCATACATTAAGCTTTTAAAAAGTTTTTTTAAAGCCATGGATTCTTTTGTTCAAATGAAATCCCATATACAATCCCAGTATATAAGACAAATGAAAACAAAGATGCTTGGTCCACCCGTCCCAGGGGCATCTCCACAGAACCCCAGGGTTCTGAGGAACCCAGTGTGAAAACCACTGATCTGAGCTACAGTCCTCACTTTGCACAAGGAGAAACTGAGACTCGGAACAGAGAAGGGACTTGCCCAAGGGCACACGGCAAGGTGGGTTCTGGCAGCTGGAGACACGGGGTAGAGCAGACAAGTGTCCTGTCCTAGAGGAACACCCAGGCCAATGGCAGAGGCAACAATAACAACAACAATAACAATAATGCACACATTGAGTATCTCTCTGCACAGCGCCCTGCTTTCGGTCCTTTCATCCTCACCACAACCCTGTGGTGAGGAAACCACTATGCCTCACATTTATTGATGAGAAAACAAGGCACAGAGAGGCTGAACACTGTAGCCAAGATCACCCAGCTGATAAGAAGTGGAGAGGGGCTTTGAAACAAGGCGGCGGGCCTCCCGATGTGCCCTTTCACATCCCCCCGGCTGCCGCCCGCAGGAGCACAGAGGTCTCAGCTTAGCCAGTGTTGCTTCCGTGCCTGGTGACTACGGCTCTTCCTTCCCATCCAGGCTGCGACCCCATGTCTTCTGAGAAGCCGTCCCTGCTCCCAGGGACCCTGTGCGTCTCCCTCACGGTGCTGGGCTCACTCGTAGTCATTTAATGGGATATTTAAATCAGTTGTCGTGTCTGTCTCCTGCCCAGCCTGTGTGCTCTCCATGAGAACAAGGCTAGGTCTGGTTTACGTGTGACCCCAGCACCCGTTGCCCAGTAGCTAAGACTGTTTGTTGACTGATTAAGTGATGAGCACAGGGCTGGGCACCTCGGGGGGCTCTAGGCTCCAGTCAGGTATTCTTCACACTTGAGCATGCATCGGAATGACCCGAGGGCTCCTTAAAACACAGACTGCCCCGCCCCGGAGTATCTGACTCAGCAGGTGTTGTGGGCTGGATTGTGTCCCCTCAAATTCATATGTTGAAGCCCTGACTCCCAGTTCCTCAGAATGGGACTATTTCTGGAGATACGGCCTTAAAGAGGTGATTCAGCTAAAGTGGGTTCATTAGGGTGGACCCTAATCCAATCTGGCTAGTGTCCTTTTAGGAAGAGGAAGTTAGGTTACAAACAGTGAGACACCAAACACGCACACAAGCAAAGAGAAGACCATGCTGAGGACACAGCAAGGGGCATCTGCAAGCTGAGGAAAACCCAACCCTGCTGACACTGTGATTGTGGACTTCCAGACTCCAGAACAGGAGAAAATAAACCTCTATTCTTTAAACCACTCAGTCCGTGGCACTTTGTGATGGCAGCCCGAGCAGAGTGATGCAGTAGGTCTGGCGTGGGGGCTGCAGTTTGCATTTCACCAGCATCCTGGTGACATCGGTGCTGCTGCACCAGGACCACACTCTGTGAACTGCGGCTCCCGACTCGGAGTGCTGGGGCAGGAGTGGCTGAAGAACCAGGAGGACTGGAGGAGCAGAGGGGGGATTGCCGGCCAAGAATGCTGGCCTGGCACTTCCCGGGCTCCGGGAAGAGAGCTCTCCCCCGCGGGTATGAGCCCTGGAACAGGCCGATGTGTTCTGAGCTGTTACAAACTCTGCCTGCCCTTGGCAGAGGACGCTGGGAAGGAATGGCTGGGGGTGGGGGTGTCCCCAGACACATCAGATCTCCCAGCTGGGGATCCTGGGGCCCGGTCACAAGGAGGCATGCTCAGTCCAGCCTCTTCTCAGAGAGCCAGCAGCCCCTGGCAAGCAGAGGTCAGGGGGAGCCGGCAGGCTGAGGAGGCCCTGGCTGGCTGGAGATGCCGCTGGCTGCAGCCCGCCTCCCCCAGTCCTAGCAGGGGTCCTGGTGTGGGCAGCTGGGCCCTGCACACATCCGTCAGGGGAGGATCCAGAAAATGAGACCATTCCTGTGGGCCACGAACATTCTCTGAGCCTCAGTTTCCTCATTAATAAAAAGGGCATGATAACATCTACCCCAAAGGATGGTGGTCAGGGTTAAATATTAAAAATAACAAGTAGTTGGCTTTTATCCTATGTTTATCAAGTGAGACTCAATTTCATTTCAGTCTTACAGTAACCAAGAGGCAAGTATAAGCTCCATTTGGTGGATGTGGAATCTGAGGCTCAGAGAGGTTAAATGTCACCCAAGCCTTCAGGGCTAGAGAGTGGGGCAGCAAGGGTTCAACCCCGACGACAGGGCCCACACTCAACCACTCATAACCTTCCCCTCAGATAATGGCTTAGGCTGGGCCCTGGCTCAGGGAGACACTTGCCGGTTCTTTGTCCCCTTGGCTCTGCTCAAATTCCTGCAACCCAAGTTAATTCCTCTGCCAATTCTGGAAGAAGGGTAAAGAAGGAGACTTCCTATGCGCCAGGCCCTGCCCTATTCCGGGCACTGTCCACTCTCCGGGTCGGAGGCCCTCAAGGCTACAGACCATGCATTGTTCTTTGCCGTGTCTCCAGTTCATTCAATAAAGGCCCAACCTTGCTCTATCCCCACAACAACCCCATGACCACTATCATATGCCTATTTCACAGATGTGGAAACAGAGGCTCAGGGAAGTTGAGTTGAGAGGTTGCCCAAGTTCTCCCATCTGTGAGAAACGGTGCTGCTGGAACCAGACCCCAGATCTGTCTGATTCCCAAGCCCTTGCTGACATGACATCACTCTCCTCTCTGGTCCTCTCCTTCAAATTCCCTCAGGTGCCTTCCTCGGGACAGAAAGCTCTGCCCAAGAAGGAAGATGTAGCTTTTCCTCCCGGAGCTCTGAGTCAACTCGTGGGGTGTTACCTTGGTGGGCTAAACAGACAGGCAAGGAAAAGACCTTTGCCTAAGTGTTCATGATGATCAGGTTCTGCCCCAATGAGAAAGAGAGAGAGAGATGGAAAGGGAGCAGGAGAGAGAGAGAAGGAGGAAAAGGGAAAGAGAGAGAGAGAAAAAACCAAACCAACACCATTTTGACTGGCTGAAGTCCCCGACCCTTTGAGGCACAGTTCAAATTCTCTCTCATCCGGGAAGCCCTTTCTCCAGTTCAGCCATTCCTGTCACGCCTTCCTCCTGGCTTGTCATTTCACAGGGCTCTTCTAGTGCCCCACACCGGATGATACAAACCAAGATGGTGCTGGTCGCAAGTGACAGAAACCCAACTCAAGCTGGCTTCAGCCAAAGCAGGCATTTACTGGCTCCCATGACTGAAGAGCCCAGAGGTAGAGCTGGCCTCAGGGGCTCATCCGGAACCGGCCTCTCTGCATGTGGGGCTCTGCTCTCCTCTGTGTTGCTCCAGTCCCAGGGGGCCCTCCCCACAGGGGCAAGATGGCTGCCAGCACCCTGGGCCCAGCCTGCCAGCTCAGCCACCCCAGCACGCAGAGCTCCGCTTCCTCAGGACCCCTCCTGCCCTGCTTGTCTCCAGTACCCACTTCTGAACCAGCCGCCAGGGGCTGGGCTCTCTGAGTGGACAAGCCTGGGTCACGTGAGGAGGGGCATTGCCCTGAAGGAAAATGAATGTCCAGTTGCCGGACTAAAGGAGCAGAGCTGGGTGGGCAGAAACAGAAAGACACTCTGTCTAGGGCCTTTATCGGCTTCCTCCCTCATCCTTGCTGTGTGTCCTTGGACAAGTCAGGTCCCCTCCTGATCCTTGATTTCCTCATTTGCAAAATGGGGGTGATATCCTAACTCTGAGGAACGTTTGAGAGGATTCACTAAGTTAAGGCGCATAAGAAGCCTTGCGAAGTGCCCAGCCCACGGGAGGCGCCAAGCTTCTGCCTCCCCTGCCCCCTCTGGGCAGCCCATACCCTGGCAGGGATGCCCAGCGGTCAGAACAGTCATGCTCCTTAAACATTCAGCTACTGATTTAATTTAATGTTTCCGTCCTTGCAGGCATCTGCGTGTGTGTGAATTGTTCCATCTGTCTTTTCTCTTAGGACTCTCTCCCGGGTTACGAGCTCTAAGTGGAAGCCCCCAGAGTCGGGCAGCAGCTATAACTCTTCATTCAACACATTTACTGAGCCCTGTTAGGACATGTTCTAGGCACTGGGGGTACGGTGGAGAACAAGGCAGACCCGGGCCCTGCCCTCCTGGGGCTCACGCTCCCTCATGGATGTACCCCACGCTGTGCTAGCCTGAGGGTCATCTCCTTTCATCTTCTCCAGGATTCGGTTAAACGTCATCTCATTGCCTCCTTCAAACATTATCATACTCATTTCACAGATGAGGAAACTGAGGTTCAGGGGATCAAAATCCCCTCAGGTAAGTCAATCACTCAGCAAGCAAGTGGCAAAAACAAGAAATTGCTTTACTGTTCCTTCTTGGACGAAGCCTGAGTGAGGCCCTGTGCAGAACCCGGTGAAGGTTCATTACAATGACAGCACCTATAAAAATCAAATGGGCCATCTTCCAGGAAGCTAGAGGAGAGAGGGGAAAAAAAGACATCCGTGTGCAATCAGCCCGGGGTCTGGGATGAGCCGCGTAAAGTCCATACATGGAAATCCACGTCCACCAGGATGGGCCGCCCCAGAGGCAGGCGAGGAGCCCAAGCGGGGCCCTGCATGTCAGGAGGAACCGAGCAATCCAAACCATGACCCGTAGGCTGAGAGCAGCCAGGCGGTGTTGAAACAATCGGCAGAGCTGCCACCAGACCAAAACCTGCACTTCGGGAGAGGCCTGGGGTCCACAGAAAACGCCTGCACTCCCTTAACGCAGCTGGCCTGCAGGCACCAGTGTGGTCAACAAGGCCTGGGCAAGGCCGCATGGCTGCCCAGCTCCAATCCCTGTATGGGTTGGGAAGGCTGAAGAGCCAACCTGGCTGACGTCCCAGGCAGAGATCAGGAGTTAGCGGGGGCTTTGGAGCCCAGCAGAGCCAAGCTCCTGGCTGCCTGACTTTGGGTGATTGACTTCACCCTGAGCCTGGTGTTCTCATCTGCAGAGTGGGGACGGCTAATACCTGCTGTATAGAGTTAGGAATAAACGAGGGGACAATGCAGCCACTCTGCACACACTGTACACACAATCCACGCAGTTAGGGATTCATGTTCTCAGAGCACATGAAGAAACTAAGGCTCAGAAAAGGTGAGTCCCTTGCCCAAACTCACAGCCGGTCAGCGACTGATACAGGTTTGGAACCCTGGTCGGTCTGACTCCATAGCGGGGCTCTGCCCGCCTCCCCCAGCACACAGTAGGTCCTCATTACATGCCAGACTTGCTGTACACACTTCCATTCTAGCAGTTTCCAGTTTGATCCTGTATATGTCCTGCTGGATCTTGGTTCTGAAGGTGTTGGCTGTGTTTGCTCCTGGTGCACCATGGAGACCTGGGAATTTGAATATACTTGTGAAACCCAAACAGATGCCTTTATTAATGGCCCAAATCAGGCAGAGCCTATTCGCTGAACAGACACAATAAAAGGCCTTCCTCCAGTGGAGGGGAAACAAGAGGCTCTTTCTTGCCACCAGAGGCTGGGTCGCAGCTCGGCTCTCTGGGGAGAAGACAGGTATTCTGGATGGACAGCCACAGCTCATGCACCTGCTTGAGATACAGGATCCAGACTGAGAAGTTCTCCTTGCACCCCCGCAACCCCCCTCATGCCCTCTCTGTAGCCACAAACACACTCCTGCTGACTTTCCTCGCTCAGATGTGAGGGCTTCAGAGAGCCAGCCAGTGCAGCAGCCTCGCAGCTGGCCAAGCCTGGAGGGTGAAGGTACCAGAGGACAAAGAAGAGAGAAGCTGGGGCCCTGGCTGCCCTTCCCAAATTTGCAATCGGCATCAAAGTCCAGAGCCCCTCAACTACAGGGGTAAGGGATTGGGCACCAAGTGCTAGGAGGGAGGCCAAGGGGGAGTTGACCTGGGCCAAGCTTTCAAGGAGCATGGCGGGTGTGCTGCCTCAGCTCCCCCAGAGTGATCAGCCTTTGGGATGCCTAAGGCAGAAGGTTGGGAAACATCAGGCCCTGAGTAAGTTCCGGGTTTCCTGGTCACGTGACCTCTAACCCCCACCTGGTGGTTCCTGGCTCCATTTGGAAGGAGCATAACGCTGCCAGAATGGTTTGGAAATAATGGCACCACCTTCCTAGGCTGCAGGGGGAGGAATTGTACTGGCCAGTCTCCAGCTTAACCCTTGAAGTTTCCCTGGTGTCCCCGCAGACCTGGGTTCAAATCCCAGCTCTGCCTCTTCCTCCCTGATGACCTTGGGCAGCTCACTTCTCTTTGCTGAGTCTCTTTGTCCCCACCTGCAGAATGGGGATCATATAGTGGTGCCTCAAAGGCACAGGGGACACTAGACAGAATGTGTGTGAAGGACTGAGCATGGCCCTGGAGCAGGGCGGTCACCTGACGGACACAGCTCTTTAGGACAACTACCCAAAGCTCTCCTTTCTTGTCCCCGTAGACAGGAAGGACCTGTGTTGGAGACACCTACATTATATCTCTAGCCTGGACCTCTCCCCTGCAAGGGACTCATACATCCTCGAGTCTCCTGGACATTCCCACTTGGTTGTTTAACACGCAACTCACACTTGATACACCAAGGCTGAATTCTTGGTTTCATCCCCAACCCCACCAAACCTGCTCCTCCCACACCCCTCCCATCTCAGTAAACGGCACCTCCACTCCCAGTTACTCAGGCCAACAATCTTGAGACCATCTTTGACTTTTCTCTCCTACCCCATTTCTAATTCACTTCAGCTCTTCCTTCCAAATGTATCCAGAATCTGGCCATTTTTCACCACCTCTTCCCATCCACCACCCTGGCCCAACATACCTTTTTCTTTCTGGGGGATTATTGCCTCCTGACCAGTCTTTCTGCTTCCTCCCAATGCCCCCTTTAGCTTATTGTTTGCAGAGGAACTGGAGGGATGTGTGTTAGTTGCCTGTTGCTGCTATAACAAATTCCCACAAACTTGACGGCTTAAAACAACACAGATTTTTTCTCTTACAGTTCTGGAGGTCAGAAGTTCAAAATTAGTTTCATTGAGCTAAAGTCAAGAAGTCAGCGGGCTGGTTCCTTCTGGAGGCTTCAGGGAGAATCTGTTCCCTGCCTTTTCTAGCTTCTGGAGGTGCCTGCACTCCTTGGCTCACATCACTCAATCTCTTGCCTTTTTTTTTTTTTTTTTTTTGCTGAGGAAGATTGGCCCTGAGCTAACATCTGCGCCCATCTTCCTCTATTTTTTTGTATGTGGGACACCACCACAGCATGGCTTGGTGAGTGGTGTGTAGGTTTGAACCTGTGAACCCTGGGCTGGCAAAGCAGAGCGTGCAAACTTAAAAACTATGCCACCAGGCCAGCCCCCTCAATCTCTTGCTTTTATTGTCATATCTCATCTCCTCTTCTGTAGCAGCATCTCCCCCTGCCTCCCTCTTATAAAGATCTTTGTGATTACATCAGTGGGCCCACCTGGACAATCCAGGATCCTCTTCTTATCTTTATCACATCTGCAAAGTCCCTTTTGCCATGGAAGACACGTTCGCAGGTCTGGGGATTAGGATGTGGACATCTTGGGGGGCCATTATTCAGCCTAGCACAGGATCCTTTTTTTATTTTTTTGGTGAGAAAGATTAGCCCTGAGCTAACATCTGTTGCCAATCCTCTTCTTTTTGCTGAGGAAGACTGGCCCTGGGCTAACATCCATGCCCATCTTCCTCTACTTTATATGGGACGCCGCCACAGCATGGCTTGATGAGCAGTGCATAGGTCCGCACCCAGGATCTGAACCTGCGAATCCTGGGCCGCCAAAGAAGAGCACACAAACTTAACCACTATGCCACCAGGCTGACCCCGTACACAGGATCCTTTTTAAATGTAAGTTGGGTCACGTCTCTCCTCTGCTCACCCCTCTATTCCCAGAAGCTCCCAACTCAGTGTAAAAGCCATGCCCTTTCAATGGCCCAGAAGGCCCTCTGTGATCTGGAGCCTACACTTCTCTGATCTCAGATCCTCCCATTCTTCCCCTCACTTCCACTCTGCTCGAGCCACAGCACAGTCCCATCTCAGGGCCTTTGCACTGCTCGTTCCCTCTTCCCAGAACACTCTTCTCCCCGATAGCCTCATGGTTCACTCTGTCACATCACTCAGGCCTCTGCTCAAGTCACCAAGGAAGGCCTCCCTGTACCTCTCTGTATAAAATAAAAGGCCCGTCCTTCTCTTCCCCTTACTCTGCTTCATTTTTGTTCTTGACCCTCATCACCACCTAAGACAATTTTTCAGTTTATTGGTTTACAATCTGCTTCTCTACTAGGATGTGAGTTATTTGACAGCAGCAATTCTGTTCATTGCTGTATCCCCAGTGCTGAGATTGGTGCCTGGCACACAGTAGGTGCTCAATAAATACTTATTAGATGGATGGATCCACTCTTTCTAAACTCACTAGACTTGGGCCATTGTATACTGTGTCAGTCCCCAAACTCCCTCAGTACTTTAGCTGGGGATGTCGCAATTCAAACATGAAAACACAGCAAACAGTAGGATTTAGGACATAGCCCCAGCCCCTCTGCCCCACTGCTGGCTCCTGGGCGGCTGGGACCCCCTGCTCACCGTGTGTGACGCTTGCCTCCCAGCGTTCTCCACCAGACGACATGCAGAGTTAACAGTTATTGTGGGTCTACGTGCCCACACTCCGTACATGTGTTAACTCATTTAATCCTCAGCACAGCTCCGCGAGGTAGGTGCCATTACAGTCACCCCCATTTTACAGACGAAAACACTGAAGCACAAGGAAGTCCCACTGTGTGCTAATGGTCTGTACTCCACGCTGTGTTTTCTCTAGGGCCAGGACCCGGGGTGAATTCAAGTTCACCCTGAATCTCTCTGAGGAGCCCAGGAATGGGCAGAGGGTGAGCGTTTAGAACTTCAGAAAGGCCAAGAGGAAAGGAATCTGAGGGCCCATCGAGGCCAACCACAGGCTGTTCTGTGATGGCTCCTGTTGCTGGGTTAGAGGCCCTAAGGGGAGGGGTGAGGGTGGGAGGCTGGGGTGGGCAGGGGCCGGAGGTGCTGATCTCCAAGGGCGCTGAGGCAAGCCTGGGGGTGTAAGAAGATGAGAACACTGGTGTGCAGACCTTCTCTCAGGCGGGGACGGTAGGGGTTGGAAGGGATCCTTCGACAAGCTTCTCTGGGTGGAGGTTAGACCCCACCCCAGTCCCAACCCTCAAGGTGCAAGCCTCTGAACCCACAGAGGTATCTTCCAGGGTGGGGGGATAGCGGGAGAACAACGGGGCTTTGGTGGCCGGAGCCCAGCTGCCAACCACAGTACAGGAGCGGCTGCCGCAATGCTCAGGGGAAATGCTCAGCTCAATGCACCGAACAAATATTGAAAGAGTTTGGATTTGAGGGAATGCCAAATCATCTCCCACCCAGGGAACCCGCATGCTGGCCCTGCCACACGCGTGGGTTCAGTCTCCCCGTCAGGCAGGAGGCGGTCTGAGCCTCCGGATCCTGAGGACAGAGCTGTGGGCGCTGAGTGGTCTCCATTGGCCTGCGTCTGCTGGGCAGCCAGCTGCACCAATAGACCCTCTCAGTCCCTGCCTGACCCCAGCCCTGTCCCCGAACAATCTGAGCCAATCAGCGCGACAAGGTGGACGTTGCAAGGTGAACAAGGTCCCAGCTGATTTTGGTGGCTTTGGGAGGGTGGTGGATAAATTCAATGAAAATACGATGAACAAATAAATGAATAAATGAATGAAGGATGTGCACCAGAGAAGAGCATCAGATATCAGACCCAAACAGTGCGTGTTCTCCCTGATATACACCTCTCCAGGGCTAAGACCTTCCAACATCTGACCACACGGATGAGATTATCTCCAATTCCAAGCCCCCGCCTCATTAGAGGTGATCTCCTTGTTCACGAGCAGTAATGATAACAACCGTCTCGTACTTCTCATGTCCCACATTCCAAACCCTGTACTACACACTCATTAATCAGCATTCTCAGTCATTTTAACAGCCGTCTGAGGTGGGTGTTATTATTCCCATTTCACAGATAAGGGGCCTGAGGTAAGGTCACTTGCTTGAGGACACACAGCTTCTAAGTGGCCAACTCTGGCTATGAGCCCAGGTCCTCCTGGCTCCAAAGCTTGTGTGGTTAACCTCTCTCCTTAGGCTCTGCAACCAGTGACCCGGCCACAGTCAGCCTGGCCCCACGTGCTTACTTACCCCTGATAACAGTCCGCACGTGCACGCACACCTGCACACACACGCCCCACAGGAACGTAAGCTCCACGGCAGCCAGGACTTCGTGAGTCGCGTTGCTGGCGCATAGCAGGTGCTTGTTAGGGACTGCATGCTTGCGTCCCCCCCCCCAGATTGGCATGTGGAAGCCCTAACACCTAATGTGACAGTATTTGGAGATGGGGCCTTTACAGAAGTAGTTAAGGTTAAATGAGGTCATAAGGGTGGAGCCCTGATCCTAAAGGATTGGTGTCCTTATAAGAAGAGACACCAGAGAGTTCACGCTCTCTCCACGTGTGCACAGAGAAGAGGCCGCGAGAAGGCCATCGTCTACAAGCCAGGAGGAGAGGCATCACCAGAAATCAACCTGCCAGACCTCGGTCTGGGACTTCCAGCCTCCAGGACTGTGAGAAAGTGTATTCCTGTTGTTTAAGCCGGCTGGCCGGTGGCATTTGTTACAGCAGCCCAAGCAGACTAACACAGTGCTCAGTACATTTCACTTGTAGAATACAAATCTGGTTTGGGGCACCTGTTTTTGAAAGAGGATTTGCATGTCCCAGCACCCACTGGCCTCCTCCTCCTCAGCAGCCCTCCTTTTCCTGTTCAGCTCCAGGGGCCCCAGGTTTGAGGCTCTGCTCTGAGCGGGGCTGAGGCTTCAGCACCAGGCCGGGCCCGAGTCAGGGCTCCATCCTCGCATGCTGCTGGATAGTGGAAAGAAACAAGTGGTCCCTCTCACAGCCACAGAGGCCCCCCAATCCTCCCCAGCCGGGTGTGCTGGGGAGGGCTCGCTGGGCCCGGGAGGCCTCCCCTACCTTGCAGCCACTGGCAGCTCCCAGCCTTCAGCTCGCTCCTCAGGGACAGGGTCTGGAAACCTCCATGTGGCCGCTGGGGACAGGCTCTCTGGGGACCCGCTCTGTCCATGGTGGCCCTGGTCGGGGCCCCACAGCTCTGGCAGTGCCCCTGACCCGGGAGCAGCAGGGTGCGGGGAAGGCTCTGAGCGCTTCACCAGCCCCCAAATGCGCCCCCAGTGTGAAGCCCAGCGAGGGAGGAAATCCAAGAGGGTAACCAGAGTGGCTGCCAATGCCCAGGGGAGACACCGCCCCTCAGCCACCTGGCCCGCGGAGCCCAGCTGCCACGCTCACCGTCCAGCCGCAAAGCACAGGCGGGCAGCGGCAGGCCTGCCCAGGCGCCAGCAGGACAGGGAGGTGGCCTCCCCAGCTGGGGTGGGGACAGTTAGGGGTGGAGAATGAAGTTCTGCCCCAGCGCGGTGACCGACCACACGGGAGCGGGAGGGGCTCCCTGTGCCTGGACACCTCTTACTTTTCCCCTCTGTAAAGTGGGCAGGGCAGACCCTCAACACCTCACCTGCCTCCCCCTAGTCCTGGCCCCGGGGAGAGCGCCCCCACTCTGGATACAGTGCAAATGTGGAAGCCAGGGGAGGGACGGCGCAGGATGAGGGACAGCGGAGGGACAGATATTGACAGAGCACTTGCTAGGCGTTGGGTCTCTCTCTATTCACGTCTTGTCGTCATAACTGGCCTTGACGGAGTCCTCGCCGAGGGCCAGGTCCTGCAGCAGGCACTTGCGATTCGTTGTCTCACCTGGTCCTCACAAGATGTCTAAGGGCAGGTAGTATTACCTTTGTTTAATGAACGGGGAAAGGGAGACTCAGAGAACTCAGATGGCAGCCCCAAGGTCACACAGCTATTGAGACGCAGGGCTGGAATCCACCCCAGGTCTCCCAACACCTGTTCTATCTTGTCCAATGGATAATAATAATAAGAGTTCAAATTTAAGGAGTGCTTACTGCGTCAGGCAATCTTCTAAGCATTTGCGTATATTGTCCTATTTAATCCTCCCAATAGCCCTTAAAGTGGGTACTTCTATTATCTCTATTTTATAGATGAGGAAACTGAGGTGCAGAGAGGTGAAGTGACTCGCCCAAGTCACAGAGCGGCTAATAACAGTACCAGTAAAATTTGAACCCAGGCGCCTATCTCTGGAGCTCTAAAACCACAATGCAGCCCTTCCTCCATCTCACCTGGAATCTTCACAGGAGCCCCCAGTGGGAGGCCTTATTACCCCCATTTTGTAGAGTTAAGTTACCTTGTCCAAGGTCATCCAGAGGGTTAAGGACAAAGCTGGGATTTGAATCCAACTGTTTCTGTTATATTCTTATTACAACAATAATTATGATTATCATTCAGTGAGTGCTTACTGCCCGCCAGGTCCAGCACCCAGAGCACACCTGTACCCTCACATTGAATCTTCACAGCCACCTTGGGAAGGAGACATTTGTATCCGTCAGGAGAGGCCAGATTATGCTGTGGTAACAAGTAGAATCCCACAATTTTAATGGCTGAAATCGAAAAGCATTTATTTTTGCTCACAAAGCGTATGTTATCCAGGGGACTCTGTTCTCTGCTGTCCTCACTCAGAGACCCAGATCGACGGAGGCCCCATCTCTGTGCATGTTGGCCAAGACACAAAAAGAGAAGACTAGGTTCCAGGAATTAAGTGCTCCAGCCTGAAAGTGACACATGACACTTCTGCTCACAGCTCATTGGCCACCACTAGACACGTAACCCCACCCAATCACAGAGAGGTCAGCTCGTGCAATCCTGCTATGCCCACAGAATGCAGAGAGCCCCACAACCAGACCACCCCAATATTACCCCCATTCTACAGAAGAAGAAACCAAGACCCCAGCTAGTAAGGAACAGAGCCTGGAGCCAAGCCAACCTGGAGCCCATTCTCTTTGACTACACAAGCCCCAGAGACACAAAGCAGACCCATTGATGCAGCGGCATTGAGCCTGATAGTTTACATTGAGTGGTCCCACACGTTATCTCATTTAACTCACTCAGCCCTTATGAAGGGGCCAGAAAAATCCTCCCTAGTTTGCAGCAGAGGAAACTGAAGTTCAGAGAAAGGTGGTCTTGGATAAGGCCATGCAGAGTCTGAGAGGTGCGGCAGGGATAAGAACTCGGTTCTCCTGGCCCTCTAGCCTCCTGCTTGACGTCAGCCCTCCTTCCGGCTCAGCTCAGGGACCAGGTGGAGAAACTTACACCCCCTTTTCCTTTCTCCTCTCCCGTGGTGGGAACAGAAGGGGCAGAGTTGGTGTTTTTAGACTTTCTAAGAGTAAGATGGACGTCAGGGAGCCTGACCGTGCTTCAAGGGCCTCCACTCACGGCCAGAAACTGCCAGGAATACAGCCCTCATCAAGCTCTTCATCAAGCCATTGTGTTTGCAGCATCTTATACAGTCCTCACCACAGGCAGATGCCATAGATTAAACCATTTGGCCAATATTATAGATGAGGAAACTGAGGCTCAGAACCTACCAGAGAGCCCATCAAAAGTTTTGTGGGCCGGTGACCGACTGGATCAGAGGGGCTACGAGATTGGCCCAAGGGTAAGGGCAGGAATCGGTCTAGAACCCTGGTCAGCTTGCCTAGACCATAGGTTTACTGAGTGAGAGGCAGAGGTGACGACTTTGAGCTCCGGAGCCCCTCTGCCCCGGGCAAAAATCCCAGCTCTGCTACTGCCAGCTGTGCCCACGGGCACGTTACTTAACTTCTTGCCTCCAGTTTCTCACGTACAAAACAGAGAGAAGAGGAGGTCTCGCAGAGCTGTCCTGGGGATTAGCTAACACCTGTGAGGCACGGTGGCCGGCACACTGGCAGTGCTCCATGAAGGTCAGCTCTTATCACTTTTGTGGTTACCAAGTTTCTAGTTTGAAAGGAAAGACACTTCAAAAATCAAAAGAATAATATATATAAAGTAACAGTGTGGGCAATCCGTCAGCCTGAAACAATAGACAGGAAATATAAAAGTTCAGCTGGATGACAACTTGGAACAAAGAGGGTAAGAATAACTATTGTAAGAGAGGCCGGTTTGCTGTTGGCTTTCTCCAAGCCTCTTAAAGTAATTTAAGATTGTACTTAATTGTAAATGGACAGTGTTGCTGTGGGTGGGAAACAGCAGTATACCAGTTCTGGAAACATTTTGGCAGTATGTACCCAAAGCCTTAAAATTGTGACTGCCTCTTAACCTACATCTCCACTTCTGGGAACTAGCGATTATCTAATGATAATCTTAGAGACAGTTGTTTTCTTCTATTTTACAAATGACAGAATGGTGGCTGGGAGGTATTAAATGATTTGCCCCTAGTCACACAGCTGGGAAGTGCAGGAGGCAGAATCCAGCCCAGGCTGGTCTGACGGCTGAGCCACATTCTCACAGCTGCACTTCACATGCTCAGAAGGCTGAGTCCACAGGAATATCGTAGAGATTCGACTGTCCCTATTGGCAGAGATGCTATCTCCACGTGGAAAATCCCAAAGAATCTATGAAACAACAACTTGAACTAACAGGTGAATTTAGCAAGGTCACAGGATATGAAGTCAACACACAAAAATCAATTTGACTTTTATACTCTGGCAACAAACTATCGGAATTTGAAATTTTTTTTAAAGTGCAATTTACAGTAGCACCAAAAAACATGAAATACTTGGGGATGAATCTGACAAAATACATGCAAGATCAATATACTGAAAACCATCAAACTGTAGAGCATGGAGAGATGTCAAAGAAGATCCAATCAAGAAGGGGATATACTGTGCTCATGGACTGGAAGACTCAATACAGGTAAGACGTCAGATCTCTTTGAACTGATCTATAGATTCAACGCAATCTCAATTAAAATCCAAATAGACTTTTTTTTTCAATTGAGAGGCTGATTCTAAGATTTATACAGAAAGGCGAAGAAACTAGAATGGCCAAAACAATCATGAAAAAGAAGAACAAAGTTGGAGGACTCATATTACCTGATTTCAAGACTTTTTATAAAGCTACAGTAACCAAGACAATATGGTCCTGGTGAAAGGATAGACCCATAGATAAATAGAAAGAAGAGAGAGTCCAGAAGTCGAGGTTCCCACAGTTTAGCAGAAGTAGATCCACAGGGATGTGGCCAATTGATTTTCTACAAAGGTAATTCAATGGAGAAAGAATAGTATTTTCAACAAATGATGTTGGAACAACTGGATATACAAAAAAGTGAACCTCAACTCCTATCTCACACCAAACACACACAAAAAAACTTGAAATTGATCATAGACGTAAATGTACAAAGTTTAAAACTATAAAACTTCTAGAAGACGACACAGGACAACAATCTTTGTGACTTTGGTTTAGGCAATGATTTCTTAGGACACAAAAAGCACAAACTATAAAAGAAAAAATAGATAAATTGGACTTTATCAAATTTTAAAATTCTGCTCTTCAAAAGAGTATTAAGAGAATGAAAATACAAGTTATAGAATGGAGAAAATATTTGCAAAACATATATTTGATAAAAGACTCTATTCCAAATATCTAAAGTACTCCCACAAGTTGATAATCAGAGAATAAACAATCCAATTTTTAAAATGGGCAAAAGATTTGGATACACACTCGATCTGTAGATGTAACTGGATGGCAGAGAAGAAAAGTGGATAAGGGTGTGAAGAATGCTCGACATCATTAGTCATTAGGTAAATGCAGGTTAAAACCACAATGAGATAACACTATACTCCTATGAGAATGGCTAAAAATTTCTTTAAATGCTGACGATACCAAGTGCTGGTGAGAATGTGGAGCAATTGGAATCCTCATTACATTGCTGACACAGCTGCTTTGGAAAACAGTTTGGCAGTTTCCTATAAAGTTAAATATACACTTACGCATGTGACCCAACTCGCCCACTCCTAGGTATTTACCCAAGATAAACTAAACGTGTCCACACAAAGACCCACACGCAAATACTTATAGCAGCTGTATTCGTAACAGCCAAAAACTGAAAACAGCCCAAGTGTCCACACGTTGAAATACACTGACACAGTGAAATACTGCTTGCCATCCTAGGAATGATTTACTAACAATGCAACAACACGGTGGATCGCAAAAGCATCACACAAGTTGAAAGAAGCCAGATACAAAAGGCTACATTCAGTATGATTCCATTTATACAACTTTCTGAAAAAGACAAAGCTAGGGTGACAGAAATCAGGTCAGTCATTGCCAGGCGCTGGGGCTGGGGAGCGGACCGACTGCAGGGGAACAAGAAGGAACTTTTGGCCGTGATGGAAATTCTCTACATCTTGATTGTAGTAGAGGTTACACAACTGTACACGTTTGTCAAAACTCATCAAGTGGTACAATTAAAACGTGTGAATTTTATTTAAGGTAAATAATGCCTCAATAAACCTGACTTTAAAAAAAAAGATGTACACCAAACAAAACATTCATTTGACAACAAAAATGTATTGGGTATCTACCATGGGCCATCAGCAAGATGGACAGGGTCTTCTTCCCATAGAGCTCATGACCCTCTGTGATGTACGCGTGTGCGTGCCCGTGTGTGCGTCTGTCTCCGTATGTTTACAGCTTTCGTGGGTTGAGGTCTCTCTAGTTTCTGTCTGCTTTTGTTCGCTCTCTGGTGTCTTTAAATAGTTGTTTTAAAGTTTTGTCTGGAGCTTATCATTGCTGTCTGTGGAAGGATTAGTCTGATATAAGCTACTCCCACAGGACCACAGCTTGGTCTGGAGTGAGACTAGAGTGTAGATGATGAAAAAACTGTGATGACTTAGAGACCTACGGCAAATAAATCCACAAGAGGCATATACGATCCCAGAGTAAGTGTATTATTCAGATATTCGCGTATTTCACAACACGCCGGCAATCCTGATTACATACAGTCTGGTCAGGAAATAGAAAATAATGAGTGTGTTCCACTTTTTAATAAAAATAGTTATTTAGTTAGTTTTTCATTCAACAAACATGAGCTAGGGCAGGGTCAGTGCAAAAATAAAATTCAGAGCTCCTTGTTCAAAGAGCAGGAAACAAGTGCTCTTAAAGAAAGGGACATGGAAGTTTCTTCTTTCTTCCACCGTCTCTCTCTTGACTTCTTATGGTGCTTTTCATTTGCTATTTGGTGTCGTTCTAAGTAAAGAAAAATACAAATTTTAAATTATTAGCATGAATTTATTGTTCATCTGTATATTGTGCAATTCCAGTTTTAGAAGTAAATATCAGCACATTTAATTCATAAACAAAATCAGTGAAATTACCAAATTTGTATTATGGGGCTCATTTCGGGAGGGTGCCTGGAGTTGGCCACAAGAGATAAACAAGACACACACAGGAAGGTTGAAGGGAAGAAGAGAGGATTCTGAGACTCCAGCCTCTGGAGCAGGAGCACTCCGGGGTCCAGGACACTAGCAGGGAGAGGGCAGAAGCTCACAGGCACCCCACGGGCCACCCCTGCAACGTGGCACCTGCCTTCTTATTTGGGTCTGGTGAGTGCTGGGTTCCCCCTCCTGCCAGTCACTGGCCCGACACCACATGCCCCAGCCAGGGCAGGGTCTGGAGAAGTCAAGCCAGGCATCTTCCCCTCGCACAGTATGCTACCCCCACCCACGGCAGACGGCGATCCTTGATCTTTAAACCTTCGTGCTAACATGGGCTCGGAATCTGGATCAGGCTTGACATCGTTGAGACACAGCCTCTGGCTGGCCACCCACCAAACCACTGTTGTGCTTAACTGGGGATGGGGACTGTGCTCGCTGCAAGATGCCACTGACTGTGCATGCCTGACCCAACCCTCCAAGTGCCTGCGCTCAGGCCTCTGCTAGGGCAGAGGGCAGCAGGGGTCATGGGGCAGGGGCGGGAGGGGGAGGCCAGGCGGTGTCCTGGGTGCCAGGAGAGGAGGAGTAAGTGTTAGAGAACACATCCTGGGAAGGTGACGGGAGGCGAGGCTGTATATGAGCTGAGGCTCCAAGACCTCAGAGCATGCTCCATTGTCCCCTCACACTCCACTTACAAAACACAAATTCAAGGATACAATCATTAAGAATTTCAAAATGGTATTCACCGGGCATTACCCCAAGTGCAGGGCCCTTCTTTGCACGGGGTCCTGTGTGACTGCCATGGTCACAAGCCCACAAAGCTGGCCCTGGTGAAGCCAGTCCGGGGATGAATCAGACAGTCCCAGCCCCCCACCTGTACTTGGGCAACAAGCACGTGTCAGGCACTGAGGCAGACACTGCAGACAGGAGAGACCTCGAGAGAAGGTGTCCCTGCCCTTGGGAAGCTCACAGCCTGGCTACAAGGCAGGGTGACCTCTGCTTGGTAGATGGGGCCCACAGGAGCCCAGGGAGAGGGGCTTCAAGCCCACCCTCGCAGCCCAGGGAGGCCTCTGAGGGAAGTGGCACTTATGCTGAGACCTGGACAGTGAGATGACCAGGTGGAGACAGAGGAAAAGCATGTCAGGCTAAGGGAACTGGGTGTGCGAAAGCCCGAGGCTGGAGGGAGCCTGGCATGCTGGAGCTGCGGAAGGAATGCATCATTGTTCAGAGTGACAGGCACCGCGCCATCCCAAGGTGAAGTCCAAACCGCCTTTTTATCGTAATCTCAGTCCCCTATTTATGACTGTGACATGAAATACAGTTGCCTTCTGACCCACAGTGTGTCCGCAAGCAAGGTGGGCGGTTGTTAGTGAAAGGACGAGTCCTGCCTGATTCTGCTAGTTTCATTTGTAGCACGGGCTCTCAGCTTCAACGCAACCCGTGGGCTCCCCCACACATGGGCTCTGTCTGCCGGGCTCAGCCAGGGGCACTGCGGGCCCCAGACGCCCAGTTAGGGCCGGGGATTTCTCCCCCTCCCAGCTCTTCACATCAGTTGGGCACACTGGTTCTCCCACCCCGACATCTGCAGCTCCGGCCCCTGCAGCTCCAGACGACTGCCACAGTCCCACCCTCATCTCCTCCACAACCACAGCTTCACGCCAGCCCCCTCCCTGCTCAAGGCCGGCAGGAATAGACCCTCTTTCCAGAAGCGCTTCTTCAAAGCCCAGAACTCACTCTGATTGGACCAGCTTGGGTCACGTGCCCGCTCTGAGCCAATCGCTGTAGCCAGGGAGAGTCAGTCTCTCACCCAGCAGGTAGGGAGCAGGGGGTGGGCCCATTACTGTTAATTTCCAGCCGTAGGGCTGGTGTCGTGGAAAGAACACACTGTGGGGGTGACACTGACCTGGGCTCTAGTTCTAGGTTCTCTCCTTTACTGTCTGTGGGCTTCTGGGCCACCTCTCTTTGAGGCTCAGGTCCCTCCTTTATAAAAATGTGGATAAGAACATATAGCATGCCATGAGGATTAAATACATGCAGAGTACTTGGAATGTGGTAAGTGCTCAATAAATGCTAATTAGCAGCTATACAAATAATGTCTTGCACCTACACAAATATACAGCCTGTGAAAACGCTGATTTCATTTTCCTGGAATGCACTTATCTCTTTTATCGGCACATCCTCTCAAACCCTGTTTTCCACACTTCACCCCCAGTGGCCGCCTCCTCTGTGCACCATCAGATAGCAGAGTGGTTTAAAACCTGGGCTTGGAGTCAGAAAGGACCAAATTGAAATCCACTTACCTTCCTTGAGCTCCAATTTCTTCACAATGGGCATAACAGTACCCATCCCACAGAGTTGTTATGCGAGTTAAGGGAGATCATTGAGGCACAGCGGCTAGCACAATGGAGCAACAGGTGCCGTGAAGATTCGTCTTTGTTAGTCTCTGCATCCCACCGTTTTGTAATTCTCTTCTGTTTGCTAGCCTCTTACACCAGAATGTGAGCTTCTAGATGGCAGGTGTTCTGCTGGACTTGCCTTCATTTCACTTTCACCCATGACCCTAGCCCCAACACCCAACCAGAGCCTGGTATCAAATCCGTGCCCTGGAAATGCTTTGGGCTTGCTTGGACGAGAGCCAGCGCTGGCTGCAGGAAAGCTGTCTGCCTTCGTGAAGAGAGTGAGGCAGGCCATTCTTTTTCCTTCCCGCTCACTGCCTTTCTCACTTGCCTGCTGCCGTTACTGGCTGTTCTGGGATTGGATGGGCATGGCAGGGAGAACAGAGGGGAGGTAAAGGTGAGCTGGAAAGATCTCACTGGATGGGTACCACCTTAAGCTATCCTCTACTCGCGTGTCTAGAGCTGGCTCTTGTGGGGTGCTTTTGTGAGTTCATCAGAGTCTCCCCAATATAGTCCCTCAATGTGGGTGACATCTTCTCTTGAAGCTCATTGCTCCCTCCATCCATATCCTTTCAGAATCATCTGTCCCCTCCAGCTTCCAGCTGTTGGGGGCCCACTACCTTCCAGGTGGTCCTTGTGGACAGACCAAGATGATCTCATCCCAGCCCTCTCACCCAAGTGGCCTGCCCCCATCTAGTCCCTGGGAAACACTCATACATGCCTTCCCCAAGAAACTCAGGGAGTTTGGCCAATCCCAGGGCAGCATCCACCTCTGTTTCACATCTGCCATTGGAGTAGTCACAAGATATTCTTAAGTGGTACCGTAGATTCTCCAGGCACTGCCTGTATCCCTTAACTGCAGGGGACAGGGATCAAGTCCTCTGAGTGGTCTATTGAAGCTCCTCTCCCTTGACCTGAAGTCGAAGAGAAACTCCCCTTAGGGTTTGATGGGGCTCCCAGTCCCAACCTCTCTCCCGATCTTCATTCCCTACCCTTTTGCACCCTCAGTGAGAGTGAAGGGCTTAAGAGTCAGGTCACCGGAAGTTGGGTAGATCATTTTCCAAGTGCCCAGAGTGATCCATCCCGCTATGTACTTTGGATTTTGATATTTATTGCATCTTGGAGCTTCTTCTGAAATTTCCAGTTTAATTTCCTATTGCTTGAATTAATAATGGCTCAAAATTCATTTTGAGGTTACGGTACGCTGAATATTGCCTTCCCTCAAAGATGTCCATGTCTCACTACCCAGAGGCTCAAGAACCCCGAGGGAGTTACTTCCTCCCCAGGCCTCAGCTTACCCATCTCTCAGATGAGTAAACAGGCTCTGGAACCCAACAGATCTGCAGTTGATTTCTGGCTTCTCCTCTTATTAGCTGTGATTTTAGACAACTTATTTTTACTATCCTGTGCCTCAGTTTCCTCATCTGTAAAGTAAGGATGATGATAATAGTGTGTGCTTGAAGGCTTGTTATGAGGAGTACCTGAGGAATCTGTGTAGAGTGTTAGAATGGTGCCAGTGAAGGGCTCAGTGAGGGCTCTTGCTGCCGTGGGGTGGTCCTGCCCAGAGCCTGCATGCACACAGCAGGCACCTGCAGTATGAGCCCCCTTCGCCTCTTCAGTAGTCTGCACGTACAGTGAAGGCAGATGTAGACTTGAAGGACTCATGAACGGGCAGTTCTCCCTCTCACCACCGGCCAGCCCCTGCCCTTTGACATTCACTCAATGTCTTTTCACTGTCTTGTCCTGGTAAAAATGGCAGCACCATCCCTAATGTTTTCTTTTTTCTATTTTTTTGTGAGGAAGATCAGCCCTGAGCTAACATCCCCGCCAATCTTCCTCTTTTTTGCTGAGGAAGACTGGCCCTGGGCTAACATCTGTGCCCATCTTTCTCCACTCTATATGGGACGCCGCCACAGCATGGCTTGACAAGCGGTGCATTGGTGCGCGTCTGGGATCCAAACCCCGGCTGCCAGCAGCGGAGCGTGCACACCTAACCGCTACGCCACGGGGCTGGGCCCCCTAATGTTTTCTTTAAGTCTCTGTCGATTGTGAAGTGCTTCATTGAGTTGAACATTTTTGTTTTTTGAGACTTCCCAGCTCCTGGCCCTCCACCCCAATTTGGGAAACCTCCCACTGCATGTACTTCTGGAAGATTGGGGGCCCACATTCCTCCCCAGAAGCTAAAAAGACTCTATTCTCCTCACCACTCTCTGTTGACCAGGGCATGTCAGGTCCTCCCACACGGGGCTTGGCATCTCGGGTGCCAAGTGCCAGAGGGACGCCCAGGTCAGGCAAACATGTCCAGGCTGCACTATTCCTGATATGGGCAAAAGCAGGTAGTGTCCACCACCTCTCACCTCCGCACTCTCCCATCTTATCTGCTCCGTATCCTCAGGGTTGGGAATCCTGAAACTACATCTCAGTTTCCCTTGAGATGGCTTCCTCTTAGGGTCAGCCAATGGGAAGAACTCACAGGAGATTGGCGGTGGAGGAAGGGAGAGACGTTTCCTTCAGGCTTCTGGCAGTGGTTTTTGCAGCTTAGCACAGCAGTGGGCAACTGAACGTTGCTGCTGCTGGCCTTCTGGCAGCATTGGCGGTGGTTCTGGCAGCACCCGCGGGAGCACAGCCCAGGCTTCCTGCTCAGCTCCCTCAGCAGTGAGGCTCTAGCTGCAGGAGCAGCAGCACCTCCAGCAGCCCCGTGGGGCATGTGGGCTCTTAGACTTGGGCCCACTGGGTGGTAGCAGCCTCCTGTCCTGCAGACAACAGTCTTATTTCCCTTTTTCTCCTTCTCTCTTTTGCTCTTCAGCTCTTCCAACATCTTTATAACCAATTCCCTGTATTAAATACCTACTGTTAGAAATAACTAGAGTGGTTTCTTATTCCCATGGTTATTGTGCCTCCTGATTCTTGGTCCTCCAGATCTATTTCATGTTCTACTTATCAAGCCTGAGTGTCCAGTCTCCAGTCTCCCATCTCTGTAAAAAGAGTCCCATTTCTCCATAAAAGTCCATTTCTGTGGCTTCCAGTCAAGAACACTGACTCTACAACCATTAATTTCATTTCAGCTTTGGGGGTTACAAATAAAAACAATAGCTAGTATTTACTGAGACTTTTCTGTGTGTCTGGCACTACTCCCAACCATATCTGTTTTCTTATTTATTCCTCACAACAGCTAGATGAGATAGATATTATGACTAGCACAATTTTGCACAGAGGAAATGGAGGTGCAGCAAGGTTAAGTAGTTTGATCATACCAGTAGGAATTGGTGGAACCAAGATTTGAGCTGAAGTCATCCAACAACAGATCTCTCTTTTAACTAATACACTCTACTACCTGGTAATGCGAAATACGCACTTCAATTGCAAGATGCTTCCTGATTTCAGAAACATGAAATCCCACACCATTCTAAAACAGTATATACGTGCTAGAGCCTTTCACTCTGGGGATTTGCTGGTGAGGCACCTCTGGCAATAAAGGCTTTTGCCCATCCTCTCCCCTCGCTCCTTCTGCCTCCTGACAACCGTGGTGCTTCCCTGCACAGCCCTGCATGGTGGGCACTGCCTCCTGTTTCTGGGGATCTGTGAGGATAACAACTTCTCCCTTCGTGACAGTCGTTTCCACGTCTGCGTGTCTTACCATACCTGGTTAAAACAAATCCTGGGTACATTTTAAAACAGAAGGCTTGGGTTCAAATCCCAGCCTTACCATCCAGCTGCAGGGGGACCTGGGCCAATCATTTTCTCACTCTGAGCCTCAGTTGCTGCACTGAGAAAAATATGGTTGAGAATAGTAATAACTTCGTTATGGGGTTGTTTGGAGGAATAATGTAACCTCAAACAAAAGAAAACCCACACACTCGAAACTCTAAACCATTCTGCCCACATGAGCTATTACAGTGTCACTCCTCACCAGGAATAGGGAATGGCCTCAATTAGAGCATAAACAGCAGGTGGCCTCAGGTCAAAGCCATCAATAGAGACCGCCCTGATGGGAACACACTCCTGAGTCCTTAAAAATCAGGGAACGGAGCAGCATAGAGAAAGGGAGACCAAGGAGCATTCCCAGCCAAATGGAGAGACCCACGAGTGGAGGAGCGGCAGCCCCAAATGGGGACCCCCAGTCTGTTGACCAAGTTCCCCTCACCCACCCTGGGCTGGCTGAGGACTCTAAAAGCAGAGGGGGCATCAGGGAGAGGAGATAGAAAATGAGGCTCCAGAAGGCTTACATCAAATCCCAGAACTCAACTGCCAAGGAGAGACCTACACACTCAGCTTTGAGCATTCCTGCCTGGTCTCTGTTAGCACTTAAAAAAATCCTGTTGCAGATTAAGACAATTGATAATATCCAGTGTGGGGAAAAAGGACAGAGAGATGGGCACTCTGCGCCCTGTTACAGGTTGTGTAAATTAATGTATCTTTTCAAGTGGCAATTCAGCATTGAGTATCGAAAGTCCTAAAACGGTATGTTATTCTTTGGCCAGTAATTCCACTCTTAGAATTTATCTTAAGGATTTACTCAGACAAGTGCGCTAAGATGTATATACAATGATATTCATCACAGTAATGTTTATAACAGCAAAATACTGGAAGTAATCTAAATATCCATCAATAAGGGATTGTCTAAATAAAGTGTTACATCCCTACTATGGAATGCCCTGCAGACTTCTAAAAAGGATGTTGCAAATCTACATTTGTCAACAGTGGAAAGATGCCCATGGTATGTTGTTGAGTGAAAAAAAAAATGGGTTGCAGAACAACATGTATAGCATGAGCATGTTTCTGTCAAATTATACACGCCTATAAATCTACACGTAAACATGCAGAGAGAAATTTGCAGGGAAGGTCACCAAAATGTAGACAGTGTCGTCTCTTGGTAGTGAGATTGGGGAGATTTTTGCTTTCTTCCTTATACTTTGGTACGGAGATAAGTTATAGACCATTTTATTCAGCAGAATTCCTAGAATGGGATTTCTCAACCTCAGCACTGGAAAATTCTTTTTTGGGCTGGAAAGTTCTTTGTTGTACAGGACTGTCCTGGGCATCATAAGATGTTTAGCAGCATCCCCGACCTCTGCCCGCTAGATGCCAGTAACACTCCTTCATCCCCCAAGTTGTGACAGCCAACAATGTGTCCAGACATTGCCAAACAACCGCTGGGGGACAGGATCATCCCTGGTTGAGAACAACCGTCCTAGAGGAAGGGGAAGGCGGGCTAGATGGTAGGGCTGCTCCCAAGAGAATATTGGGAGACCCTGCCCTGCAGGTGATGAGGGGAGAGCTCTGGGATTGCTGAGAAGGGGCCTGAGCAAGATGGCAGAGGGCCAGATGTAACCCCAACCTTCTGTGGGGTTCACAATCCTGAGCGAGGCTGGATGTACTGTGGAAAGTCATGATGAGGACAAACCAAGATGGCAGGCTCAGCTGCAGGAACAGAGACTTGGGGGTCAGTAGGACCTTGTTAGGGAGCTGGCAACATCGAGAGAGAGCTCTGAGCTCATACAGGCTGGGGACGTTAGGTTCTGGGCCTGGGAAGTTGGGGGGCTGCTGATGTAGAGTCTGAACAGCTCACTTGGGACTTTAATAACTCTGTGCCACACAGTTCCTTAACTGTCACACGCGAATGGTGTCTCCCTCCGAAATAGGCTGTCTGGAGTTTGTCAGGGCTTTGTGCCCACAGTGGACCTCTGACTGATAAAAATTACTAACACTTACTGAGATTATAACTACGTGCCAGGCACTGCTCAGAGACCTTTATGTGTTACTCACTTAATTCTCACAGCACCTCTGTGAGGTAAGTTGTGACCATTCCCATGTTACAGATGGGGAAACTGAGGCACAGGGCAGTAAAGTCAGTCACCCAAGCCACCCTAACTAGTACGTGTCAGAACTGGGTTTCAGGCTCAGTCACTCTGGCTCCAGACACTGTGGTTTTAACCACCCTCCTATCTGCCTCTGAAGAGGTGTGGGTGTGGCTACTGGAACCCCAAAGCAGGAGTGACAACACTCTCGACCACTCTGCTGAACTGCCTCTCCAGTAAGAACACCTGCCTTTAGTCCAGGGCCCTACGTGTGCCAGTACAGGAGAAAGTGATTTACATGCACTACTTTTATTCCTCAAACAGCCGTATGAGACAAGCTCTCTTATTACCATTTTCGCTTTACAGATGGGGAAACTGAGGCTGGATTGATTGTCCCCTCCTTTGTGCTAACACTGTGGCCTTTGATCCCTCTGTTGCAATTGTTCATGCATCTGTGTCATACCTAACGGCAGGGGCTGGACCTGATTCTCCTCTCACCCTCGGAGTCCAGCACTGGATGGGCGACCGTGCAGTACGTGCTCATCACTCTTTGTGCTGCCCAGCATCAGCACCGCTCTCCTGGGTTTGGAGAAATGGTCACCATGTGAGTCCTGATGTGCCCCACCTCTCTCTACAGAAGCCAAAAGACCCAGACGTGTGCTTTCCCAACCCCTGCACTTCTGCCAGCCTGTCAGATGACCCCATCTTGGACACAGTCTGGATGAGGGACAGAGAGAAGCAGAAGTCCTTCAGATTTCATTTCAGCACCAGGGTGGGGGCATTTGGGATCTTGAGTGCTGGGTGGCAGTGGCGTGGAATTGAGAGTCAAGCGGTCCAGCAGCCAGTGGCAGCCAAGGCAGCAGCCTTGTTCTAATCAGACCACGCCCGCAGGATGACTTATCTGTGCTCTCGGCCCATCAGTGTCCCCTTCAATCCATTCTGCACGTTGCCTCTCCGTATCCTTGCAATAAACCCCTTTTCCGATTAAGTAAGCCAAGATGTATTCTGTTAATAGCAACTAAGAATCATAGTGTGGACCAAGGGTAGACAAGACAAAGAAGAGAGGAGCTAGGGAAGGAGGGAGATAGGGAGGGAAGCCACGCGCCACCTTCACCCTGCAAGAATCACTAGGTCAAGTAAAACGTCCCCAGCCGGTGTCCACTCTTGCCAGTTGAAGTGTCAGGAAGCGGCCTGGCGATGGTCTGAGTGGCAGCCCTCACTTGTACAAATTCCCTAACCGGCTGCAGTTCTGGCCCAACCAGATGCAGGAGGAGTGGATAAGGCCAGCTGCGGGGAATTGAGCCGAAGCCACTGTTGGAAAATCCAGTTCCTACCAAAACCCCACTCCAAGTTGACCTAAGTGTTGAAATAGCCTGAAATCACTTCATCCTAACTGCTCCGGCAGCTCAGGCGTTAATGGCGCCCCCGGCGTTCTATGCGCTTGACGGGAAATTGCCCTGAACATCTTCACATCCGTGGCCTGTGGATTCCATGGCCCCACGTTTGCAGTGGGTCAGCCTTCTGGGAGTAAGGTCACGTGATACCGAATATGGCCACCCCAGCCCAAAGGACACCAAAGAGGGGACCAGACAGTACAGGCCAGGGAGATGCAAGGTGCCTCTTCTCTCCTCCCTTGCTCTGTCCTCATCACCTCTGTCCCTTGGGACCTGCCCACCCTTGGCAAGGAGTGGTCAAGGAAGCCTCCAATTGTGGGTGGTTGCCCAGGCTCACCCTGGCCTCCGAAGTTCCCCCGCTTGTCCTGGTCCCTCATTACCATGGGCAGAGCTTTGACAACTCACACAGAACCCGCTGAAAGCCTCCTTGTATTTCTGGGGGAAGAACCCTCTCAAGGAGGACAGGCTTGGGGCCTCTCGGTGAAGAACAGTCACTTCCCTGTTTTTTCCATAGTGTAGACGCCTAGGTCTGCCTCCCTAAATAAGATGGTTTAGTTTTGCCTGTTTTTGAGTATTTTTATAAGTGGACTCATACTGTATGTATTCTTTTGTATCTTACTCCCTTTGCCCAACGCTGTATTTTTAAGAGCCACCCAAGGCTTGTGGGCATTTGTAGTCTGTGCATTTGCATTGCATGGATATACCACAATTCATCTATTCTACTCTCGGTGGCTATCTGGGTGGTTTCAGATTGGAGTGCTGCAAACGATGATGCGGCAAACACCTGTGCATCCTTCAAGTCTAGTCTATAGGAATTTGACATAGCTACATCAGTTTTCTCTTGGTCAGTACTTTAGATGGTATTTCTTTTTCCATATTTTTATTTTCTACCATTCTGTATTCTTTTGTTTTAAATGTGAACCTTATAAATAGCTTATAGTTAGATTTTGTATTTTCCCCCCAATCTGACAGTTTCAATCTTCTAAGAGAATTATTATTCCATTTGCATCGAATATAATTACTGATAATTTTTTATCTGACTAGGCTATTTTTCTCTTATGTATTAACTTCTTTAGGGTCCTTTTTTTTTTTCCTTTTCTAATTTGGAAGTCATATACTTTTTTAGGGCTTAACATGCATCCTTGACTTACCAAAGTATAATTGATTAGTACCTTTGTCTTCCTCACAAATAGAAAAGACTTTAGAACACTTCAACTCCGTTTATCCCTCTCCTGACTTTTATATCATAGTTTTTGTGTATTTTAATTCTACATGTATTTTAAGGCTCCATGATACTTTATCAGTATTGTTTGATCCTGTCAGTGTTCATTTAGATTTACACTCATATTTACCACTTTCTTTGCTTTTCTTTTCTTCTTTCATTGCTTTTTTATTTTGTCAGTGCTGAGGTCATGCTTATTTTTTTAAAAAGACAGCTTGAGTTATAATTTACATACCATACAATTCATCCATTTAAAATGTACAGTTCTGTGGATTTTAGTGTGTAACCAACATCGCAGCCAATTTTAGAATATTTTCATCACCTTAAAAGGAAATCCTATACACTTTAGCTATTCCCCACTGTACCCCCATCATCCTCCCTCCTCAGCCCTAAGCAACCACTAATATGCCTTCTGTCTCTATAGGTTTCCCTACTCTGGACTGTCATATTAATGGAGTCATATAATATGTGGACTTTTGTGACTGGCTTCTTTCACTTAACGTATGATTTCAAAGTTCATCCATGTTGTAGCATGTATCAATATTTCATTCTTTGTTTTAATTAATAAACCTTCCTTTTTAGAGCAGTTTTAGATTCACAGCAAAATTGAGTGAAAAAGACAGACAATTCCCATATAGTACATCTTGTCCCCACGCACGCACAACCTCTCCCCCTATGGTCATCCTGCACCAGGGTGGAACGTTCCTTACAATCAATGAACTTTCACTGACACATCATTATCACCCAAAGTCCATAGTTTACATTAGGGTCACTCTTGTTGTTGCACATTCTGTGGACTTGGACAAATGATAATGACAATTGTAGTATCATACAGAATAGTTTCACTGCCATAAAAACCCTCTGTGGGGGGCTGGCCCCATGGCGTAGCGGTTAAGGGTGTGCACTCTGCTGCTGGTGGCCCAGGTTCGGATCCCGGGCGCGCACCGATGCACTGCTTGTCAGGCCATGCTGTGGCGGAGTCCCATATAAAGTAGAGGAATGGGCATGGTTGTTAGCCCAGGGCCAATCTTCCTCAGCGAAAAGAGGAGGATCGGCATGGATGTTAGCTCAGGGCTGATCTAACAAAACAAAACAAAACAAAAACCCGCCATGCTCTGCATATTCATCCCCCTGTGTCCACTAACCCCTGGCAACCATTTATCTTTTTACTGTCTCTACAGTTTTGCCTTTTCCAGAATGTCATATAGTTGGAATCTTACAGTATGTAGCCTTTTCAGGTTGGAATCTTTCACTTATCAATATGCATTTAAGTTTCCTCCATATCTTTTCATGGCTTGAGAGCTCATTTCTTTTTAGTGCTAAATAATATTCCATTATTTTGATGTACCATAGTTTACTTATCCATTCTCCTACTGAAGGACATCTTGTTTGCTTCAAGGTTTTGGCAATTATGAATAAAGCTGCTATAAACATCCAGATGCAGGTTTTTGAGTAGATATAAGTTTTCAATTCATTTGGGTAAATCCCGAGAAGCACAATTGCTAGGTCATATGGTAAGAGTATGATTAGTTTTGTAAGAAATCACCAAATTATCTTCGAAAGTGGCTGTCCCATTTTGCCTTCCCACCAGCAATGAGTGAGAGTTCCCGTTGCTCCACATCCGTGGCATTTGGTGGTGTCAGTGTTTTGGATTTTGGCCATTCTAATAGATGTGTAGTGGTATCGCATTGTTGTTTTAATTTGCAATTCCCTAATGACATATGATGTGGAGCATCTTTTCATGTGCTTACTTGTCGTCCGTATATCTTCTTTGCTGAGGTGTCTGTTAAGGTCTTCGGCCCATTTTTTTAATCAGGTTGTTTGTTTTCTTATTATCGATGTTTAAGAGTTCTTTGTATATTTTGGGTAACAGTCCTTATCAGATGTGTCTTTTGCAAATATTTTCTCCCAGTCTGTGGCTTCTCTTCTCATTCTCTTGACATTGTCTTTCACAGAGCAGAAGGTCTTAATTTTAATGAAGTCTAGCTTATTAATTATTTCTTTCATGGATGGTGCCTTTGGTGTTGTATCTAAAAGGTCATTGCTATATCCAGGGTCATCTAGGCTTTCTCCCATGTTGTCTTCTAGAGGTTTTATAGTTTGGGGTATGACATTTAGGTCTGTGATCCATTTTGAGTTAATTTTTGTGAAAGGTATAGGGTCTGTGTCTGGATTCATTTCTTTGCCTGTGGATGTCCAGTTGTTCCAGCACCATCTGTTGAAAAGACTGTCTTTGCTCCATTGTATTGTCTTTGCTCCTTTGTCAAAGATGAGTTGACTATATTTATCGGGGTCTATTTCTGGGCTCTCTCTTCTGTTCCATTGATCTTTTTGTCCATTCTTTCACCAATACCACGCTGCCTTGATTACTGTAGCTCTATAGTAAGTCTTGAAGTCAGGTAGTGTCAGTCCTCCAACTTTGTTCTCCTTCAATATTGAATTGGCTATTCTGGGTCTTTTGCCTCTTCATATAAACTTTAGAATCAGTTTGTCAGTATCAACCAAATAACTTGATGGAATTTTGATTGGGATTGAGTTGAATTGATGGATCAAATTGGGAAGAAATTACATCTTGACAATATTGAGTCTTCCTATCCATAAACATGGAATACAAACTCTCAGTAACTATTTATTTATTTAGTTTATCTATTTAGTTCTCCTTCGATATCCTTCACCAGTTGTTATGATTTTCCTCATATATGTCTTGTACATATTTTGTAAGATTTACACTTCAGTATTTCATTTTTTGAGTGCTAATGTAAATGATGTTGTGTTTTTAATTTCAAATTCCACTTGTTCATTCTTGAAGTATAGGAAAGCAACTAACTTTTATATTAATGGATATAACTTGTATCCTGCAATCTTGCTATAATTGCTTATTAGTTCCAGGAGTTTTTTTGTTGATTCTTTCGGATTTTCTACATAGACAATCATGTCGCCTGTGAACAAAGACAGTTTTATATCTTTCTTCCCAGTCTATATACTTTTTATTTCCTTTTCTTGTCTTAGTGCATTAAGGACTTCCAATGTGATGTTGAAAAGGAGTGGTGAGACAGACTTTCTTGCCTTGTTCTTTTTTTTTTTTTTTTTTTTTAAAGATTTTATTTATTCATTTTTTTCCCCCCAAAGCCCCAGCAGATAGTTGTATGTCATAGGTTCACATCCTTCTAGTTGCTGTACGTGGGACTCGGCCTCGCGCTGGACGGAGAAGTGGTGCCTTGGGGTGCGCCCGGGATCCGAACCCAGGCCGCCAGCATCAAAGCGCGCGCACTTAACCGCTAAGCCACAGAGCCGGCCCTCTTGCCTTGTTCTTGATCTTAGCAAGAAAGCTTCTAGTTTCTCACCATTAAGTATGATGTTGGCTACACGTTTTTTTTGTAGATATGCTTTATCAAGTTGAGGAAGTGCTCCTCTATTCCTGGTTTACTGAGAGTTTGTATCATGAATATGTGTTGGATTTTGTCAAATACTTTTTGTGCATCCATTGATATGATCATGTGATTTTTTTTTCTTTAGCCTGCTGAGTTGATGGATTACATTAATTGTTTTTCAAATGTTGAACCAGCTTTGCATTCCTGGGGTAAACCCCACTTGGTAGTGTATAATTCTTTTTATACATTGCTGGATTCAATTTGCTAATATTTTGTTGACAATTTTTGCATCTATGCTCATGAAAGATATTGGTGTATAGTTTTTTTTCTTATACTGTCTGTGTCTTGTTTTGGTATTAGGGTAATACTGGCATTACAGAATGAGTTAGGAAGTAGTTGCTCTGCTTCTATCTTCTGGAAGAGACGGTAGAGAACTGGTATAATTTCTTCCCTAAATGTTCAGTAGAATTTACCATTGAACACATAGGAGCCTGGTGCTTTCTGTTTTGCAAGGTTATTACTTATTGATTCAATTTATTTAATATATATGGGTCTATTCAGAATGTCTATTTCTTCTTGTGTGAGTTTTGGCAGATTGGTCCATTTCATCTAGGCTATCACAATTGTGGGCATAGAGTTATTCATAATATTCCTTTATTATCCTTTTAATATCCATGGGATCTGTAGTGGTATCCTCTTTCTCATTTCTAATATTAGTAATTTATGTCTTCTCTCTTTTTTTCTTAGTTATCCCAGTTAGAGGGTATTGATTTTATTGATTTTTTCCAAAGAACAAGCTTTTGGTTTTGTTGATTTTCTCTATTAATTTCCTGTTTTCAATCTCATTGATTTCTGCTCTACTTCCTATTATTTCTTTTCTTCTGCTTACTTTGAATTTAATTTGCTCTTCTTTTTCTAGTTTCCTAAGGTGGAAGCTTAAATTATTGATTTTAGATCTTTCTTTTCTAACATATGCATTCAGTGCTATAAACTTCCCTCTAAGCATTGCTTTCACTGCATCCCACAAATTTTGTTAAATTGTATTTTCATTTTCATTTAGTTCAAAATATTTTTTTAATTTCTCTTGAGATTTCTTCTTTGACCCATGTGTTATTTATAAATGTGCTGCTTAATCTCTAAGTATTTTGGGATTTTCCAGCTATCTTTCTGTTATTGATTTCTCGTTTAATTCCATTGTGGTGTGAGAGCAGGCATTGTATGATTCAAATTCTTTTAAATTTGTTATGGTGTGTTTTATGGCCTAGGATGTGGTCTATGTTGGTGACTATTCCATGTGAGCTTGAGAAGAATGTATAATCTGCTGTTGTTGGATGAAGTAGTCTAAAGATGTCAAGTATATCCAGTGGATTGGTGGTGGTATTGAGTTCAACTCTGTCCTTACTGATTTTCTGCTTACTGGATCTATTTATTTCTGATAGAGTGGTGTTAAAGTCTCCAACTATAATAGGGGATTCATCTATTTCTCCGTGAAATTCTATCAGTTTTTGCCTCACGTAATGTGACACTCTGTTGTTAGGCACATACACACTAAGTATTGCTGTGTCTTCTTAGGTGAGATAGGATGGCCACAGTGGGCTAAAGTTGGGTATTTCTCTTCCCCTACATGGAAGGCTAGAGCTGACTGGAGTCAGGTATTTACCTTCATCTAGGTCAGTGAGGCTCTGATAAAACCCCAGCAGGTTAGGATCTGGTAAAATAGTTTCTCCTGAAGGCAAGCCTTATTAAGAAGGACAGAATGTTCTGGCATATTTCAAAATGGTCCCTTTTCTCCTCCCCCTGCTGGAAGCATGAGGAGATTTTTCTCCAGTATTCACTGTGAGGACCTGGTAGAGCTCCTGGAGGTAAGACTCACAAAAGTGTGGGTAGAAGTCCCCTATGACTGGGTCCTCCTGGAGTTTTTAACTCTCAGATTTGTCCTTTGAGCATCCAGCAATTCATCAACTACAGTTTAGGTTTTCCTATCTGGCACTGGTTCCTGCAGAGGTTTCTGCTCATGAGTTTCTGCTCTGGTGAATCGTGATTCTCTGTATTTGCCTGTCTCTCCAATTTGGGAGGCAGTGATTTGCCCTGTAACTTCACTTCTCTGACGGATCTAAAAGAGTTGATTTTTCAGTTTTTTCAGCTTTTAACTTGTTGTTAGGACAAAATGGAAACTTCTAAGTCCCTTACATAATAGACCGGGAAACTGAAGTCCCCTTCATTCCTTTTCATGGCCAAATAATATTCCATTGTATAGATATACCACACATTGTTTATCCATTCATCTGTTGCTGGACATTTGGGTTGCTTCCATCTTTTTACTATTATGAATAAAGCTACTATAAACATTCATATACAAATTTCTGTGTGGATGTATGTTTTCATTTCCTGGGTATATACCTAGGAATGGAATTATCGGGTCATATGGTAACACTATGTTTACTCATTTGAGGAACTACCAGAATGTTATCCAAAGTGACTGCACCATTTTACATTCCCACCAGCAGTGTATGAGGGTTCCAATTTCTCCACATTCTTATCAACACTTGTTATTATCTGACTTTATTCTAGCCATTGTAGTGGGTGTGAAGTGGTATCTAAGTGGTTTTGACTTGTATTTCCCTAATGACTAATGACGAGCATCTTTTCATGTGCTTATTGGCCATTTGTATATCATCCTTGGAGAAAAGACTGTTTAGATCCTTTGCCCATTTTATAATTGTGTCATTTGTCTTTTTATTACTAAGTTGTAACAGTTTTTTATATATAGTCTAGACACAAATTCCTTATAAGATATATGATTTGCAAATATTTTCTCCCATTCTGTGGGTTGTATTTTCACTTTCTTGATGGTGTTTTTTAAAGCACAAAAGGTTTTAATTTTTATGCAGTCTAATTCATCTATTTTTTCATTTGTTGCTTGTCTTCTTTCATTTCTGACCTTCTTTCTGAGATAATTTGCTTCTGAATACCCTTGGTGAACGTCTAGTGGTGACCTTTTGTTTGTCAGAATTGTATTTATTTCACATCCATTCTTAAAGGATATATCTCTGGGTATAGAATACTATGTTGGGATTATTTTCTTTCAGTTCATTAAAGATATCATTTCATTGTCTTATGGCTTCCATTGTTGCTATTGAGAAGTCAGCTGTCCTTCTGTCACTCCGTTGAAGATACCATCCCTTTTCTCTGAATTCTTTTAAGATTTTTTCCCTTGTCTGTAGTTTTCTTAAGATTCACTATGATGTATCTAGATATGGATTTTTTTTCTTTGTACCCTACTCAGACTTCTTGAATTTATCAATATTGGAATTGGTGTCTTTCAACAGACCTGGAAAGTTCTCAGCCATTATCTCTCTCTTTCCTTCTAGAACTCCACTCCAATTACACATGTTAGACATTCTCACTGTATTCTCTCATCCTTTCCTCAATATTTTTAGTCTTTTTGTCTCTCCTGTTGCATACTGGGCACTTCCTTCTAATCTGTCTTCCAGTTCATTAATTTTCTCTTCAGGTTTATCTAATCTACCATTAAACTGACTTTGAGTTCTTAATTTTGTTATTTTTCAGTTCTCAAAGTTTATTTTGCTCTTTTTCATACCTGCAGTGTTGCTTTTTATAGTTTCTTGTATTTGTTTAAACATGGTAAACATTGTTGTCTTATAGTCTGTGTCTGATAATTCTAATAATTGAAGTTTTTATGTATATTTCTGTTGTCTGTGGTTTCTGCTAGTTCTCGCTCAGGTTTATTATTTTTTTGAGTCCTTTTTTTTCCCTGTGTGCTGGACATTTTATTTGAAAAATGGTTTGCAAGAATGATTTGACACCAAAGATGGTGGTATTTTCTCCAGAGAGGATTTTTTGTTTGCTTCTGCCAGGAGTCTGGGAATCCACCAGGCTGGAACCACCTTAATCCAGGTTCAAGGCTTGAGGTCCCTGGATCACCCAGATGACAAAACTAGAAAGTCCATGAGAGAGTTGGTTCACTTATGACTTATCATAATTTTTTGTGTAGCCATTCAAGATCCCATCTTAAAATGAGGAAGGAGAAGCATTTATCAAAGTCCCAAATTTTGGTAGACTCTGGGCTTTAAATTTTTTCCTGAGGCCACCAAAACCACAACTGCTTCTTCTGGATTAGTGAATGCCCTGAGGGAAAGTGCAGCTTTGGGTACTAGGCTTACTTCTCCGGGTTCTCATTTTTTGTACATTGTGGTCACCTAATTCTTCCTCCTCTTATTGGCTCTTTGGTGCTTTTAAGATATTTTTTATATTCCACATGCCTTTTTCAGTTGTCCTCTGTGGAAGATTTGGTCCTAATTTACTGTCCACCTATATAGTGCCTCATGCAAGCTTCACACCAGTTCTATTGGGTACATAGGCTTATTTACATTTTGTTAATATAGAAAGTGAGACACAGAGTGGAGAAGTGACTTGCCCCAGATCATGCAGAGGATGTGGCAGAGCACTGATTGGACATCAAGAAGCCAAAAGCTTCTTTGTACCACATCCTTCACAAAACAGGTGCCAGCTATATCTGTAAAACAGGTACCATGCACTTCAGCACTACTTATCTGGGTGGACCAACTGAGATAACAGTTATAAAAGGGTTTTCCAATGTGGAAAATTTCCTGCCCACTGCAGAGATGTTGACGATGAAATGTTACTCACCAGTGACAGGACCTTTCACAGAAGTGGCTTTGAGACTCCCTGAGATCTGCATCATTGGTTCTAGAAGCTGAAGTCAGGTTTAAAATCACCTCCTCATTTACTGTATTTATTCCTCTGGCATTTAATTAGCACCTACTCTGGGCAAGTCTGCACTCAGAGATCTCCCGTCTAAGGGAGAAGAATTGGACAAGGTCTGTATGACATGGTATTATCAAAGCCTGGGGAGTGCTGGGAGCAGTGGGGGATAGCAATGATAATAAATAAAGCAACTTCCATTTATTGGGCAATTACCATGTGCCCAGCACTGACTGCTCTGAGCTACACACACACACACACACACACACACACACACACACACATCTATATCTATATAAACACTCACAGGTTCTAGGGATTAGGACCTGGATGTCTTCAGAGGCCATTATTTAGCCTCCTACTATATATATACTTCCTAAGTTTGTTGATATGAAGGATTCAATAAAGGCTATTTATTGATTTATTGAAAGGTGCTATTGTACACTAGCCCTGTTGTCAGATGAGGACACTGAGGGTTGAATCTGCATGTCCACATCCCATGGATGATAAGCAGACGTCACTGAGCACCTGCTGTGTGCCAGCCACTGCACTGGGGGCTGAGGACGGAGCCATATCCAGGGCAGACAGCCCCCTCTCTCAGACAGCCTAAATGGCTCCGTATCCAACTCAAAAGGCTCTGACTTTACCTCCAGCGTGGGCAGCTCAGCATGGAGAAGTGGTGGAAAGCTGCCCGAGGGGGAGGGGATCCCTCCCACTGGCTTGCAAAGCACAGACAGGGATTTTCCAGATGGACAGGCTGATGGGGGTGTTCGAGGCAGGGGGAGCAATGCGTGGAACACATCAGGGCACGGACCTTTCTCATTCTTCCTCCATCTGGGGAGGAACGCATACGTCGCCTGCATGTTCCACCCAGTTGCTGCAGTAGCATCTTGTTACAAGGATGTAGGTCACATTTCCAGTCCCCAAAAAGGAAACTGCTGCCTCTATTGTGACAGGGTGTGAAACAGCCACCTCACTGCCTCTCCCACGTGCCTCCCTGGGGCCCGCTCTCTCCACGTCTGCTATTCCCAGAGCAGCTTTCTCCTTCTGCCCGGTGTGTGAGCCACACAGAATTTATTAGTGGCCCCTGGGCTGGCCCTGACAGGGGTGAGGGTGCAGTGGAGAGAGCCTGCTGCTGGCGTGGGTGCCCCTGCCTGCCCTCTGGCCCAGCTGACTCGTAGCAGCTGGGAGGTGACTTTTCCCACAAGAAAGCTCAGGCCAGGAACTTTGCAAGGAAGTGTTATCGCCAGCTCCACCTTGGCTGGGATCCACTCGCACGCACAGAGCTGTGACCTTCCTTTGGGGTCTGCAGAGACTCCGGGGATGCCTCTGGATGACAGTAAGCCTAGGCCTTGGTGTCCAGTCACACTGAGGACCTTGGTCGTGGGCTCCGTGCTGCCTGCACCTGCTTCCTGGAGCTGAGGTGGGAATTACTGAGCCGAGGCAAGAGCCGGACTGCCGAAGCTTAGATTCAGACTAAGGATGCCCAGTTCTCCAGGGAAGCGTGTGATGCAGTGGAAATGGTGTGGATTTGGAGACAGACTGGTGGGGTGGGCAGAGCTGTCTGAAAAGAGTCCCAGAATCTTGTTCTATGTGGTCTGAGCAATGAGCTATCAAGGGGCAGCCTGCTCCCACAGGCCAACGGCACCCTGTCCCCACCACCACCAAGGGGAACTGTAATATTCCATTGGCCCCCAAAGGCCCCAAGGTCCCTGAGTGCTGGCAGTCAGCATCCCAGATGACGCCTGTAAACAGCCAGCACCCCGACTCCGCTCTGCCTGGCTCCAAGCATCCTACCATCCCCCACTGACTGGGCCACTCTCCCACGTTTGCCCTTTAAAGGGAGACCCAGGGAGGTCCCTCCACTCTACTAAGGGAGGGGACATGGGGAGGCCCCTGGCTCAGGATGCTTCGGCCTGGGCCACTTCCCACTCTGGGCTCTCAGGGCCGCACCCACCCCATCGGAGACTCGTGCTTGCCCTCTCTTCCTACCTATGGTGAAGAGGGAATGAAAGCCCAGGTATGGAAAGTCCCATCCAGAAAGGGCTCCATGTGGGCCAGGAACTCCCATCTGTTGTTTGCCGAAGTTCGTTCCCGTACCAGTTTCCTGGAGCTGTTGTAGCAAACTTGGCGGCTTACAACAGCAGAAATTTATTCTCTCACAGTTCTGGAGGTCAGAAGTCCAAAATCAAGATGGTGGCAGGTCCAGGCCCTGGGGAGAATCCGTCCCATGCCTCTGCCAGCTTCCGGTGGCTGCCAGCAATCCTTGGCACTTCTTGAATTGTAGCCACAGCATTCCAATCTCTGCCCCATCTTCACATCATCTTCTCTGTGTGTCTGTCTTCTCCTCTGTGTGTCTCTTATAAATATGACATCTGTCACTGAATGTAGAGCCCACTGGATAATCCAGGATGATCTCATCTCAAGATACTTAATTATATCAGCAAAGGCACTTTTTCCAAATAAGGTCACATTCCCAGGTTCTGGGGATTAGAAAATGGACATATCTTTTGGGGGCCACCACTCAACCCACTACAACCTTCTTCCAACTTCTGCAGAAGCTGTAACGGGTCTCATTATTCACCATCAGAGAGAGGTAGGAAATAAGAACCTGTGATGTGCCAGGTACTTCCACAATCATTGTCTCAACTCTCCATCCAACATCTTACCAAGCTGAGTATTCTTATTTCCTCCTTCCAGATGAGGAAATAGAGGCTCAGAGATGCTAAGTAACTTGCCCAAAACCACACAGCTAGGAAGTAGCACAGGGGGATTGGACCCCAGGTCTGTCTGTGTCACGTAAAGGGATCCCTCCTGGGTCTCACGTTGTCATGCACCAGGACTTGGGACAAATCCTAAAACATCATATGGGATGGGTTAAGGAAGATGCTTTATTGGAGAAAGGGGACACTCATATGGGCCAAGGATCAGCAAGAAGTGAAAAGACAGGGAGCCCCCAAACCTCCCATCAGCCCCCAGAGAGGAGGGCCTGGGCCAGGGCGCTGCTGTGGTGCTGGGTATATGGTGGCAGACAAAACAAGCCAAATTCCTGCCCTTCCAGGGGTTACACTCTAGTGGGAGGAGACGCGATGGTGACCCAACGGCAAGTAGTACCATGTTGTACAGTAGGATCAGCGGGCAGAGAGTAACGTGGCAGGGTGGGGAGGTGCGGCTGGAATGAGGAGAGGTGACCGAGGGTGGAGACCAGAGTGGAGAGAGCGGGGGGAGGGCCACGGGAGAGTCAGGCCACGGCTGGCGGGCATGGAGGCCAGGTGGGGCATCTGCCTTTTCTCTGGCTGCAATGGACGCCACTGTGGGGTGAGCACCAAGGAGTGAGGAGATCGCCTTCACTTTTTAAAACTCGCTGTAGGGGGCCGGCCCCATGGCGTAGCGGTTAAGAGCACGCACTCTGCTGCTGGCGGCCCGGGGTTCAGATCCCGGGCGTGCACCGATGCACTGCTTGTCAGGCCATGCTGTGGCCGCGTCCCATATAAAGTAGAGGAAGATGGGCACAGATGTTAGCTCAGGGCTGGTCTTTCTCAGCAAAAAGAGGAGGACTGGCATGGATGTTAGCTCAGGGCTGATCTTCCTCACAAAAAAAAAAAAAAGAAAACTCGCTGTGGGAGGAAGTATCAGACAAGCCCAAACTGAGGGACATGCTACAAAATAACTGGGCTGTACTTCTCAAGTTGCTAAGGTCGTGACAGACGAAGACTGAGGACCTCTTCCAACTGAAAGGAGACTAAAGGGATACGACAACAGAATGCAGTGCATGCTCCAGACTTGACTTTTGGGACAATAGGCAGAATGCAAATAAAGTCTGTAGATTAGCTAATAGTGCTGTGTCGATGCGCTGTTTTTAGTCATGGTACTACAGTGATGTACGAGAATGCCCTCATTAATAGGGAATGCCCACGGGAATATTCAGGGGGAGGGGAGCATCATGTCTGCAACTTACTCTCAGATGTTTTAGAAAAAACGCGCGCGCGCGCGTGTGTGTGACAAAGAATGATATGGTAAGTGAAAGGAATTGAGTGAAGAGTGTACAGAAAGTCTTTGTACTATTCTTAGACTTTTTCTGTAAGTCTAGGATTTATGTCAAAATAAACAGTTAAAAGAAAAAAGTGAGGCTGCTGTGTGGAGAGCTGGCTGCAGGAGAGGCAAGTGGGGAGCAGGGAGAGATGGGCAGAGCAGAGAGGATGGTGGCGTGGACGATGGTGGACGTGGGGGCTGATGGAGAGAGAATAATCAAGATCCATCAAGAGAACAGAGGCTCTTTGCCAGGATGGGGTGGGGGTCCCGCTTAGGGGGAAATATCAAGAATCCATGACCAACAAGAGCATGAGCACCGCAGCCTCCCATGCCGTCTGCAGAGCCGATGGCGCCGACACGGGGTTTACCGCTGCCGAAGTGGGCAAGCTCACGCAGGGAGTCAGTGCAGGGAAAGAGAAGAGGCGCCAGGCAACTCCAAGATTTAGAAATTGCTTGAGAGAAGAAAGCGAGGTTCATTTTAAGCCCTAGGGGTGAGTGATTTACAATGTCCTTTTATTGAGTGCTTCCTGTGTACCAGGCGCTGTGCAAGGCATTTTAGACACATTATTTCTTCTTCTTCTCACAAGAGTCTTGTGAGATGAGCATCAGTTTCCCTAATGACACAGCTAAGGCTCAGAGAGGTGAAGTGACTTCCCCAAAGTCACACAGCCAGGAAGCAGGACTGGCTTTTAAGTCCAGAACATCCCCCCAGAGAACCTGCCTGGGAGTTCCTGTTTTCTATCACATCTTGCCCTGCTCCCCCCACGGGACTGAGGTCTCACCTCTTTGAAGGGAAGCCACGCAGCTGTTTTTTCCTGACAGCTGTTAGGCTATCTCCAAGGGAGGAAGCATTTTGTTGCCGAGCCAGCCCCTTCCAGGAAAGAGCCCCTGAATGGCAGGATTCCACCCACCCTCACTCCTCTGACATGCAAAATCAGACCTGGCCACTCCCAGAGAAAGCCCTTTGGCTCCCAGCATTCTCCATTTTCCCTTCTCTGAAAACAGCTCCCAAGAGGGTGGGGCTCAGCATCCTCCACCCTGATCCACTTTCTGGTTGGGCGCCCGCCCACGCTCCATACTTATCGCTGTTGTTGACAGAAATCGACAGCAATCGCTGTGAGTCCTCAAGAGCCACTGGGTGCCAGGCTCTCTCTGTACATCATGACCAACTTCCCCAGGGCCCAGTGAGGACAGTATTTCCATCCTCATCTTCAATAGCAGAGTCTGAGGCTCAGAGGGGTAAAGGAATCTGCCCAAGGTCACGGAGCTAGGGAGTGGCTAGGCCAGGATCCAGCCCACCGCTGCATCCCGAGCCCCGGGCACAGGGCTGCCCCACAGGTGCTCAATAACAATGACTTTTTGAACCGACTGAAGCCCACCTAAGGGTCTGACCACAAAGCTTCGTCCTGCCTCTGTGCTTCAGTGTCATGAACACAGGCCAAGCTGAAAGGCACAAAAGGTTATGCTCCCCTGGCCACAGCCCCTGCTGCTAAGCTCTGGGTTTCCAACATCCATCCCCTCTGCCTGTCTCTCTGTTCCAGCTTCACCCCGCCACACCCGGTCCAGCCCAAGCTGGCACATGGCCCGAAAAACCCTCTCTTCCTGATCCTACCTTAGGTCTGCTTCTCCTCTAGGCAGCCCAGGGCCTGGAAGGAGGAAGAAGTAGGAGGTAGGGGTGGGTAGGGTGGGTGGGTGCGGCTGGGTGCAGCTGGGCCAGAAGAACAAAGAGAGCTCCTTCTCCAAGAGCTAGAAGGCTTGGCATTCATTTTGCTTTAGGCCCAGACACATTCCTCTGCGCACTGCACAGCCTAGAAAAACAGGTCAGTTATATTCAGTTCAACAGCTGGGCACCGAGTGTCCACTGCATTAGTCAGGGCTCGCTAACTGCTGTGACAAACGGCCCCTCGTCGGAGCGGCTCAGCCCAATAAAGGGAGTTTGGATTTTTGTTTTGTTTCTTATTTTGTCTTTTTGCATGATGTCTGGGAATTACTTTAGAATACTCCAGCAAACGATTTAAAAAGTAGGGTGTGGGTGGTGAAAGGAAGAAGACTGGAGAATGTTGATAATATCTGACGCTGAATGATGGATGGTGGGGTATTACACTACGCTCTCTTCTTCTTCTGTATATTTGAAACATTTATGGATGTTTGCCTCTCACTCACACAAAGCCCGATGCTCGTGTTCCTGGCCCGTGGCTCTCCTGGATGGCTTCCCTTCATTGGATGCTCCAGGACACAGGACGCTTTCCTCTGTGGCTCCTCTGCCATCTTGCGGTGTCCTGGAGTCATCCAAACAGCAGACCAGGAGAAGAAAGAGAAGATGGCATACCCACTACTTAGCGCCTCATTCTGAAAGTGCCTTAAAACCCTTCTGCTCACATTGCACTGGTGAGAACTAGTCACATGACCAGCAAGGGATGCTGGGAACCACCACCATATAATGTAAGGAGAACTTGAACGTTGGTTGGTCAGCTGATTGTCTCGGCTATACCAACTGTGTGTTGGGTGTGGCCATGTGTAGGGTGATGCCCACGGGGGTGGCCTGGTCTCCTGTAAGGAGATAGGAAAGGGATCCCTAAGGGGCTTGTAAGGATGAACTTGTGAGTGGCTATTGCGAGGCTTGCCAAACTTGCTCCCTGACGTACTATGAAATGATCTTGGCTCACGGAGGGAGGGAAGGTGATGGGAAGGAGGCATCCAGTCACCAGAGCTCTCTGGGCACTTTCCTTTAACACACTGGTGCCCCCATCACAATATCTACCCTCCATATCAAAAGTGGCAAAGGAATCATTTTGCAAAATGTTACCATTGGAGGAAGATGGGCACAATGTACAGGAATCTCTCAAATTATTTCTCATAACTGCATGTGAATCTACTATTATCTCCATAAAATTTTCAATTAAAAAGAGGAGAGTGGCAAAGGAGAGACCCTGGAGGACCCTAAGTCACTAGAAGATATCCCAGGATGGACCCAGGGCTCCTGTCTCCACTCTCTGCCCCACTCCCAGGCCCCCAGAGTGGTTGTTCCAAAGTCCAGAGCTGCCTGGCTACTCTGCTGCCCCGCTAACTCTCTGTGGCCTATAGGACGGCGCCTAGTGTCTGTCACAATGCATCACTGTCTGACCTCTTCCCAAACCACCTCTCCATCCTTGTCCTTCTCCCTCCCCACCTGTACCCACTCCCAACACACACACCTCAATCACTCTGAGCCACTAGCTGTTCTCCAAACTCACTGTGCCTTCTTCCCCCTTGGTCCTCACCACATGCTGTCCTTTTGAGCCCCACCCCACACATGGCAAACTCTTACACATGTTCCAAGACCTCTGCCCTGCAGTGTCACTTTCTCTGGGCTCTGGGCTCTCAGTACTTTATGTTCATCCTCAAACTCACCATCCAGTTGTCTGTCTTCATTTGTGGGTCTTTCTCTCTCATTGAACTGTGAGCTCCTTGGATGCAGACACCATGACTCATTCGTTTTGATGTCTCTAGTTCCCAACACAAGGCCTGGCAAGGACTAGTTTTCACTAAAATGTTAATAACTGGCTAAATGGAGACATGAAAGAATAAGTGAGGGGATGGGTGAAGATAATACCATGACCTCCGCCTGTCTAGTAGGGTCGTTGTCAAGTTTAAAGGGTCTTTGAAATGGGTCTGGGGTCACTCTCAGGCTGCTACTACTCCTCTCCCTGACCCACCCCCATCCCACCACCTACCCCTGCTTCACTTAGTCAGCCCAATGGGGCCTTCTAGGCCCTGGCCAGACATCGTAGTGCAGCGGAAGACAAGGGCCTTTGCAATGGAGAAACGTGAGGTCAGAGCCTGACTCTGCCAATTTCTGGCTGTGTGTTCTTAGCCAGATTAGTTCAACACTCTGAGCCTCAGTTTCCTCTTCCATAAAATGGAAGCAATCACCATTCCTCCCAGGGTTGGTGCGAGGATTACAGGAGGGTGTATGTAAGAACGCCCGGGACAGCTCAATGAATGTTTGCTCTCATCCCATCAAGCCCTCTCCTCTCACGCAACAGTGACTCGTCTTTCCTTTTGAATCTTTTTTTTTAAGACAATTTTTTTAGAGCAGTTTTAGGTTTACCACAAAATTGAAAGGGACGTACAAAGATTTCCCATATACCCCCTGCCCCCACACATGCACAGCTTTCCCCACTATCAACACCCCCACCAAAGTGGGACATTTGTTACAGTTGATGAACCTGCACGGACACATCATCATCACCCAAAGTCCATACTTTACCTTAACTATTCAGTCTTCACGTTGTGCATTCTATGGGTTTGGACAAATGTATAATGACAAATATCTGTCATTATAATATCCTACAGAGTATTCTTGCTGCCCTAAAATATGCTCTGTGCTCTGCCTATTCATCTCTCCCCTCCCACCTCTGGCAACCGTGGATCTTTTTACTGTCTCTATAGTTTTGCCTTTTCCAGAATGTCGTATAGTTGGAATCTTACAATATGTAGCCTTCTCAGATTGGCTTCTTCCACTTAGTAATATGCATTTAAGCTTCCTCCACGTTTCTTTATGACTTGATAGCTCATTTTCTTTTAGCACTGAATAATATTCCATTGTCTGGATGTACCACAGTTTATTAATCCATCCACCTATTGAAGGACATCTTGAATGCTTCCAAGTTTTGGCAATTATGAATAAAGCTGCTATAACCATCTACGTTCAGATTTTTGTGCAGACGTAAGTTTTTAATTCATTTAGGTAAATACCAAGGATTGCGATTGCTGGATCGGATGATAAGAGTACGTTTAGTTTTGTAAGAAACCGCCAAACTGTCTTCCAAAGTGGCTGTACCATTTTGCCTTCCCACCAGCAATGAAGGAGAGTTGCCCTGTGACTCTTCAGTGAATGAACGGTGGGTCCTACACTGTCTGTGTATGTTAGCCCGGGTCCCTCAGGTGGATTATTAAATCCTGGAAAGCAAGGGCCTGTGGGGAATATTTCCTCTGTAGCCCAAAGGTCCCCATTCAGCAGGAAGCACACAGTGGGTGCTTCAATGGGAAGTGGAGCTCTTACTATGATCACCTCCCCCTTTCCTGGGGAATACCCCAAAGGTCACAGTAAAAAGACAACGAGCTACCATTTTTGAGCATCTACTGTGTGCTTTGCGTTTTACATATATATTCTTTTTTTTTTTTTTTTTTTTTTGCTGAGGAAGATTCTCCCTGAGCTAACATCTGTTGCCAATCTTCCTCTTTTGCTTAAGGAAGATTCGCCCTGGGCTAACATCTATGCCAGTCTTCCTCTATTTTGTATGTGGGTCACTGCCACAGCATGGCTGACAAGTGGTGTAGGTCTACACCCGGGATCCAAACCCATGAACCCGGGCCACCAAAGTAGAGTGTGCCAAATTTAACCACTAGGCCACGGGACCAGCCCATGCATTTTACATATATTTTCTAATTTAAACCTAACTACAACTTTTTAAAGAAAACACATTATCTCCATTTAAAATTATTATTATTAATTTTTTAAATAAGTGAGAAGTCTCATTCCATCCCTGCCCTTATCCACTCCTTCTCTCAAGGAATCATTTGTAATAGTTTCTGGTGTATTTCTCCAGAGCTTATTGACATAAATACATGAACATTTTCTTAAACTCCCCTTTTCTCACACAAAAGAGAACATGTATGTCACACTGTCCTACACTTGATTCTTTTCACCGTACAGTTTATCTGGAAGATTTTCCCATCTCAACACACAGAGAAGTCTCCTGATGTCGTCCCACTGTCTGGAGGTAACATAATGTATCTAACCAGGCCCCTACTGAAGGAATTTTAGGTTGTGGAAATGGGAGCCCAGAGAGGGGAAGGTACTTGCCCAACGTCACACAGCCAGGAAGTGGAAGGAAGGGCTGGTTCCTAGGTCCTCCCCTTCTCTTGTCTTCTCTCATGCCTAGCAAAGCTTCACTATATCTCTCTGGAAAGCACAGTGGAGAGAAGAGTTGTAAACTCTCTTGGCTCTACAGGAAGGGGCTTGTTCACTGATCAATTCCCCGGCTCAGGCAGCTGGCTCCAGGCACCCGGAAGTGCCTGAAGGAGGATGAGACCCTGCATCCCAGCATCAGCAGGGTGGTCAGGAAGGTTGGTCCTGGAGAGGTGGCCTGGGTCCCAGTCCCGGCCCTGCCACAGAGCAGGCGTGTAACCTTGACCACAAGGCTCAACCTGAGCATTGGCTTCCCCATCTGTAAAATGGGCATGGCAGTTGTATTAGTCAGAGTTCTCCAGAAGAACCGAACCAACAGGAGAGAGAGAAAGAGAGAGAAATTTATTTTATGGAATTGGCCACGTGATTGTGGGAGCTGGTAAGTCCACAGTCTGTAAGACAGGCCCTCAGGCTGGAAACTCAGGCAGGATTTCTATACCACAGTCTTAAGGCAGAATTCCTACTTCTTCAGGAAACCTCAGTCTTTTCTCTTAAGGTCTTCAACTGATTGGATGAGGCCCACCCACATTAGGGAGGGTGATCTCCTTTACTCAGTCAATTGATTGTAGGTGTTAGCCACCTCTACAAAATACCTTCACGGCAACATCTGGTGAGTGTTTGCCCAACGACTGGGCACCGCAACCTAGCCAGGTGGACACACAAAAGTAACCATCCTAACAATCATAGCCATATGAGAGAAAGCTGTGAGAAGAAGGCTTGGCATCGCACGTGAAACTTGATGTAGGAAATGCTGACTAAGTGTCAGCTGTGGGTGTGTCAGCTGGGCCCCTGCGGGGATCTCAGTGTCAGAAGATGTGTGCGAGTAGTTGGTGCGGGGCCGCCTGAACCGGGCCCTGGGGACAGAGATGATGAGGCCGCCACGCACCCTCAAGGAGCTCACTGACCAGGGGCTGTGGAGACAGAAACGCCGATGATGACAAGACCTCAAAAATGCCTTTAACAGACGGGACACAGAAGGCTGTGGAAGCCCAGGGGTGAGCAAGGGACGGCTTCTTGGAGAAGGTGACAGAAGTAATTTGTTTTAAAGGTTAAAGCAGAATTAGCCAAGTGAAGAAACAAGGGCTGGCGAAAGGGCAGAGAACGTTCCAGGGAAAGGACCAGCCAGTGCAATCACAGAGGTGTGAGAGAGGCAAGAACCACATGGGTGGGGGCCCCCAGCGCCGGGCTGGAGAGGGAGGTAGACCCATCACGAGGGGTGAGGGGGGCCAAGCCCAGGGGTCGGCCTTCCTCCCCACAATAAGGAGGACTTAGACGAGCACTCACTAGTGCTAGGGACTGTGCACGAATTACTGATGTGTACCCCACAGCTGTCACAGGAGGTCGGTGCTATTACCTTCCCAGGTCACATAATCTGCAAAGTCACACAGCTGGAAGGGGTGGGCTGAGACTCGAGTTCAGACAGCCGGCTCCAGAGCCTATGGGGGTGACAGCCACAGGCAGGCTGCGGAGGGCTGCTGGGACGGCGGGGGGAGGGGGCAGGTTGGGTTTGTTGCATCTGAGGCAATGGGGACAGCCAAGTGGAGGTGGGGGGAGCTCCGAGAGAGGAATGCTGGAGACAGGAATTTAGACCCATCATCGGGGGTGATCTGCCACGCTCTCGGCATGTTCTCACATGCAGCATGTGCCAGGCTAAGTGCTCTGCCTGTGGCATCCTTTTACATCCTCCCCGAAGCCCTCCAGAGAGGCTGTGATCATCTTCATTTCGGAAAGTGGGGACTGGGGCTATCGGTTAGGTCACTAAGGGAGGCCGGGAATGCAGAGCCCCCTGCGCTGAGTGCATTGCCACCCTGAGGAGAACCAGGGTCTTGTTAGCCAGAATGACTTGGAAAACGGCCATCATGTTGGAAATTGACAGTGTCTGCCTCATGGAGGTTCAGAGAGGCCAAGATATTTGCCCCAAGTCACACAGCTGATAAATGACAACTGGGATTTGAATTCAGCTCCGTCCAATGTCATAGAGCACACTGGCCCCAGACTCAGTTGCCTTCCAGAAATCTACCCCCACGCCTCAGCATTGCACTAAAGCCACCCGTTCACCAGGCATCTCACTCGTTCTGTCACCCCCAGCGTCTGCCTCTGATCCCCGTGTGAGCTCCCTGTCTCCTGCTGCAGCTGCCCTAAGGCTTCCTTGGCCACAGTCCACGCGCCCAAAACTCTGATGCCTGTTTTTGTCTGTCATTCTTTCCAGATTCTCGGCCCTCCAGCCCTTCCTTCCCCAGGCCGCTTTCCCCAGAGGCTTCCTAAGTTCCACAGGCTTCAGAGGGCGAATGACATCATCTGGGCCCAATTATCAGGCTATAAGTGGAAACACCCCACATTTTCCCACAGGAAAGCACCCTCCCCCACTCCCGCCCCTGCATGCCTCTGGCGATCTTGGCAGAGTCCACAGGCTCCTGCCTAAAGAAAACAGAGCCTCCTCCCCGTGGACAGGCCATTCAGGTGTCTTTTTAATCCACTGGAGACCCTCTCAGCTTCTTCCAACGTGGGCACAAGGGGGCTTTCGACAGAAGGGAGGCAACACAGTGGGATCATTACAATCAGCAGTTCGGGAACCTGATCGACCGATATTCACGTCTACCCGTCCTCTTTCCACCTGTGTGAACCTGGACAGGTAGCCTCATGGCTCTGGGACTCTACTGTCTCACTTTTAAGTCAGGAATAATAACAGACATCATCTCATTAAATCCTTTCAACAGTCGTCTGAGGTATAAGCATTGTCCCCATTTTACAGACGAGTAACCACTCACAGAGAAAGTTGGACGTTTGCCCAAGGCCAAAGGTTAGGAAATGGTGGAGCCGGGGCCTGGATCAGAACCCTGTCACCAGAAGAGCTCTGAACCGCCAGGGAGCCACCCAGAGAGGTGGGGAGGCTTCCCGCAGCCCAGATGTGCGGAGCCCGGGATCTCGGGTGGAGGACATAGGGTGTCAGGGGATACCCAGGTTTCAGATCCGGGCAAGTTCATTTCTTGGGACTCAGCTTCCCCAGCTGTGAAATGGGGATGACGGTCCCCACTCCAGAGCGATTGTGTGCACCTCCACCATTCCTGCCTCTAGGGGCTGGTGTTAACACACCCGCATCTCCCCTGCATTCCTCACTCACGGTTTTTTTCTTTAAATGGATCGTGATTTATTATTCAAATGTATTTATTGGAAATTTACTGAAACTAATTTCCCAACACTATCTTAGAAAGAAAATCAGGCGCATTTGCCATAAATAGAAGGTGGTTATACAGTGAAGCCAAAGCGAGGCTCTGCACCTGCAAATGAGTGTTCAAGTGGTAAAAGTCAAGACCCGCCTTCACCAGTCTGCCAGCCTCAGGCACTTCCACTCCTTCCCGACTCGAGGCTGGGCTGTCTAAGGCCCGGTCAGGAGACCCTCAGGGCATCTTGTCACCTCCTCTCAAGCATACGAGGATGTCCCGGGTTGGTGCACAGCAGGTGCTCAGAAGCCGGAGCTCCTCTCTCCGCAGGAACAGACATCTCGCAGGAGAAACTGGCCTTCCTCCTCCACAGGACAAAGCGGCCATGGCAGCAACCTCCCGTTAAACTCCCTTCCTCACCACCACCACGTACCGCCTTGAAAGAGGGCTGAGGTTTTCTGCTGACCACAGCTAAACGTGGCACGTGGTGTGGCATGGTGTGTTGTCCCCAACAGCTGTCCAGCTTCTGACCCAGGAGCTAGATGGCTGCCATGAGGACCAAGAACCTGCTGTACTCTAAGACCTCTATGGCTCCCTATTGTCCAGAGGAGTGTGTCTGCCTCAGCTCGGCAACAGCAGGAGCCGAAGTAGTGGGTACCATTATTAGAATATTCACACCCACCAGCCGGCGGGGGTAGCTAGCGCACACTTCCCTCCATTCCTTGCTCCTGCTGGTGCCCCTCCAGTGCGTGTCCTTCTCTCTCCTCTCCTCTGAGACAGTCATGCTGCATACGGTCCAGGGAGGCTGTCAATCAAGGCGCCTCACCTTCCCGGCACCCAGACTGGCCTGCACGCCCTCGCCCTGGCAGGGGAGCCCCACACAGACGACAGCTGCCACTGACTCACCCCTGGGAGAGCCCCACTCACTCCTGCCGCCCGGGTCCTAGAGCTCCCTGCTCTGCCTGAAGCCTCCGGCTTCTCTGTGGACTCTGGAGCCACACCGTATTCTTCCAGCACATTCCTTCGTGCTGAAGCTGGAGTCTGTTTCTGTTGCTTGCATCCCCAAGAGCTGACTGCTTTTCCCAAGCCAACGATAAGACCCTTGGGGCTAGAACCTGGTCTCACACTCCTGCTGCACTCTCCTTGTGCCTGGCCCAGAGCAAGGCACTGGTACAAGTTTGAGAAATTGGGCAACACTGGAGCCCTGGATGGTGTGACCCGTAGCCATTCTTAGTGTCGGCTTTACATTTTTTGTCAATTTCCATATTTTCTACAATAAACTTGCGTTGCTTGATTTTTTCTAAAAACGTAAGCTAAGGAGGGGCTGGTCTGGTGGTGGAGCGGTTAAGTGCACGCGCTCCGCTTTGGTGGCCCAGGATTCGCAGGTTCAGATCCAGGCGCCCACCAACACACCGCTTGTCAGGCCATGCTGTGGCGGCGTCCCGTATAAAGTGGAGGAAGATGTGCACGGATGTTAGCCCAGGGCCAGTCTTCCTCAGCAAAAAGAGGAGGGTTGGCATGGATGTTAGCTCAGGCTAATCTTCCTCACCAAAAAAAAAAAAAAACAGTAAGCTAAGGAGCCCTCAGAGACTCACGAAGTGACCCTTGGTGCCCAAATCCTCTGCTCTAGTGGAATATTCGGGGGTGGGGGGTTCACAGGCAATTCTCCCACTTTGGGTCACTGGCTGCCCACTCTCCAGAAAGCCCAGAAACTAGTGGGGGTCCCCAGTTTAGGAAGCTGAGACTAGCTTCAGCCAAGGAGACTCTCTCTCACTCCCTCCCCAAGTTACCATACACCCGCTGGCAAATGGAGAGACAACGCTCCAACCTTAGATTTTAAAAAGGTGTTTTTCCTATGCACAGAAGTAAGACAATTTGTTTTCTCATCTATATTTTACTGTCACTTCTTAATTATATTACCCTCTTTTAACTGAATACATGTATTACCTGCGTGGTTAAACAAAGTTTTGTTTTGTTTTTTTAAAGAAAGCATTCTGATGAGGGAGGAAGGCTCTTTGCCTTTTTTTTTTTTTTTTTTGGTGAGGAAGATCAGCCCTGAGCTAACATCGGTGCCAATCCTCCTCTTTTTGCTGAGGAAGACCGGCCCTGAGCTAACATCTATTGCCAATCGTCCTCCTTTTTTTTTCCCCTTTTTCTCCCCAAAGCCCCAGTAGATAGTTGTATGTCACAGTTGCATATCCTTCTAGTTGCTGTATGTGGGACGCGGCCTCAGCATGGCCGGACAAGCGGTGCGTCGCTGCGCGCCCCGGATCCGAACCCGGGCCACCAGTAGCGGAGCGCGCGCACTTAACCGCTAAGCCACGGGGCCAGCCCCAACAAAGTTAGTTTTTAATGCAACCTGAAAAAACTTCATTTTTAGTCATAATAGAAATTTCAAGCAATGTGGAAAAACATAAAGAAGAGAATTAAAATTAAAATCACCTGTTTTCCCACCATGCCGATAATATTAGAATTAGAATGTATTTCCTTCCAGTCTTTTTTCTTGCAGACAGCTGTGTTTTCAGGGTGTCTTGTTTTTTTCTCTCATGGTTCCTCTTCTACTCTTAGCGCCACCACCGTAAATCATTTTAAAAGCATGTATGTTACAGTCTTTCTCTGACTGTCCTGCTCTCTTGTGCTATTGAGGTACACACCCTCCTAACTTGTGCTGTGCTGACTCTGCCCGATGGTGGATACTTCTCCTTGTGTCGTTTGTAGATTTTCATTGTAACCTCGTCGTCGCCCGGGGCTGAGATTTCTGTGGGCGTCTCGTGCGCCCCAGGTTGGAGAAATGTCTGTGAAAACCAGTTTTACATTTGCTCTCTCTGGTGCCCCCGAGTTTTCTCTAGTCAAGACCAATTTTTCCGACATGTCCTTGGTTTGGGCTTACTGGACTAGTAGGATGGTGTAAATTCAGTCTCCACTCACGTGGTACAGGCCTGAGATTTCAAACTCTCCAAGGATACCTTTTCATTTTCACCCGGAGCCTGATGTGGAGACCACATTTGGGGTGAGGTTTCTCCAGCCTCTTCCCTGGAGGGCTGTGGCAGGCAGGACAGCTGAGGTTACGCTGCGGTAATAAGCCCAATCTCTCAATGGCTTAACACGACGACAGAGGTCTATTTCTTACCTATACTCCATGTCCATCAGGGATCAGTTGAGAATTCTGTTCCGTGTGTCCTCATTCAGGGACCCAGGCTGATGGAGCAGCCACTCTCTCGAACATTCCCAGCCAGGACCACCCGCATAGGCATTTGAATGCTCTGGAACATCTTTTCATGTGTCTGTTGGCCATCTGTATATCTTCTTTGGAGAAATGTCTGTTCAGGTCTTTTGCCCATTTTCTAATTGGGTTGTTAGTTTTTTTGTTGTTGAGATGCATGAGTTCTTTATATATTTTGGAGATTAAGCCCTTATCAGATGTATGGTTTGCAAATATCTTCTCCCAATTGTTAGGTTGTCTTTTTGTTTTGTTGATGGTTTCCTTTGCTGTGCAGAAGCTTTTTAGTTTGATGTAGTCCCATTTGTTTATTTTTTCTATTGTTTCTCTTGCCCGGTCAGACATGGTGTTTGAAAAGATGTTGCTAAGACCGATGTCGAAGAGCATACTGCCTATGTTTTCTTCTAGAAGTTTCACAGTTTCAGGTCTTACATTCAAGTCTTTAATCCATTTGGAGTTAATTTTTGTGTATGGTGTAAGGTAAGGGTCTACTTTCATTTTTTTGCACGTGGCTATCCAGTTTTCCCAACACCATTTGTTGAAGAGACTTTCTTTTCCCCATTGTATGTTCTTGGCTCCTTTGTCAAAGATCAGCTGTCCATAGATGTGTGGGTTTATTTCTGGGCTTTCGATTCTCTTCCACTGATCTGTGTGTCTGTTTTTGTGCCAGTACCATGCTGTTTTGGTTACTAGAGCTTTGTAGTATATTTTGAAATCAGGGAGTGTGATACCTCCAGCTTTGTTTTTTTTTCTCAGGATTCCTTTAGCTATTCGGGGTTTTTTGTTGTTCCATATAAATTTTAGGATTCTTTGTTCTAGTTCTGTGAAAAATGTTGTTGGAAATTTGATAGGGATTGCATTGAATCTATAGATGGCTTTAGGAAGTATGGACATCTTAACTATGTTAATTCTTCCAATCCAAGAGCATGGAATATCTTTCCATTTCTTTGTGTCTTCTTCAATTTCTTTCAGAAATGTTTTATAGTTTTTGGTGTACAGATCTTTCACCTCTTTGGTTAAGTTTATTCCTAGGTATTTTATTCTTTTTGTTGCAATTGTAAATGGGATGGTATTCTTAATTTCTCTTTCTGCTACTTCGTTGTTAGTGTACAGAAATGCAACTGATTTTTGTACGTTGATTTTGTATCCTGCAACTTTACCATATTCGTTTATTACTTCTAAAAGTTTTCTGGTGGATTCTTTAGGGTTTTCTATATATAAAATCATGTCATCTGCAAATAATGACAGTTTCACTTCTTCCTTTCCAATTTGGATCCCTTTTATTTCTTTCTCTTCTCTGATTGCTCTGGCTAGGACTTCCAGTACTACGTTAAATAGGAGTGGTAACAGTGGGCATCCTTGTCTGGTTCCTGTTCTTAGAGGGATAGCTTTCAGTTTTTCACCATTGAGGATGATATTAGCTGTGGGTTTCTCATATATGGTCTTTATTATGTTGAGGTACTTTCCTTCTATACCCATTTTATTCAGAGTTTTTATCATAAATGGATGCTGTATCTTGTCAAATGCTTTCTCTGCGTCTATTGAGATGATCATGTGATTTTTATTCTTCATTTTATTAATGTGGTGTATTACGTTGATTGATTTGCGAATGTTAAACCATCCCTGCATCCCTGGAATAAATCCCACTTGATCATGGTGTATAATCTTTTTAACATATTGTTGTATGCGATTTGCTAGTATTTTGTTGAGGATTTTTGCATCGATATTCATCAGTGATATTGGCCTCTAATTTTCTTTTTTTTGTGTTGTCCTTGTCTGGTTTTGGTATCAGGGTAATGTCAGCTTCGTAGAATGAGTTAGGGAGCTTCCCCCCCTCCTCAATTTTTTTGGAAGAGTTTGAGAAGGATAGGTATTAAGTCTTCTTTGAATGTTTGGTAGAATTCCCCAGGGAAGCCATTTGGTCCTCGACTTTTATTTTTGGGGAGGTTTGTGATTACTGTTTTGCTCTCCTTACTGGTGATTGTTCTATTCAAATTCTCTACTTCTTCTTGATCCAGTTTTGGAAGGTTGTATGATTCTAAGAATTTATCCATTTCTTCCAGATTGTCGAATTGGTTGGCATATAGCTTTTCATAGTATTCTCTTATAATCTTTTGTATGTCTGAGGTGTCTGTTGTAACCTCTCCTCTTTCATTTCTGATTTTACTTATTTGTGCCTTCTCTCTTTTTTTCTTGCTGAGTCTAGCTAAAGGTTTGTCAATTTTGTTGATCTTTTCAAAGAACCAGCTCTTGGTTTTATTAATTTTTTCTATTGTTTTTTTGGTCTCTATTTCATTTATTTCTGCTCTAATTTTTATTATTTCCCTTTTTCTACTGATTTTTGGCTTTGTTTGTTCTTCTTTTTCCAAGTTCCTTTAGGTGCATTGTTAGATTGTTTATTTGAGATCTTTCTTGTTTGTTGAGATAGGCCTGTATTGCTATAAACTTCCCTCTTAGAACCGCTTTTGCTGTATCCCATAAATTCTGGCATGTCGTATTTTCATTTTCATTTGTCTCCAGGTATTTTTTGATTTCTTCTTTGATTTCTTCGTTAACCCAGTCGTTGTTCAGTAGCATTTTGTTTAATCTCCATGTATTTGTGGCTTTTCTGATTTTCTTCCTATAGTTGATTTCTAGTTTCATACCGTTGTGGTCAGAAAAGATGCTTGATATTATTTCAATCTTCTTAAATTTATGGAGACTTGTTTTGTGGCCTAATATGTGATCAATCCTGGAGAACGTTCCATGTGCATTTGAAAAGAACGTGTATTCTTCGGTTTTTGGATGGAATGCTCTGTATATATCTACTAGATCCATCTGTTCTAGTGTGTCGTTTAAGGCCAATGTTTCCTTATTATCTTCTGTTTGGATGAGCAGTCACATGAAAAGATGTTCAAAATCACTAACTATCAGGGAAATGCAAATCAAAACTACAATGAGATATCACCTCATGCTCGTCAGAGTGGCTATAGTTAACAAGACAGGAAACAACATGTGTTGGAGAGGATGTGGAGAGAAGGGAACTCTCATACACTGCTGGTGGGAGTGCAAACTGGTGCAGCCACTATGGAAAACAGTATGGAGATTCCTCAAAAAATCAAGGATAGAACTACCATATGATCCAGCTATTCCACTGTTGGGTATTTATCCAAAGAACTTGAAAACACCAATTTGTAAAGGTACATGCACCCCTGTGTTCATTGCAGCGTTATTCACAATAGCCAAGACTTGGAAGCAACCTAAGTGCCCATCAAGGGACGAATGGATAAAGAAGATGTGGTATATATACACAATGGAATACTACTCACCCATAAGAAACGATGAAATCCAGCCATTTGTGACAACATGGATGGACATTGAGGGTATTATGCTAAGTGAAATAAGTCAGAGGGAGAAGGTCAAATACCGTATGATTTCTTCATTAAGTAGTAGACAACAACAACAATAAACAAACACATAGGGACAGAGATTGGATTGGTGGTTACCAGAGGGGAAGTGGGGAGGGAGGAGGGCGAAAGGGATAATTCGGCACATGTGTGTGGTGATGGGTTGTAATTAGTATTTGGGTGGTGAACATGATGTAATCTATGCAGAAACAGAAGTATAATGATGTACACCTGAAATTTATACAATGTTATAAACCACTGTTACTGCAATAAACAAAAAATTACAAAAAAAAATGCTCTGGAAATACTTGGGGAACAATATAAGCAGCTGCTGCAAAGGAAGTGCCTTGCTGAGGGCCTGCTTCGTGAAGGCACTTCCACTGCCACCATGTGCGTGTCAAGGCCACGTCTCCTGTCCCAGAGGGGATTTCCCCTTATTTATCTGAAGTTCAGCTAAGTGTCTCGAATACTTTTGTTTTATTTTACCCAGCACTTTGAGATGTTTCCTTTGGTTGTGGTGAGGAAGGAGAAATATCAGCTCCATTTGCCGGGTTGCCAGAAGCAGAAAAAGTTATATTGTGTCTTCCAGGCCGGGAGTGTGCTGTTTTGTAACCCTTTTTCATTTAACAACGGTTTATAATTATTTTCCTACAACCTTATGTATTTTTCAAGAGCATAACTTTTAATTGCTACGCAGTAGTCTATGAATGAATGTACCATTCATTTATTTAACCAATCCCCTCTTGTTGGACACTTCAGTTGTTTCCAGTTTCTCCCCTATTGATGTTAGGGTTGCAATGAACATCCTTCTACACAGGGGTGACTTTCAATATACATAACATCTGGGATGATCTGGGCGTGGGCACCAACCAGTTGGAATGGGCAGTGGTTACACACAGCTGGCTTGGC